>NW_023416319.1:5677500-5985000 GCF_014108235.1 Myotis myotis | reverse complement strand
GTGTTTTATCTCCTTGTCCCCCTCTCACGGGCGGGGAGTGACATTGTCTTGTTCTTATTTCCAGGCATCCTGAGGGCTGCTCTCCACCCTAAAGCCTCAGGGGGAGGCAGGGAGCCTCCCTAGCCGCTTCCCTCCTGGTCTTCCACGGCCTTGTTGTTTCTGGCTCTGGATGTTGGCTGTTGCTTCTCTTGACTTCTGCTTCCTCTGCCCAGCTCAAATGCCACCTCCTCCAAGAGGCCTTCCTTGATTGGTCTGGCTCCCACTGCCCCTCTGATCCTGTTACATTAGCCCAGCTTGGAACCTTGTTTGTACGGTAGTTCCCTTGTTTATGGTGGTCCCCTCACGACCAGGTTAGGTGCAGGCACAAACTTTCCTTGGCGTGTTCACCTGTTTCCCTGGAGCTCAGCACTGTGCCTGACCCCAAAAAGTACCGGATTGACTGAATGGGCCAACAAAGGAATGAGTGAGGGGTTCTCTGATCCCAAAGCCTGGCTCTTAGTCACTCCACTAAGAGCAACCCTTTTGGATTTTTGTCATTCGTGACCCTTCGTAGCTTCTGGGGTGTGGCCCCCTCTCTCCATGTGTTCCACACAGAAGTGTGACTGGGCCACAGAGTCCTGGGGATCCAAAACTATCCTGACAGCAGGAACAAAGGCTCCCCCTTCCCTGGGAGCTCTGCTTGTTCACCTTTGTGTTGTCAGCACCCCATTGATTCAACACTCAGCAGAAGTCCTCAACTGAGTGAATGAATGATTAAAAAAGTCCCCCAAATGAATGAATTAATGATTGAACAAGTGAGTGCCATGATTACCATGGCCCAAATTCCATTCTTCCTTCAGCTGCTAGTCAGGGCCACTTCCTCCAGGAAGCCCTCCTTGAATTCTCCTGCCCTCCCTTCTCAGGATTCTTGCAGTGCTGGTTGGACAACCGACATGCAAATGCTTCTGTAGGTGCTAAGAATAGGTGGGTGTTTGTCACGTTTTCTGTTGTTCCTCATTCCCGCGGGACAAACCCATATCTTCAACATACACTGTTCAGTTCTCCTCATAGGCCCCGCACTGTGCTAGACCCGAGGAATCCAAGAATAAAAGAGACAGGCATGGAGCTTCAAACTACTGCCAATGGGCCAAATCCAATCCCCTGGGTTTTATTTATTGCTTTTGTAAATAAAGCTTTATTGGAACACAGCCACGCCCATTTGTTTCCCTACTGTTTACGGCTGCTTCTGAGCTGTAATACATACAGAGTTGAGTTGTTGTGACAGAGACCAGACAGCCAACAAAATTAAAATAGTTGCTCTCCGGCCCTTCAGAGAAAACTTGGCTGATGCCAGTCGGGTGGGGAAGACAACCTGGAGAAGGATCATTTCTGGGGCGACGTGTGCCCTGAGGACGGGAACAGGGGACATGGTTGAATTGAGACTGGCAGGGTGGGCCTGTGTGTGCTACTGTAGATTAGGTGCCGGGGAAAGCTGCTCCCGTGGAAATGTGATGGGAGCTGAGACGCAAAGGATGAAAAGGCTGCCGCGTGGCCAGCTGGGGAAGAGCAACCCCGGTGGAAGGAACGGCATGTGCAAAGGCCCTGTGATGTGTCGGCAGGACGGAGAAAAGCTGTGTGGCCAGGAACACAGCGAACGAGGGGTGAGTAGGACAAGACCAATGTGGAGAGGTAGGCAGGGGCTGGATCAGAGGTTCCCCAGGGGGACCCTATTGCTCCCTAGAGCTTACTGGAGATAGTTATGGGGGTAGTGGAAGGCCATAAATTCAGTGAGTAGGCACCAAGGATCCAGACTTCAAGCAGTGCATGAAACAGTCCTTTACAAAGATGGGCGCTCCTGGGTCCTGCATGAATTCGGGGTGTCCTAATAGACACCCATGTACGTGAAAAGGCAATTTCTAATGATCTGAGCCTGGACATAACTCTCTTATTTATATAAACAGAAGGTATTTGTATTTTTTAATATCATTTTTTAAATTATTTCACAGAGGAAGGGAGAGGGAGATAGAGATAGAAACATCAATGATGAGAGAGAATCACTGATGGGCTGCCTTTTACATGCCCCCCACTGGGGATCAAGCCGGCAACCCAGGCATGTGCCCTGATCAGGAAGTGAACTGTGACCTCCTGGTTCATAGGTTGGTGCTCAACCACTGAGCCACAGCAATTGGGCCAGAAGGTAGTTTTAACTCGGCCTCCATTATCCATGGAATCGTCTGGGAATGGAACTGCTATAGATTAAGGGAAGATTGCATGGTGCTCTGTTTGGAATATTGCCAAGCAGTGCTCACCGTGTTGGGAAAATCACGTCACCCATGGCAACATCACTCATGGTATTTGAGTCTCCAAAACAACACGCCCGTTGTTGTTGTCAGTCTGTGTTAGGAGCTGCGGCATTCACCCTGGCTTCACGCACAAACTCAAGCCCTTGTGTTGATTAGCGAAGTCGTGTCAGAGAATCTATATAGCGAAATGCAGACGGTTTTATTACAAATTACTTCCCTTTCCCTCTTTTTAAAAAATATATTTCTTATTGATTTCAGAGAGGGAAGGAGAGGGAAAGGGGGATAGAAACATCAGTGATGAGAGAGAATCATTGATTGGCTGCTTCCTGTATGCCGCCTCCTGGGGATTGAGCCCACAACCCGGGCATGTGCCTTGACTGGGAATCGAACTGTGACCTTCTGGTTCATAGGTCGGCGCTCAACCACTGAGCCATGCTGGCTGGGCTCTTTTCCCCTTTATATGAAAGCTAAGGCATTCTACTGATTCAAACATCTTGTGTGTAGATGAATTCTATTACCTCGGAATTTTGCTTTAGAGCAAGAAAGGAGCATTACAAGCAGCGTCTGATAGAAGCGTGGGGCTGGACCCCAGTGTTTTGTAGGCCCCTGATACACAGTCAGGATTTTCTGCTGAGAAAAATGAGGCGTCATGGCAAGACTTGAAGAAGAATGATGGCTCTTTCAGGCAAGAGGGATGATCTCATCTCCTCTTTTTCTCTTTGATCCTCCGTCCCTCTCCCTCAGCACCTGGCACGATGCTGGTGCCCAGCAGGCACTCTGTAAATTAAAGTGCTACCAGCCAGGACCGCCTCAGCCCATGAGCTAAGCAGGTCTGGGCTCCTCTCTTACCAAGGAGATCGCTGAGGCCTGGCGGAGTTCAGTTGCTTGCAAGGGCCAGGGCATAGCCGTAATATCTGGTCAATAAGGGTGTAGGTGTGTGTCTGGGTTAGGGGTGCCTGCCTTCGTTCCTTGCCCCCGACGTCAGTCCTAGTTCTCTGTGGCTTCTCTGCTTGCTGATCTGCTCACTAATCTTGGTCACCTGCCCAGGCCCATCCCTGCTCAGAGGCCCTCCTGCCTCGCTCCTGTCACCCGACCGATGCTGCAGGCATCGCTGTGTCCCAGGGGCCAGCTCGTCCACCTTCAGACCCCAGGTTATGATCTAAGAATATCTCCGAACCTCTTCCCCAACACCTGTAACAGATGTGCCCACAAGTCACCTGGTCCCCGTGGTGGGGGGAGCAGGGAGGAAAGGGCACCGTTTTCCTAAAAGGGTTACACATTTAATTTGCAAAGTTGCATCACACGTTTGTGCACAGGTCAACGTTCGGGGAGCTTATTTCAAAGCCAGAGGAAGGTCAGGGATCCCCAGTTTGTTCTTCATGGAGAAGGGGGCGGGATAGAGGACTGTGAGTGACAGGCGCTTTCCCAGGTGCAAGGTCAGATGGGGAGAGATGGATCATCAAGGGGCTTCCTTTCTGCAGGAGCCAGGTGCCTCCGCAGACGTCATCTCACATCTTTCCAGGACCGACCCTGCCAAGTGCATGTTAACCGCAGCCTCATCTCACAGGTGTGCAAACTGAGGCCCAATGAGGTTAATGTCTGTTCTTACCTCTTAGGTGCTGTGTGACATGGGCGAAGCCTGAACTTGAACCCAGGTTCCAGGCTCTGAATCCCACATTTTGCTCACCCTTCAGGGCAGTGAGAGATGTGAATGGGGTGTGTGTGTGTGACCTGCACATCATGTGGGTGCGGAGTGTAGAGGCACATATGCACTCAGCTGTACTTTTTATTATTGGGTGGCCTGGGTTCTTTACTTTATCAGAGTCACAGGAAAAGCTATGGGCCCGTGTTAGGTGACAGCTAGGAGAGAATAAAAAATTGTCCATAGGGCAAGGTTAGTAAGAATTGGTAAAAACAAATAAGGTTGAGTTCTCTCTACAGTTTCATCAAGTCCAGCTCATTCGATTGACAAGATAATTGTCTTGAACTGTTGTTGGTAATTTAAGGGCGACAAGATAATTGTCTTGAATTGTTGTTGGTAATTTAAGGGTTTTTTGTTTTTGTTTTTAATATATTTTATTGATTTTTCACAGAGAGGAAGGGAGAGGGATAGAGAGTTAGAAACATCGATGAGAGAGAAACATCGATCAGCTGCCTCCTGCACACCTACTGGGAATGTGCCCGCAACCAAGGTACATGCCAGAATCGAACCTGGGACCTTTCAGTCTACAGGCCGATGCTCTATCCACTGAGCCAAACCAGTTAGGGCAATTTAAGTATTTCCAGAGTTAACTTGAGGATAGTTCTGTGTGCAGACAAGGCCATTTAGAAGTTGTTGGGTTTTTTGTTTGTTTCTAAAATTAATATGATACATATTACAGTTATAAAGTTAAAACCTTAGATTTTTTAGACTTTAAATTCTGCTTATACGTTGCATTATTCTGTTTATTCCCCTGGTAATATAACGTTTATTGTTTTAATAACTTTCAACTGTACAATAACGTGGCATCAGGCACAGCCACACTGCTGTGTATATCTATGCCTTTTTAAAAAAGCCTGAGAAACCTCACAAAAATTCTAGCAAAGGAGACACGGACCGAAAGCTTCTGGGAGCCAGAGCAGCCCAGGCGCCCTTGCCCACCTCCCAGGGCCCAGTGAGCACCTGCCCCGGGAGCTGTGCATTTTTGCCGGGGCTTGCCGGCCGCGGAGACTTCATCGCTTGCTACCTCGTCTCCAACCCCAGCTGCCTCTTCCTCCCTCTGTTTTTCCAGAGCGCTGTTTCTGAAAAACCAGAATTACATTTTCAAAAACCCTTCAGATGATCACGAGCCCAAGAAACTTGCACTCCTCTGAGGTTTAATTAGGAGAAGCTGTCTTTCTGGCATTTCTGAGAGCCTCGCTCCAAATTTCTCCGCGGCAAGGGCAGGGCTGCGGTGGATGAGTGGGAGCGAGTGGAACCCGCGAGCCCCCCCACCCCACCCCCCACCTCGACCCCCGTCTCCCCTACGACAGGGAGAGCCGTGTGGCAGGTCACCGAGACCGCACGGCGGCTGTGCCTGTGTCGTTAGGACCCGGAGAACGGGGACGATCGGGACGCACGATAACACATTAGCGATAGATAATAGAGTCTAAATAAACATAATCAGCTTTCCTCTCCGTCTGCAGACCAAAGCTTATCTATAAATACCCTAATGACGCCCAGCCAGCCAATTACTCGGTTCTTGGAAGAGCCGCTTATTAATGGCGTTGCAGTGAGGGAAAAACATTAATTATTGGACACAGTGGGATCTTTTACGTTCTGTCTGGTCCGGACAGCACCAATTAATGCAACAATTATTACCAGCAACCGTGGCAGCATACGGAGTGCGCCACCCCGGGCTGGCTCGGTGGGGTGGGAGGAACGTGTGTGCTGGGGGGACACCACCCGCGCTCTGTTTTACGGAGCCGGCTTCTTCATCGCTGCAGAAACTGCTGGAACAGAGCAGAGGGGGCCAGAGTGTGTCCCGTTTATGTTAAGCCTCACAGTGCCTCTGGGGTGCTCGGTGGGGGGAGGGGAAGGAGTCAGGCACTGGTCTGTTGCAATGAGTAGCTAAGTGAAGCCAGAGAGAAGAATGGGGAAGGCAGGACACCTTCAGAGCATGGAGCACTTGGCTTGGCCCCGGCCTGCTCCTTCAGCCCCTTCCGTGTCACTCATCACACTGCAGCCCCACTGGTTCTCAGCTTCTCCAGTTATGCTGTGCTCCCTCCTGCCCCAGGACATTTGCACAAGCTATGCCTCATGGCTGATATACCTTTCTCTGTCCTTTGCAAGTGGCTCCTTTTTAAATGAAGCGTCAAGGTTCCCTTTGCAGTAAGATCCTTTTTGGGCCTGAACCCAAAATATACCTTTCCTTAAAATTAGTCACTGCTTATTTCTGTTTGTGTTTTTTTTCACAGCATCTATCACAAATTATAATATATGTAACAGGTGTATCTTATTATTTCATATGTCTGCCTCCTCCATAAGAATACAAGTTCCCTGAGGGCAGGGACATTGTCCGTTTTCTCCAGCTTCTATATGAGTGAGTGTGTTGCATTTAGCAGGTGCTCAGTAACTACTTGGTGAATGAATGAATAAACCCATGCATTGCACAGAAACAGGTTGTGCTTAAGAGATGCTGTGCCAGGTGCCACAAAGACTAAACGAGCTATTCTCGTTCCGAAATCCCATAGAAAAGAACCAAACTGTTCCATTCATAGCAACGCCTCCTGCACACTCCATGGCCACTGGACTTCTGCATTTGAGAAGTGACGAGCATGCCTGGCTGGCCTTTGACAGGCTGTCCTGTGAAATACTGGCTCTGTTGCTACTCACATCAGGCTGACCATGAACCTGCTCTGCCCAAGGTGTACACCAGTTGCAGGAATGCTTTTATTTTCCTCTTCCCCTTGACACGGAGAGGATCTTTTGGGGGAAGCATTCATCACAGAGCACTTTGGAAAATTAGTGGCGTGAAGGCTGAGAGAACACCCCAGAGCCTTGGTCCGGGCTCTGAAAAGTGGGCGTGTTCGTGTGGCCCTCTGGAGAAAGACCTGGCTATTTCCACTAGATGTTACCCTTCAGAGCGCTCATATGTGCTATTCACAGTCAGAGCCAAGTTCAAGGAGCTTATTCGACCTCACAGACCCTCAGCAATCCCCCAGCCCCTGACCCGGGCTCAGCCTTGCACACCCTTGACTCAGATGATGTTCTCCCGAGGTTTCTCTAGCCGAAGGGGAACCGTGGAGGCTCCCAGGCAGTGACGGGAGCCCCCGGCGAGGACTGCTGTACAGATGTGGCCACGGCAAGCGCTGCCATCCAATTCTCCCACAGAACCGTCTCCAGAGAAATGCTTAAGGATGACAGGGACGCTCGGGGCTTCTGCCAGGACCGATTTCGCTTTCATCTCCCCGAGGGTGGCAATGACCTCAGCTCGCAATGATCTCACCCCCTCCGCACGCCTCCAACACATTTGGTGTCGACCCTGTATTCGGGCTCCAGTGTGGACTGCCCAGCTTCTGAGCTGTTTGGGGGCAGACGAGGGCAGGGTCTGCACCGTCCCCACACCCTGTTCAGGGCCTAGCGAGGTGATGCCAGCTTGGCAGTGTTTGGTAGAAGTCTGTTTCTTTTTTAAAAAATGTATATATATATATATATATATATTTATTTATTCATTGCAGAGAGAGGGATGGAGAGGGAGAGAGATAGAAACCTCAGTGATGAGAATCATTGATTGGCTGCCCCTCCACGCCCCACCCTGGGGATCGAGCCCACCACCTGGGCATATGCCCTGATCAGGAATCAAACCGTGATCTCCCGGTTCATCGGTCGCCGCCCAGCCACTGAGCCACACCAGCTGGGCAGAAGTCTGTGTCAATGCCATGTTGTATTGACATCGTCCGTCTCTTCATCTGCACCCCAGACCAGCCTGCGAGTCCTGGAGGGCAGAACCGCAGACTGTTCATCCTTCCATCCGCAGCGCCTGGCCCGGGGCCCAGGTTCCCAAATGACTTTCAAACGGCAGGCGGACCGGGCCGGGGGCTCTCCGTGGAGTGGCTGCAGGGGCGTCTCCACGGGGGCAGCTCCGGTGCAGAGCGACCCTCCCCACTCCCCTCGAGGGAGCACCGTGGGTCACCCTGAGCCGCTGGTGCCCACAGCGAATATAAGGATGAAGCGTCCGAGGGAAGCGGCTCCAGCAAGGAGGCCGGGACCAGGGGTCGCATCCTGGTCCTGCCACCTGCTGGCAGGGGCATCGGACATGTGACTGAGTCTTGGGCACCTTGGTTTCCTTTTGTGGAAGAGAGAAACGATGGTCGGATGTCACCTTGCTGGTGGGTGTTCATGGGGCCGATGCCAGTGGAGCGGTTAGTGTGGTGTTTGGGACAAAATAAGCCGCCAGTGAGGGTCACCTGCTGTGATCCCTACTGCGCCGGAGGAAGAGGTGAGAACACGAAAGTGAGGTCTCCCAGGATGGACAGCTGGCAAATTTATACCGAGTGCCCACGGCGAGCTGAGCAGTGACCTGGGCCCTGAGGATGCAACGGTGGCCGCGATTGGTTCTGTCCCAAAGGGTTTGTTGCATAGAACCCAATGCGGTTTCCTGCCACCTGGAGCCTCACTCATGCTGGAGACCCTGGCCCGCGTCTGCAGGAGGACACCCGACGTGGACGCCAAGTGTTGCAGGAAGGAAAGGAACGCAGGTGACCGTGGAGTGGGGTTTCCAAGGCATCCAAGCGGTGTTTGGGGTCATTTCACACCCAGCTGCAGTGCGTTGGACCATCACGAACCATCTTTCAACCCACCAGCGCCTGCAGCCACGTGGAAATGCCCATGTCAGAAGGATCCAGGTCCTAAGTCATGGCTGCCAGTCAGATGGTCTGCTGTTAGGACTTTAGACCCGAATTCGTATTTGAAACCACTGTTTGTTTTCTCAGTTGGGGCTTCTTGATGTGTCTGATATTTCTCAACTGATACAAAAAAGGTCTCTGGTGACTCAGGAGGATGGCTATGAATTCTTCTGGGATCCCTTGAACACCCGCCCCCCGCCCCCCAGGTGAATATTGTGTGTTCCACGTAGTCACTACCTTACATCTGGCCACCCAAATACACTTTCTAAACGTGGAGAAAATCGATGCAGGCATCACATGTGATGTGGAAGCCAGCAGGCTCAGAGGCATTTTATTTTCGTAGATTTGATGTTAGGGCCTCGGGCATGTGCCACTTGGTTCCCATTGGTGCTAATCCATCGCCTCCTTCCATCCCCCCCCTCCCCGCCCCACTTCCATGCCCCACCCACTCAAACACCAGTGAGTCCTGGCTTCCTGGGAAGTTGAAGAATGGGATAGTCCTTTAAAAGCATCAACTTCTTTACCAAAGAGTGCAGCGCCTCTTCCAGTCGTTGCCATTATTACTCAGGACACATGACTGTCCTTTGACTGGAGAATATGGTTCATTTCTGGGACAACGGATTACGTTCCATATCGGTGCTCAGCCCTCTACCGTGGGGCCGGCAAGGCCAGGCCCTTGGTGGGAAGCCAGATGGAAAGCCTCGTTCTTGCGGTTTTCTGGGGGCAGACACAGGACGGTGAGGAGGTAACCCCCCTGCACAGCTGGCTTACTCTCTTGCTGTTCTCCCATCGGATCACATTCCCGTCATGCTACCTCGTGGCATTTTGTGGCAGCTTCAGTATCCTCCCTATGGGGGCACCTCTCCGTGAACTTGTGCCATTGGGGTCCCTCACGTAATGTGTGCACCCTATGTAATTGCTCCAGCCACATGCCGTATTTAATTGGAAACCAGGAACGTGAGAGCGGTCGAATGACATCAGATGCCTTGTATTAATTCCTGCCTATTTGCTTAGACACCAGTTTCTAAACGTGTCCTAATCCTTGATGGGGAAAGGACATACTGAGCGGGCAGCGACCACCAGGGTTTCTTCAGCAATAAATGAAATACTGAACGAAAAGGAATGATATCTGTCCTAAATGACACCCACACAACCACAAGGCCAGGCTACTGCAGATGGACTGTGCTGAGGGCCAACACACTTCCCTTTATTCTGAAGGCGGAAAGGCCTCCTGGGTTCCAATGGCCTTGGGGTCGGGTGCAGGTGGGGCAGCAGGCAGGAGCTACCAGGCCCTGGTGGAGTGAGTGGCTAAGCAAACCAGCACTGAGGCAGGCTGCTGGTGAGCCCTGTGATCTGGGGCAAGTGATCTAGTTTTGTGGGGGCCTCCATTTTCCTTGTATATAAAAAAAGGAGCCAAATGAGCCCCCATTGCATAGGTTAGTACTGGGCTTAAGGGAGATAATTTATGCGATGCACTTAGCGCGTTGCCTGGCGCATGGGGGCTCAGTGAAGGATGGGTAAATGCTTTTCCAACCATTAGAACCCATTGAAGATGGCATGGGCTTCCTTGGGGATGGGTAGTGAGTCCCCTGCCACTGGAAGTATTTAAGAGGAGGCATCAGGCTTCACAGAGTTTTTTTGTTCAAATGAATCACCTGAAGGTTGGGCTGTGGGGGGGGAGGGGACGGGGGAAATGTTAAAATTCAGATCCTGATCCGAATAGGTCCTGGGTGGGGCCTGAGAGTCTGCATTTCCAGAAGCCCCAGGTGACACTGAGAAGCCAGTGACCTCGCTTGCGGAGCAGGGAGCTGGCTGATTCCTGGGGGGCGGGCGGGGGATGCTGAAGAAAGTTCCTGATAATCCAGATGAGCAGTGACCTAGACCTCTGTGGTCCTGTAGGGTGGCCGCGGCCACATGCGGCTGCTGAGCCTTTGAAATGTGGCTGCGTCAAAATTCAGATGAACTATGAGTGTGAAATACACCAAAACTTAGTATATCAAAAAGGATGTAAACATCTCAATAATTTTCATGTTGATTCCATGTTGAGAAGATGACATTTTGGATATATTAGGTTAAGTAATGTATTAGATTCATTTCACCTGTTCCTTTTCACTTACTTATTTTTTTAAACTATGGTTATTAGAAAATAAACATAGTTATTAGATGACCTCATGTTCCATTTCTCTTGGGCAGCGCTGAGCAGACTGCCCCTCAGGTCCCCCCGGGAGATGGGCACCCAGGAGTCCACGGCTCTTCAGCAGGGCTCGAAGCTGGCGTCCACGCGCGTGTCCCCAGGAACCTGTGTGGCTTGTTTTCTCCCACTGCTGGAGACAGTGAGTTTGCCTGGGGCAGGGATGGAGGGCGAGGAAGGAGCCTTAGTCTCTCCCGTAATCTCTCTCTCAGAACTAAAAACAGACAAAACGCTGTCACTGCAGGGATGGTTACTCTCTACCTGGGAAATGTGATTTCTTGAAACTGCCTCTCTGCAGAAAAGCAAACTTTGTCTTCAGCCCAGAACGTACCCATCACCACCCCAAATCAAGGGGGCTGCCTGGAGGAGGCGTTTCCTTTGGGAGTTGGGCGGTTGGGAGCCCAGGGGGCAGAGGCCCTGGCAATGCCCAGGGTGCAGCGCCATCCCCCGGGTGGTCTCCTGGTAGACCTGGCTCGCAGTCACCTGAGGTTTGGGGAGCTGAGGCCAGCCGTCCTGCACTTGACCGGACAATCAGAACTAGGGGGTTGATACGTCACGGGAAGAGACTAATTCAGGCCCCCGCATGGAAGACTTTTAACATCTCTAATCTCTACTGCCATATCTGCCCCCAACACACACACACACACACACACACACACTTTTATTCTTTATTTTTAATTCTTTATTCTCTATGGCTTTTGCATGTGACCAGAGTGAAACTGGAATCTGAAAACCACCTGCAAGGTCGTCTCTGCCATTTCCATCTGTCCTTTTGTGCCCGTAATGGCAGCTGGATAGGAGGGTCTGATTGAGTCACATCATGAAAACCCTCTCTTAGGCCTTTGAAAAGCTGTCTTGTTGCACGAGACCCAGCAGAGTGAGCAGCTAGAAGCTTAAATCCAGGCCCTGCTCCCTCTGGCTGGGACTGCAGACAGGTGGTGCACGCTCTCTGGGCCTTGGTTTCCTTCCCTGTAAACCAGGGGTGCCCGTAGCATCCGCCTCCCACCCGGTCGAGCTGCTGTGAGGAGGCCTGAGTTCCTGTGAGTGAAGGGCTGAGAGTAGGCCCAGCATCCGGCACACTCGCTGGCTGTTATTCCGGGCCCATCAGGGCGCCCTGAATGGCAGCCTCTTTTTCCAGCTGGCAAGCTACTTCGAAAACTCCCCCCAGTGCACACCTGGTTGAGGGAGAGTCAGGTCCTGTGTGGCCATGATGTAACGTACCTATTTTTGGCAGACTTGGCAATCAGGGAGTGACCCATTTTCCTGCATTTCAGGGAGGTCATTGCAATGGGTTTCATCAACCCGCAGGCTGGGAAGCGAGCCAGAGGGTTAGAAAGAGCCTTTTCTGTCACCCTGGCCCGCTTTCGGGGCTGCGCAGCGCAAGTCAGGGCTGGGCGGGGTGAGAGACGCAGCCGGAGGACCCCCGTGCGCAGAATGAAGGCAGGGGAGGCAGGGGGAGGGGCAGAGCTCACGGCCCCCACGCGACTCTCCGACTCTCCGGGGGCCTTTGCTCCTCACCAGACCACATGGGAGGGTTTTGGTCGGTTGGCTTGGTGTTTGGCCTGGTAAAGGGAGGCCTGAGCTTCCAGGTGTCTATAGAACCTTTGCCGATTGAACGACCGCACCCTGGCGAACAGCCAAGAGAGCTGAGCAGGTGTCTAAGCATCTCCTTGGACGTCTTGTCTGTGAGAGCTTCTTAAAAAGCCAGAGCCTGCACTGAGAAGACACCCCCATGGGATTTCGGTGTCACCAGTCCAGGCAAATACAGAGAATCAGGTGCTTCGAACCCTCTTTGGAATGAGGCTGAGTATGAATAAAAACGTGTAAATAGACAACTAACTAGTTAACTCACTAGTTAACGGAGTTGCCAGTGGTGGTAGCTGATAAATCAATGAGTCGAATCAAACGAGGTCCATGCTAAGAGCGGAGGTTTGGACCAGATGTTCTTGGATTAACATTTGCTCCACTGCTATTGGCTGTGTGGTGTTGATCAAATCACTTAACCTCTCTGAGCCCCTGGGTGTGTGTAGAGGTGTGTGTGTGTGTGGGGGGGAGAGGGCGGAGATGGCAGAAGATGCCGACCTTGTAGGGCTCTCAGAGCGGCCGGACAGGAGGCCTCCGCAACTGCCTGGTGCAAATCCAGCCCCTGCTGGGTCCACCCAGCCCTTGGCTCACTGGCTGCTTCTCATCCTCCGGGTTCAGCTGAATTGTCACCTCCTCCCAGAGGCCTTCCTGATCACCCACCGGAAGCACCGCGCCTGCTCCTCCCATCCTAACTGCTGTCCATAGCTTCTCTTGGCTTGGTCTCTTCCCAGCTTATGACACAGTCTGTGATTTTCTGGTTTGTTTTTGGTTGACTTTTGTTTCTGTTCACCAGACTGAGGTCACTGAAGGTAGGGGCTTGGTCTGTATTGTTCGGGGACTTGGAGTGCCTCGCTCAGCAGGTGGCTGATGTATTTGACTAAAGACCCTTGTAACCAGGGCAAGCTCTGAGCCCCGGTAGCTCTTGGCTCTTCCGTACCTGTGAGGCCAGGAGCCGCTTTAAGGGGCTGTGGTGTGGTGAGAATGAGCTGAAATGCAGTGTGGACTTCACTGAGCACACACATGAATGATAGAGTAGGAAGCCACAGGGTTATGCAACCTCATGAGATGGCATGAGATGGCCCCGAAGCACAGACACTTCATTCTCTTTCCCTCGGCTCTTCGCTTCTCTCTGTGAAGTTGGTACTTCAGACACACGTTACACAGAATGCAAAGCTTGGGATAATTGATGTGACCCCGAAGAATGAGAAAAGCAAAAATAAGAGGTTCAGCTTCTCAATTTACAAAACCAGTGATCTCATGTGTGATGTCAGTGGAGGGGGCCGGTGGGTGAGCTCACCCAGTAAATGTAAACTGACTGAATGAGCCAGTCTTGAAGGGAAAGTTAGTCTCTGGATTTATTGGTACAATCCACCAGAAATAATCTCCCTTAAAAAGAATAGATGTCTCCTCATCAATAGAACTGTGGATCATAACTGTGGACCTTGCATTAATTTCAACATTCAATAATAATATTAGCTAGCAGGTTGCTATCTCTACTTATTCCTGTGTTTTGAACAGAAACAGGACTGAACTACATCGATGTGTTTTGGAAATGTGATTTGCTTACTGGAATCCCGTGGCCGAGTTTTGTGGGATGGAGTAGCCACCATGAACTTCCCAGGTGTTCTGGTGACACTTGCTGAGACATGGCCGTGACCCTCAGCTTGCGCCTTCCCTGGCTCTGCTCGGCGATTTCTCCCGTTATTAAGAAGAGGAGTTTGGGCCAAGGAGGGTGGTCCTGGGCACTTGTAGATGGAAATGCGTTGACTCTTCCGACGTTCTGATGAGCAGTGAGCCCTCCCTTGCCATCCCACCACCAATGAGTAAGGCAGGGCTTCTTTTCGAACTTTTTAAAAGCCACTTTGAGCCAAAATTAAACCTACAGGGAATCCAAGTACATGAAACAGAGCCAGCAGAGCTATTGCGGTTGAAGTGAGGGGTGGGGCAGGGAGGAGGGTGAAGAGTCCTCAACGCTGCCCCCTCTCCCTTTCACAGCCTCCAGGGCACCTCTGAGGCATCCCTAGAGTTCCATTTGAAAGACACTTTCCCAGGATCCATGGGCGTAAGCAGAATGACATTCACTTCCTAAAATCTGCCTCCCCTAAGCCAGGCCTGGATGGTAAGCTGCTCAAGGGCCAGTGGCGTCTGGTGCCCATGGAAACCACCGTGTCTGGGGAGTGACTAGGACTCAGTGATGGCGAACCTATGACACGTGTGTCAGAGGTGACATGTGAACTCATTTTTTTGGTTGATTTTTCTTTATTAAATGGCATTTAAATATATAAAATAAATATAAAAAATATAAATCTTTGTTTTACTATGATTGCAAATATCAAAAAATTTCTATATGTGACACGGCACCAGAGTTAAGTTAGGGTTTTCAAAACGCTGACACGCCGAGCTCAAAATGTTCGCCATCACTGGACTAGGTGAAGGTAAGCAGTTTGTTTTGATCTCAGAGCTCTGGCCCGGCCTCTCCGTTCCTGGACCACCTCTCCCTGCAACCCATCCTCATCCTTCAAGGTAACAGGGTCCCGGACTTGATCCCGGACTTGATCCCAGACTTGATCCTGGCCTGCGGAGCGGGCACTTGGCTGCCTCTGTACCGGAATGATTTGTGCCGTCTCAGGTGGAGCTGGCCGGGATGCAATCCACGCTTCAAAACTTTGTAACCACAAACGTAATTTCTTTTGAACAATTGGGGGTGTTTAAATGGCAGCTAGAGGATTAAGTCTGTACTTTGTGGGGGCTGGGGTCAGGGGACGGGGTACAGGAGGAGAGAATTTCCCAGAAACCATATGAAAGGAGGATGAAACACATTGCTGAGCTTTCTCTAGGAAACCGTTTCTCTCTCTTCAATTGCAATGTCGCTGTAAAGCATCGGCAGGCGTACAGCAGGGAATGAAAAACAAATCCCACAAAGATCGCCAGCACCATAACAGCAATGAACAAAGTGGGGTAAAATGCTTTGATTTCAGCAACATTTTCACTCGCGCGGGCACGTTCCGAACAGATTGTACTTATCCAGAAGGAGGCCCTGCTGCATGGGGCATAAGAGTTTGTAACGACGTTTTGGTGGTCGTGGTTGTGATATGATAATAAAAAGTCTTCGTGTAGTGGGAAGGGCTTGGGCTCTGAGAGTGGGCTGAGCTGGGTTCGCATCCCTCCTCTCCCCCTGATGTGACCTGGGCCTCTCGGAGCGAGTGACCGTCCTGTGTGGGCCAGTGTCCTCACCTGTAAAAATCGGGAGAATCATGCCTCCCTCACGGCTGCTGTGAAGTGCATGTGAGAGAATGCCACGTAAGGGCGGCTGGTAGGGAGTGTGGGCACTGGGGCCTGCCAGGAGCCGGTCCATCCTTGCTGTTTCAAGGGACCTGGCATATATGGCATACTGTTTTTAATATGTTTACTCACCTTCTTGGCACTATGTGTTTTAACCAAGGTCTCCTCTCTGAGAAAGGTTGTTTCCCCAGGTAGGGATTTTCCCCTGAAGTTAGGGAGGGAATAAAACCTCTTAACTAAGTGCCAGGCGGGTAATTAATCACTTTAACTATGAACAATAATGCTTAAGCTACATAATCTTTACTCCCTGGAATGGAGATAAGAAACGCCCTAACCTTTGGAATAGAGATTGATAGGATTGGAATCAACTGGTATAAATACAGTTGTAATAAGACAACAGCAGACAGAACTTAGAACACAGAACTTGGAAGACAGAACTCAGAAGACAGAACCTACACACAGAACTTAGAAGAGAGAACCAAGAGAGACAGAACCTAGGCACAGAACCTACACAGAACGTTCTCTAGAGACAGAAGAACTTCGCTGGAGAGAACATGGCAAAAGATCCTGGACAGAAACTGGCCTCAGAACCTAGAGACAGAACCTAGCGAGAGAACATGGCAAAAGATCCTGGACTGAACCTGACTACAGAAATTGGCAAGAGAACCTGACTAGAACCTGGTAACTGAACCTGGCTGGAGAACCTGGACAGAACCTGGCTGGAGAACCTAGTGAGGGAACATGGACACAGAACCTGGTTGGAGATCCTAACCAGAACCTCTCTAGAGATCCAGACCAGAACTTGGCAGGAGATCCTGGCTAGAGATCCTGGCTAGGCTGCTGATCAACTGAACGCTGTCTCCGTGTCATTCCTTCTTCGCCGACTCCGTCCACACCTTTGGGGACCCCTGGACCTGCTGGGGTGGGACCCCAGCAGGGGCCGAGCTTTTGTTTGGGGAGAGAGGGCAATTCTGGTTCTGTGTTCAATAGTCCAATAGCACAGGAAACTATAGCTGCTTCCTTTTTGTTTTCCTAATTATAAAATTAATACATATTTAGTGGAGAAAGCTGGGAAACTAAAGATGGATGTTCAGAAGGAAAAGAAATCATCCACAATTTCACTACAACATTGGCACACTTTTTTATGTATATAAATGTATAATTTTTCTTTGGTCAACTTTGTTCTTGCCAAGAAAATACCTTTATTCACTGAGATTTCCAAATGTGAAATTTCAATTTCATATTCATTAGAATATGGTTGTAAGTACTATTCTCCTCTTGTAATTTCTTCAAATACTATTTTTTTATTAGTACCGGAGTCATCGGTGCGCATTGTTAAACATTTTGAAAAAGTGAAGGCACAAGAGGAAGAAATGAAATTATCTGCCATGATCTCAATACACAGAAGTGGTCACTGTTGACATTTAGTTGCATATCCTTTTAATCTTTTTTCTCAATATGTATTTCAATTTATAAATTTAAAAATGGAAATTAGAAACTTCTGGAGAGATCAATGTTTAGACTACTTTCTTTTGCTGAATATTACATTGAGAATATTTTTTCTATATCATCACTTTTCTATGTCATAATTTCTAGTGGTTGATTATTTCATTGTTTCATATTATAGTTTATTAATTCCTTATTACTAAGTAGATTTCATTATTTTATTATCATAGACAATTTTGCAGTAAACACACTAATGGCTAAATCAATGCTATATTCATGATAGATTCTTTAAAATAAACTTCTGGAAGTGACTTGTATGTACATTTTTAGGTCTTTTGCCAACTTGTCCTCCAGTACAGTTATACCAATTTATATTCCCACTAGTAGTAATAAAAGTCCATGCTTTCTTGTGCCCTTATGGTTATTATACTAGTAATATCATCAAAAGAGAAAATATTTTCTAATTAGACAAAAATTATTGTACTTTATG
Source organism: Myotis myotis (assembly GCF_014108235.1). Taxonomy (NCBI): domain Eukaryota; kingdom Metazoa; phylum Chordata; class Mammalia; order Chiroptera; family Vespertilionidae; genus Myotis; species Myotis myotis. The sequence goes on along the minus strand of NW_023416319.1, from coordinate 5,967,359 downwards.
ATCATTTACATTATTATTAGTAGTAGATTTCTCCTAGTTTGAATGATCTACCATATCTTTTACATAATTTTCTTTTTTATATTTGTTTGTGGTGGCAAAACAAACATAGATGAAATGAATGAAATGAATTAATTAAGAGTATATTTAAATTAGTTTTGACAATTGTACATGATTGTGTAGACATCTATATTAAGATATAAAACATTTCTAATACTCCAGAATAATCTAGAACCGCCATTGATCTATTTGTTTATCTTTGTGGTAATACCACATTAAAAAAACCAAAAACATCATACACCCAGGAATGAATCTAATAAAAGGTATACAAGACCTCTACTCTGAAACCCACAATACTTTATTGAAAAAATTAAAGAAGACCTAAGGAAATGGAAAGATATACTATGTTCATGGATTGAAAGAACTTTATATTGTAACGATGTTGATAATCCCAAAATCAATCTATTGATTAAATGCCATCACAAACAAATTCTAGCAAGCTTTTTCCCCCTGTGGAGTAAAAAAACCTGATTCTAAAATTTATATGGAAATTCAAGGGCCAAGAAAGCTAAAACAATCTTAAAGAAGAAATACAAATGAAGGACTTATACTACCAGATATCAAGATGTTATAAAAAAAATAGTAATTAAGATAAAAGAGTACTATGAGTGAAAAATTTGAATGGACACTTCAAAAAGAGGATATTCAAATTGCTGATAAGCATATAAAAAGGTTCTCAACTTCATTAGTCATCAGAGAAATACAAATTAAAACCACATTGTGATACCACTACACACTTGCCAGAATGACTAAAATTAAAGACAGACATACCAAATGTTGGGAGGAAGTGGAGCAACTGGAACCCTCATATAAGAATGCAGGTTGGTACAATCACTTTAAAAGTTGGTTTGGCAGTATCCACTACATGTAAACATATGTCTACCCATGATGCAGCATTTCCACTTGTAAATATGCACCCAGCAGAAATGCCTGCATATGTGCATCAAAAGGCAGTTAGTGTTCATCAATGAAATGCCCACCAGCAGTAGAATGGAATAAGTGCAGTATATTTATACAACGGAATACTATATGGTAATGAGAATGAACAAACCACAGCAACATGCAAAATACACAATGTTCAACAAAAGAAGCCAGACATAAATGATGAATGAGTCCATCTATGTAAAGCTCTAAAACAGGCTAAACTAACCAATGGTGTTAGAAGTCAGGATAGCGGTTCCTGTTTGGGGTAGAGAGTAGTTGTCCAGGCCTGACAAGCGTTCAGGTTCTTAATGAGGTGCTGGTTATATGGGTGTTTTCTTTTTGAAAATTAAGTTAGGTGTATACTTACGATTATTTGTGTACTTTAAGTTTTATATATTATTGCTTACACTTTTTTCATGGCGTAGGGAGCACCAACAATGGCCAGTGCAATGCAATCTTTTTGCTTTGTGCTGCTGAGGAGAATTCTGAGGCCAGACAGGTCTTCCTTTCTTGGGTAGAATTACAGAATTTTCATTACCTAAAATTAAAACAGAATTACCAGATTATGTCTATATATTGGCTATTTTCATTAATATTTCATAATCTTCAGGGATCCCTTTAGATGGAAAGGCTTTCTTCCTTCTTTCCTTCCTTTCTCTCTTTCTTTTTTAGTTTTATAAAGATTTTATTACTTGTTAGATTATTTTATCTTCCATCCTTTTTTGTTATTTACATTCCTAACAAATAATAATTTAATCTATTTAATCCTTTAAAAAAATCTTTCTTTCAATATATTCATTTCTTTATTCTGGGAAAATGTCTTGACTGTATTTGTATTTCATTGATTTACAGTTTTAAAAGTTTTCAAGCTACTATTTGTTGCTCTCAACTCAGCACTCTGTAGAATTTGCTGATCTCAGATGTTCTTTTTAAGTTATCACTTGCTCTTATATCAGGTGCGGAGAATACAAATGAAACAATTCCTAAAAATGTCCCTGCTTCCTGCGCTACCAGGTTCTCAGGAAAGTATTTTTCTGATTCCTCACATCGGTCCTCTTTTGTTTTTGTGCATCAGAACTGTTCCTCTTTCTATTTTCTTTTCTCCATTTGCACCTCCTGATAGAGATGCTCAGAGATGGAAGCTAAGCTGAGTTCACTCTCTTTTACTGACTACATACTGTTTGCCAGCCATTACCCTAGGGCAGTGATGGCGAACCTTTTGAGCTCGGCGTGTCAGCATTTTGAAAAACCCTAACTTAACTCTGGCGCCGTGCCACATATAGAAATTTTTTGATATTTACAACCATAGTAAAACAAAGACTTATATTTTTGATATTTATTTTATATATTTAAATGCCATTTAACAAAGAAAAATCAACCAAGAAAATGAGTTTGCGTGCCACCTCTGACACGCGTGTCATAGGTTCGCCATCACTGGCCTAGGTCCTAGAATTAGAGCAGGGAATTTTCCAGAAACCATCCCTGTTTCCATGGTTCTTATACCTTAGCAGGGAAGGCTGATGTTGACAGAGCGGTTGCAGGTGTGGGCGATGTTGTACAGGTGAAGAGCAGGGTCTTACAAGAGAGGAATGACACCTAATGACACCTGAACTTGGTGGGTGGCGCATGGCACACTCGGGAAAGGCTCCCTAAAGTGATGTTTTAGGCTGAAATCCAAACGTGAAGGGCAATTAAGGAGCCGGTGAAGTGGAGGGACTCCAGGGTACCCTGCTGGAATCCCAACTCTGCCTATTAGGTTCACTCTGCACCTAGTGGGCCTTGGAGAGCTTTCCAGGAAGTTCCATGGAGGTGGGGGCATCACTGAGCTATGACTATGACCAAGGTGGGACTCGGTTCCATGGGCGTTGGGCGACTTCTCAGCCAAGATGAGGAGACATGTCAGATGGCAGGTTTGTCAGAACCTCCATTGCCTATCAGTCTGGGTGTCAGCCCAGAACCAAGGTGACATCTTCATAGTCTTGGAGTCAGGCCCAAATCCCCACCAACCCACGGACTCTCTGGGTCGGATTATACTGCTTGAATCAGAAGCAAAGAGCTAACAGAAAAGTTCTTTGGGATTCTGAGTTACCTCTTCCTGGCCAAGGGAGGCCTCCTACCTCTTCTCTGTCCTTCCATGCTTCCAACCACTTTCAACCGTCACTTACACCAGAAGCTTGGCTTTTATAAAAGATTCATCAAATGTTGCCTCTTATAATTATTCCTTGTTACACCTTGTCCGTTTTGAGGACTGTTCTAGGAGAGGCCATGGTAGGGCTTGCAGACTTTTACTTTCAAGAGGCCAGTATGTGGGTGCCACCAACAATGCGTGAGACCACATTAAGAACGTCTAGTCTCAAGAGAAAAATGCAAGACTTTTCCATTTCTTTCCAGATTTTCTAATAGTTCCTTCCTCTCAGACAAAAGAGAAACTGTTTGGACAAATCAGGCCACAATTACCCCAGAGAGAAAATATGTTTTGAGTCAAGTGAAGGCCTTTGCTAAGTGACATTAATTACACTCATTTGGGTTTGGCATTATTAATTAACCTTCTCAGCTGTCTGTAGGGTAGCCTCTTATGAAAACAATATGATTAAAACAAATAAAGAATATTACTACCACCTAAATGCGAACATCATTTTAAGCTTACAATCTCATTTGATAACATGCTTTGATTCCATTTTCTATTCTGGTAAAATATTCATAACATAAAATTTACCATCATTACAATTTTTAAGTGTACAATTCAGTGGCATTAAGTGCATTCACAACACTACCATCATCATCACTATCCATTTCCAGAATGTTTTCGTCATCCCAAACACAAATTCTACACCCATTAAAAATAACCCACAAACTTTTTTCTCCACAGACCCTTATAAATTTGAATCTACTTTCTGTCTCTATGAATTGGACTGTTCTAGGTTCCTCACGTAAATGGAATCATATGGTATTTGTCCTTTTGATCCTGGCTCCTTTAACTTAAGCATTCTGTCTTCAAGGTTCATCTACGTTGTAATGTGCATCAGAATTTCATTCCTTTTCAAGACTGAATACCATTCCATTGGGTATAGACACTGCATTTTGTGTATTCATTCATTTGTCAGCGGACATTAGGATCGCTTCCACTTTGGGGCTATTGCGACTAGACCAGGGTTGGGCAAACTTTTTGACTCAAGGGCTACAATGGGTTCTTAAACTGGACTCAGAAGAAGGAGCTGCGGCCGTGTTTCCCGACGTTGCCATGTTAACACTGCTGCTGGTGAAGGAGCGGAGGGGAGAGCAAGAGAACCCTCCACTCTTTCGGCTCCGCGGGCCAGATAGTTTGCCCATGGCTGGACTAGACTGTCTCCATTGGACGGTCTTATTCTTATTTGACAAATGTGATCCACCTCATCTCAGGGCGAGGTGGAGCCCAGTTTTCAGCCCTGACTGCCTGTCAGTGTGGCCTGGAGAGTTAAAAAGAAAAAGCCCCCACTCGGGACCGTCGGAATGTTAGATTTCCTGGGTGGAGCCATTTAAAGAACTCTCTAGCTGACTCTCCCCTGCAGCTAGAACCCAGGGCCTGAAGCCCATACGGTAGCCTCTCGGGCTGGGCCCCTCTGACCACTTGCAGCTCCCTTCTTTGAGTCTCCTTCTCTTTATTAAAGCCACCATCACAGCAGATCGAAATGGATATCCCCTTGATATCATTTTAGCCCAAAATTTGGAGCAGGAAAAATAAAATAAAGATTTTTAAATTCAAGCTAAAAAAAAAAAAAAAAAAAAAAAAAGCCTCCCTCAATACCACGAAGCCCAATGCTGGTGTGTTGGCTAAATACACGGATCCATTTGTTTCTTGCATTTTAATCATCTCGTTTTAATAACACACCACAATACAAGCAATTGTGCGGGCTAATTCAGCTCCATTTCAGAAGTCTTGTTCTGTCTCCCAAAGCTTGCTGTTCTGTCTAGTTCAATGCGCACGCATTAAAATGCTAATAATTAAACTGTTACCATTGACTAATGAACTCTGCCAGCGATAAATGATGGTCTTGTTAGATTCGCCGCCCAGCAAGCCTCCTTTTGTACTGAGAAAGTTAAAGGTTAAAGCGCTCTTGAAGCCAGTGAGTGGGTCTAGAAGCAATTACAATTTTCCCTTGAAACTAATAGTTAGGACAATAATGTTTCAATTCCAACCCAGTAAGAGTAAAAAGAAAAAATGGGGGGGGGGGGTGCGGGGAAGGAACACCAAGGATAACTCTGAGCCCTATTTATGGAGAAGGCTGTGGAGCTTTCTTTAGCCCCCAAGGCAGGTGATGTGATTATTCACACTAAAGCCTCCTTCGTCTAAACACCCTTCTTAGAACCTCTCTCCCAAGAGTGCAGACGGAAATGGTGATTTTCCAGGACACTATTTGGAGCGGAATGGTTAAACGAGGTGGGAAACGTTGCTCCAAATGTCTGCGTGTTTTGGGGGAAGTTGCTTAATCTCTCTGGACCCCCATGTTCTCATTTTTAAGAGCAGGGCGACAATAACGGTCTCGGTGGTGAACACTGCCCCTCTGAGCAGCAGCTCCCATTCTTCCGGTGAAAGTCTCCAGGGTTCCAGGCAGAAGCCTGGCTCTCGGGCTCTCAGTTCGCACGTGGTTGGTGGGAGTGCATTCCAACCCCCAAGCTCCAGGGTCAGCACATGACCCGGCCCGGCCAATCAGCACTTCGCATTTCTCTGGGGCCCAATCAGAACCAGTCAAGGCCAGGGCTCTGGCCAGAGATCTCTGGAGAGCCCAGCTCCCCTGGCAGTGGACTTGACCCAGAAGATGGAAGTCCAGAGTGACCGGACCACTCTATGCAGAAGGCCTTCCTGCCCCAACAGCTGAGGAGGGGAGGTGGGCTGCGGAGGAGCTGGATCCGGCCGCACTCCCGGATTCTTCACTGACATGGGCTAAGCTTGCCCGTGTGTTCTCCCCAGAAGCCAGTTGGAGGTGAGTTTCCCTTGCAGCCAGGTGTATTCTCTCAGGGCCGTGGGAGCACCTTACCAGGGAGACCCAGCCCTGCCTCCTTGCAGCCCCTCTGGGGGCTTCAGAGTGAGCTGGGCTCCTCCCTCTGCCTCCCCGGTTCCCTCAGCGGCTCTGAGCAGGGCCTGGGCCTGGCTTGCCTTTATCGGAGCCTCCCCTCTCCACCAGGACTGGCAATTCCTCAAGGGCAGGGTTCCCACACCCCCGCTAACGGGTCTTCCTCAGATCCTTGCAGCCTCGGGGATGCTGGACTTGGTCAGGTGTGGGGCAAAGACGCGAACTTGACCAAATTCAGCAGCAGAGGTCAAACCATAAGGCAGAGCAAACCCTGCCTGAGGCCCCGGGCCACATAGCTGGGAAGGAGCGGAGCAAGCCTTGAACCCAGGGAGCTGACACCATGAGAGTGCTCTTTCCCCTGCTCGGGGATGCACTGACAGGACCCCAGGGGAAGAAGGGGCACTCATTGATTCCTAGGCCCCCCAAAAGCGCTGTTTAATCTTGAAAGAAGCCCCTCCCCAGCTGGCACCATTTGGCTAGTTATGTTTTCGATGCTGTTTTGCAACCCCATGGTGGTCCATCACATCTGGGACACTATTGGGAGAATGGCGGAAGCACGAGTCCTGTCTTTCCTCTCTGGGCGTCATGGCCACCAGTTGGCAGCCCACAGCCTCCTGGGAAACCTGGGCTCCTGCTCATTACTTCTTCCTGGGGAGAAGCAGGTAGAGGGGGGAGTGCAGAGCAAAGCTCACACAACTCGAAACCACACAGAGAGGGACAGTTTGTAACTTCCAGTGGATTCCTCCTCACTCCCCGACCTTAGCTCACGCCACTTCCTCAAAGCGATGCTCTCTTCCTCACCCGGATCAGGCCAGAGCCTTTTGTTACAGTCTTCGTTTTCATGATTCTTTGATTCATAGTCTCCTTCACAAAACTAAAAGCTCATCAAGGGCAAGAACCATGTCATTATCCATCCATCCATCCATCCATCCAACCACTCACCTATCCATCCATCCCCCATCTGTCCACCTAAAACCAAATAGTTTTGATTGCCAACCATGTGCCAGGCACCGATCTGACCACGAGGGAAATCCCAATGAACAAAACAAAACCTTTACATGTGTGGAGCTTACATTTTGGTGGGAGAGATGAGAAATGTAGTCCATGTAGAACATGTCAAGGATAATAAATGCTATGGAGAAAAATGAAACAGTGCGGCAGGGGTGAGAATGATGAGCAGTGGGGGACTCTACCCCCAGGACCTCAGAGAAGCCTGCAGACGTGCCTCCCAGAATTTCCTTCCAAGGGACAGACAGTCCTGGCAGTCACTGGCCACCAGCTGTCAGCCGCTTTCTGCTGAGACCCCTGGGCTCCCGCTTCTGTCCCTTCTTGGGAAAGAAACAAGCGAAAAGAGAGATATAGGGAGTGAGCTTTCCAGTATCCAGTGTTAGTGGGAGCTCAATGAATAGTACATGAATGAATGCATGGATGGATGGATGGATGGATGGATGAAAAGGTGTTGTCATGGGGATATTTGGAATGGGATGGAGGCTGAGGGCAGCCCTGTACCCATCTAGAAGATCAGTGGGCCTTGAGAGTGTGGGAACCTCACCCTGATATTTGCCCACTGCCCATGGGGAATACTTTGGGAAGATGAGGTGGGCTCAGGAGGCACCTAGAGGACTCCCTGAGTCTCCTGAAACTCCCTCTCCACGCCTCCCCTCCCCACTGGTGTGCAAGGTTACCAAACCGGATCCCAGAGCCAATGGGTCAATGAAAGCCAGTGCAAGGCTCAGACCCAGTGACCACAAGAATTCTTCTTCCTGGGTCCACTCAAGTGCAACAAAGGCTCAACTGGAAGCGAAAGTCAAAGTTAATAAGAAAGCCACACTGTGTACCTAATGAATTTTTAAAATCAATTATGAAACAGTCTCATTGATCATTTGTTAACATCCCGAAACCTTTACAAATTAATTTTATTAAAAAAAAAACCCCTCTCACGGTCTGTTAACTCCATAAATGTGTTTTAAATTTGTTTTTGAAGGCAACAATAAGCTGTGTGTGTGTGTGTGTGTGTGTGTGTGTGCATGTGAGAGAGAGAGAGGGAGGGAGGGAGGGAGGGAGAGAGAGAGAGAGAGAGAGAGAGAGAGAGAGAGAGAGAGAGAGAGAGAGAGAACGCCTGGCCATTCTGAAATAAGCTGCTCTGCGTCTGAATGAATGGGGGTCACCTGCCCATCCACAGCAACACTCTGTTTGCCAGGTCAAGGTCACTGTCGGGCCTCCTGTCCAGGTGAGGGGCAGCCCTGAGGCAGTTGCCCAGTGTGTCTGACTGTCCTGGGCCAGCAGGGTGGCACCTCCAGAGATACTGCTCAAAAGTGTGATCCGTCTCAGTGGCAGCTCTTCTCATGGGGCTGGGCTAGTGCCCGATGACTGTGGCAAGCCGCCCAAAGCGACAGGGGCCATGCGAACGCAGCCATCCTGACGCCCAGCAGGCAAAGAGCCAGGAGTCAGAGCTGTGAGGCCTCGCCGCTCAGGGACACCGAGGGGCAGAGAGGCTGCCGGTGTCTTACTGACAGGGAAGTGCTGATCTCTTTCACACCAAGGACATGGGAGCAAACCAACAGGAGGGACCTTTGCAAGGCCCACGAGGTAGACTGCTCAGCCCTGTTAACTTCGGCCACGTCCACCCCTGAGCTCTGTTTTGGGCCCCTGGTTTGCAGGATGAGGCAGAGATGCTGGAGAGAGGCCGGGGTGGCTACACGGGGGTGGGGGCGTGGGGGGGTGGGGGCGGATGCCGAGAGGCACCCTTTGCCTATATTTTCAATCTTGTTTTGTGACCCCACCTTGGCTCATCATATCTGGGACATTATTTGGCCATTCTTCCACGGAAGGGAATTCATTTTATTTTTCATTTTTATTTCAGGCTATTAACAGGCGTCCTTATGTGTTTAAATTTACATCCGTATCTTTAGGGAATTGTGCTTTTATTTCTATGGGACAGAAACCCAGAAGTGAGAATTCAGAGACTTTGGGATAATGTAAGGCTTAAAGAGAAAAATATGGGAGAAGGGAAAAAAATGTTGCATGTGATATGAGCACCAAGCTGGGAGCTTCTGAAGTTGGGACATTGTCTATAACTTAACTTTTCTACTCTCATTCCTAAATGGTTCCAAGTGTTCCTTCTGCCTCCTATGATAGAGCAACAGGGTCCCTCAGCTACTCACATCCTCCCTGAGGCTAGTGTAGGGGGAAATACTGAACTAGGGGCAAGGGCATCTTACTAGCTCTGTGACCTTGGAAATTCACTCAGCCTCTCTGTACACCCTCTGTCTCCTCATCTGTAGAGGAATGCCCAGGCCTGGTGCAGAGGCTGGTGGGGATCCCCACAACGAGGTGAAGGTCAGGAGAAGGGGAGCACTGAGCCCTAGTGAGGGATGGACACTGCTCACACCAGCTTGAACTTGCTCTTGAAGGCCTTGGCAGGTGCTCAGCTACAACCCAGCCTTCTTCTCCTTCCCATCCCTGCGGCTATGGCCTCACTAAGGGTCCTGTTAGGACATCGCTTCTTCCCTTTCCTGGATGGAAAAATTACCGCAATTGAACAGAACAACCACCTTCCATTTCAGCATCAGCAAATGAATGAGTCATGATGAGTGAGAAGGAAAAACCACAAATGCTTAGGGTGTTTCAGGAAAAAAATAACTTTGAAACAGGCTGATAAAATCTCTGCCCATTCATGTGGCCACATTATTCATTAACCAGGGGCCAGGATGAGCCTGGGGGTAGCGCAGGCTGAGGGCAGGGCAGCGCCCCATAGTTGCTCTGCACACTGAACAGTAGCCTGGACAAGAATAACGTGCTGACATCTGGAGCGACGCCTCTCCCTGTGTCTGGGGGCATCTGCTCTGTGTGCTGCTGGTTTTCTCACCTGGGGGAGTGGGTTGGAGGTGGATGCAGGAGGAGGCACATTTGCTTTTGAGCCAATGGAGGAATGCCCAGTTTCAGGGAGAGGAGGGGGGGGGGGTCCTGTGCATTCGGCCTCATGGACCTGGTCTCTGCCACCAAATTAGCTTGAGGACCTTCGCGGAGGCACTTCACTTCTCTGGGCCTCGGTTTACCCAACTAGAAACGAAGACCGTTCCAGACTAGATAAATTCCGGAGCCACTCTCAGCCATGAAACGCTAAGTATTTTTTAACAAAGAAAAACATCCTATATAATAAAGAGGTAATATGCTAATTGTCCATCACGCCCTCACAAGATGGTGCCGCCTACAACCACAGATGGTGGTGCCCAGTCCCCTCAGCCCTGCCAGGGAGGTGGCAGGTGGTATGCAGCACTGCCGGGCCCGCCCCGAGGTGGGTCCGGCTGCTCCTCATGCCTGCCGCCTGAGTCGCCCAGTCCCCTCAGCCTCGTTGGCAGTGAATTTTCATGCGACCATTACCTTTTTAAAAAATCCTTACCCAAGGATATGATTATTTCTGTTCTCAGGGAGCAGGACTAAGCCAGCAGGTGGGCATCTCCCAAGGGTCCCAGACTGTGAGAGGGTGCATGCTGGGCTGAGGGACCCCCCGTGTGCATGAATTTTCATGCACTGGGCCTCTAGTTTTTAATATAACAAAAGAAATTGTGTTTTCTATAAGGAAATCAGAAAATAGGGATGGGCCAAAGAAAGAAAATGGGACAACATAGCAAATCCAAAAGTACAGGACTGAGAACAGAAATTGAAGAGCAAATTAAATTTGATATCGTATTACTGAGCAGGAAACACTATAAACCAACTCCTATACATACTCATAGGCTTTTAAAAATGGGCATATATAGCTTTCAATATATATGAGCAAAATTTGTACTTCTAGTAAACAAGGGATCACGCTAGACATTCATTAGACTTGACCACATGCTCACGTGCCATTAGCATGACACATGAGTGTGCTTTCATGTACACAACACCCACCTCATTGAAAGTACCAGCCCAGCTCTCCAGCGTATGGTTGTTCCGATTGTTATTAATGCTGGACACTTCAGACGTTTTGCATCTTTCATTATTATAAACAATGCTATAAAGAACGTCCTAGCAATCACCCCTTTACATACATCTTACAATTATGTCCTTAAATAGAATGGTTAGAAAGGTATGAGTGGACAGTTAATGGCTGGCATGTGCTGGGAGCAGAGTAGAGGCCAACCTGAGTCTAACATGGTTTTGGGGTAGACTGGGTGGCGGGGGGGAGAGGAGGGATGTTTGAGCCAAAACACTAACCATGATTTCCATGATTTTGTAGACGGGAATCTCCACTGTGTGTTGACAGAGCAGATGGGGGGTTGTGTGGCTGGGTAGTGAGATGCTTCTAGGTGTCACGCTAGGCTAAAAATTAGCGTATGATAATGCTGTGGGTCTAGAATGATCCCTTGTTTACTAGACGTACAAATTATATATAGAAAAACTAAAAGAGATGTATGCCTATTTTTATTTTTAAAAAATATGTTCTTATTGATTTCAGAGAGGTAGGAAGAGGGAGAGATAGAAACATCAATGATGAGAGAGAATCATCGATCAGCTGCCTCCAGCACACCCCGCACTGGGGAGGAAGCCCACAACCTGGACATGTGCCCTGACCAGGAATTGAGCTGTGACCTCCTGGCTCATAGGTGGATGCTCAACCACTGCGCCATGCTGGCCAGGCAGTATGCCTATTATTATTATTTTTTTTTGTAAAAGATTTTTTAAAATTTTGTTTTATTGCTTAATGTATTACAAAGAGTATTACATATTTCTCCTTCCCCCCCCCCCCTTGACATTCCCTGGCCTCCCCTACCCCCTAGTGTCTTGTGTCCATTGGTTATGCTTATATGCATGCATACAAGTCCTTCGGTTGATCTCTTACCCGCCCCCCTCCCCTCCCCATCCCTCCCCGGCCTTCCCGCTGTAGTTTGAGAGTCTGTTCAATGCTGCTCTGCCTCTGTATCTATTTTTGTTCATCAGTTTATAATGGTCTTTATTATCCATAAATGAGTGAGTATGCCTATTTTAAAAGCCCATGTGGTGAAGGGGCTGTGGGATGTGTCTCGACTTCAAGTCCCCTGAGCGACAAGGCTTTCAGGGGCGTGCACCGCAGAGCGCCCTGGCTGAGGGGGAGGTGAGTAATCCCGTGTTGCCAGGAAGGTAGCAGAACGTTCTGTGATAACGATCACTGCTCAGCTATTCCCTGAGGCGAGAACGAAGGGTTCTCCTTCATTGGCTCTTGGAATGCCATTTCATTGCCTTGCTCATTACCAAAGGGGAAGAATAAAAGTTGAGGTCTCATAAGCAAGCGCCTGCAAGATGAATGGCTGAGATAATGTGTCAAGTGCATTTGAGTTCCTTGTGCTGACAAGGGGGCCAGGAGCTCTGAGAACCCAGCCGGTGTTGCTGGTGCCAGCTCTTCAGAGTGGACCATGCTGTGACTCAGAGGGAGCCTCTCTGTGCCCATTTCACAGATGGGTGCCCTCGGAACGCAGAGGCCCCAGGGATGGGTCCAACTCCACGGCGGAGCAGAAACCCCGTCCCTGGTTGTGCTAGCTTCGCCGTGGAAAGGTTGGAATGAGGTAACGTCTCAGAACGTCCTCTGTAAACCATAAAACATTATACGTCTATGCGAGACATGACTATGACGTGTAAAGCTCAGTTACAGCAAATTTTAAATGAAAATCTCTTTTGGCCAACCTGGAGAAGGCTGACATTCGGGTTCATTTATCCTAACAGGACAATAAGAACTGAGAACATGCATTGAATTCTGCTGTGGGATCTACGCACTCCTAGGATGCTAACCTCACAAAAACCCTGTGATGCAGGCGCCACAATTACCCCCATCTGACAGATGAGGAAACTGGGGTACAGAAGTTTAAAAATGGCACAACATCTACCACTATGTGCCCTAAGTCTGTAGTCTGCAATGTACTCCCAGACCATGTACTAGTAAAAATGTACTCGTGCCCAGAAAAAGAGGATTGGGTTTGACCTGGCTGTTAGTGTGCTGTTGAAAGTCTGGGCCATCCCAGAGACTTGCCCGTCTGCTTTGCCAGCACAAGGCTGACCTCCCAGCTGGGGATGCTCGGAGCTCCATGCAGACCTGGGTCTCTCCTGGGGCAGAGAGGGTTAAGCTGACCCGTGACCCCAGGACCCTGAGATCTGTCCCTTTCGTGCCCCATATGCAGATGGGCTCTGAAGATGACCACGTCTCCTCGTTGGAAATCATGCATTTTTATGAAGCCGGCCCAGAATTCCCAGAATTCCGTCGGGTGCACTTTGCAGACCCTAAAATGCTGTCACCATGGCAGGTTTCATTGCTTGCACCTGCTAAAACATTTGAGGCATTTGAGAGGCAGTGAAACACATTTGCTTTTCATTTTATCTGACTTTGGAAACCTTTGAAGTGTTTAATAGTGGAGCCCAGGAAAGATCCCCGCCTCTTAATCATTGACTCGCGAGGCACATTCCCGGCTGGTAGCCTGTCAAGCAGGAACTGACCTGAGCCCCGTTTTATTAAGTGTCACATGCCCAGTCACTGTTCATTAAAGGTGTTTTAAGGTTTGAATTATGTAATTTATGAGACGAAGAAATAAAAATTCCATTGTTTTATTAATATGCAACCCAGGATCTCTCGCGCATAACGAACTTGGGAAGTTGGGCAGAAGGACATACGTGGTGGAAGCTGGAGGTGGCCTTCGTCGGCTCCCTGGCCTTCCCTCGCCCTCCATCCCACCCTAGGCAGGCGCTGGTGAGGGGGCAGAGCTCTGGGAAGGGAGCCATCCCACCCCGTGCTCCTGTCCTCCATTCCCCTGTCTCCCCTTCCCTGAGGTCCCACGTGACAAAGCAGCCACCTTCCCTCTCTCTTCCAGGCTCCCCTGCCTCCGTTCCAGAAAGGCCCGAGACAAACAAACAGCAGGAAAACGCATTCCCGGAGTGACCCTGCGTGACCATGTGAGTCACAATCATTAGCAACCAATGTGCCTGCCTCTCAGGGGAGCTGGGAGGGCGAGGTGCTGGGCACTGGGCCACCTGTTCTAGGTCAATGATCTCATTGGCTCCTCCCTTTTCCTGACGGAAAGCAACGATTGTCCCCAGTTTATAGACAAAACCAGGGCTGCCCTTGTCCTCCCTGGGGAGCCATCCTTGGCCCAGGTCAGCCTTCTCAGAATCAGGCTGCCCGGCATGTCAGGAGGTGTGGATGGACTGGACCGGGCTGGTGGGCCTGATCTGGACTTGAGCTCTGTGCAGAGGCCGAGCAGGCACCCAGTGGGACTAGGGGCCTTCACGAAGGATGTGTTTCTCCCACGGATTCTCTGTGCATCGTCAGAGAATGTCCAAGTCCAAGTACACTGGAGGCTTTGCATGAGGATTGCTCCTGGCTGGGTGTCCCCCATCTGATACAGGGGGACCCCGCCCTCCTCAGGAAGCCCCTGTCCTCTCCAGCTTCCAAACAAAGGTGAGGAGGCAGCCCGCCTGCCCCGTGGTGGGGTGGCTTTGAAGTCCTCCAACAGTTGTTCACTCGGACGGGTCGCACCATAAAGCACAATGGGAAAAAGTCCCTTTCCAAAATGCGGACGGCCCCTGATACTTAGACCAAGCATGTCAAACTCAAAGGCTAACACGGGCCAAATAAACAAGGCCTGAGGCCCGTGGGCCACGAGTTCGCCATGCTTGATTTAGAGACCCTGGTTAGGATTTTTCTGGTTTGTTCGTTAATCCCCACGTGAGGATATTTTTCCATTGATTTCTAGGGAGAGTGGAAGAGAGGGGAAGAGAGAAACATCGATGTGAGAGAAACACATCGATTGGTTGCCTCCTGCAGGAGCCCTGACCAGGGCCCGGGCCAGGGAGGAGCCTGCAACCGAGCTACGTGCCCTTGACTGGAATCGCACCGTTTGGTCTGCAGGCCAATGCTCTATCCACTGAGCCTAAACCGGCAAGGGCTAGACCCTGGTTAGGATTTGAAAGGTGGTGCAGCTGAAGGTATTTCTCACCCTCCTTGCGCCAAACCCCCCCCCCCCGCCCCCCCACTCTCCTGTACCCCACACAGAGAGAAATCGCACACTTGATTTTGAGCATTTTCTTAATCAAATGACTCATGTGTTACAGGTGCTTTCCTACGTGGCTCAAATTTGTGAGTTTTTATTTCTGAAAGGGGATCTCAGGTGCTAAGCCTTTTCTTTGCAGGAATGGCGGAGAGTTTTTGAGAACAGGGGCCCTTTAAAGCCGGGGTGGGGGCGGGGCATGGCCAGGGCTAAATGAACTCCTGTAGGAAAGCTCCCAGCCTGCCCCTGTTTGCAGGAGGCGAGGTGGTGGCCAGGTTTTACAAATCGATGTCAATCATTAACCCACTTAATTTCGAATTACCAATGCAAGCGAAATTTTGATAGTGCTGGCTGCTGGCAATCTGGGCCGGAGGAGCCGTGCCTTTGATCTGCCAGCCTAATTTCCATGAGCAGTAAAACCACAGGCCCCGCAGGCAGACCTCTGCAAGGCAGACCCCGCAGGGCCACAGGCCGGGGTTCTGAAGTCTCCCGGTGCCTCTGGCGAGCTCTGAGCTGCTTGTCCCAATCTGAGAGACCCTGGATGGTTTCCAGAAGGAGCCACTACAAACCTAGGCACTCGTGAATTCGGCGTGGTTTTCAGCATCGAGGGAGGCACTGGGAACCAGAGAGGAGTCAGTTACTTCAGCCAGCCGGGGAGGCAGGTGAACCGGCCGTTTGAGCCCGCGGGGTTTGGGACCTGCTTGGGTGGAGAAGAACAGGCAGCGGTGGGAGCTTTGAGGAGGAGCATCAGGGAAGCCTTCCCGGAAGAGGTGACACCTGAGACCTGACGCTGGAGTAGGAGTTAGCTGGGTGATGGGCAGACAAGCAGAGGGAAGCTCAGCAGAATCTTCTCGGCCTGGGAAGGAGTTTGGAATTTCACCGGAGGAGAGCGGAAGCCACGGATTGGTTTAAGAAGGGTGGGTAACATTCAAGGCTCAGGGCCAGGTGCGGAGAGAGGAGTGAAGAGGAGCAGGAATAGAAGCAGGAAGGCTAGGCAGGTCGAATGGGTATGACTTTATTAACAGGGGGGCTGGCAAGGGGGTGTGTTGGGTTAAGCAGAGCCAAGCCTGGGTAGGTATGTAGCCAGGGAGTGTGGAGAGATCTTGCCAGGAGACCTGGCTCTGGGACATGACCCCTCCCCCCCACCAGGACTACTCTAGGCAGGGCCCTCCCCACATTTGTCTGAGCCTGAACCCCTGAGCCCCAACCCAGAGGTGGGAACTCCCGGGGACGTATAGACAGTCACAGGGAGGAGAGGTCTGGGAGGACAGATGGGGTGCTCCTTTTTCAAGTCTGTTAAGACATAAACTGATAGAGTTGGATGGCTTTGGGGACTGAAAATCGAGAAAGAACTTTCCCCGGACACAGAGCAGGAGCTGGCCCAGAGCAGCCACGAAGTTGTGCAGGCTCCTCACCCAACCTGGTAGCTATGGTGGGTGGCCCTGGGTGCCATGCACGTCTGTCAACCATCAAGACGTCTTGGCCTGAGTGATGGGGACTATTTTTTTTTCTTCATGAGGCCTGGTGAGGTAGGCAGAGGTACTCATTATGCCCAATGGGATGCATTCTTTCCAAAAAGGTGTGCGATATGAACGTCCTCTAGCAATCATTATTTTTTAAGTTAATTGAACATTGACTATGCGCTGGCTCTGGTGCGGGACTTCCCATACTAATGTAGCTCATTCAGAAGTAGGCATCATTATGCCCATTTTCACTGATGGGAAAGTTGAGGTTGGTTCAGAGAGAGTAAATCATAAGTGCAAGGTCACACGGCTGATACATGGAAGAGTCAGGAACTGTGGAAGCATGACAGGTAAGTGCAGCCATCGCTGAGACACGCCTTCAGGATTGGGGGGGACTGGGGTGGGGGCTGGAATATTGTGCGGCTCTGCAGTTGTTCGGTGACGTGAGCAGGCATAAGGGTTCCTGGGAGAGGCAGGCCCCCCGAGCAGTTAGGTGCTGTCTGTGGGCAATGCCCGGCTCTCCGAATCCTCTCCTGCCCCTCCCTTCACTGGGCGGTTGGCAGGAAGGTGGGCCCATCAGCATGGATAGTATGGTCCTGATTCCTGCCCATCCTCCCATCATTGTCAGTGCTGCTCAGGTGAATCCACGTAACCCTTTTCAAGGCGCTGAAGGCAACGCTGCCTGACAGAAAGCGGGGAGCAGAGAGGAGAGGTCCCCTAGCCTGGTCCGCGCTCTGACCGCGTCCCATGCAGTCAGTGGCAAGGTGAGCGGGAGGAGCCATCGAGTCTAGAAACACTAGGAGTTAACAGCGTAGATACGGCGTTAAGTAACTGTGGGCTCTACCTGGAGTCCCTGGGTCATGGGGACTACAGGCAGGTAAACGTTGACCCAAGAAAAAAGCTGAGGGAAATGGGGGAAAAGTATTGCTTATGATTTCATGGCACATCTGACACCATCTCCAAAAAATTGGCACTTAGCATCCTTTCCTTTCTTTCTTCTTTTTTTTTGTTTTGTTAATCCTCACCTGAGGATATTTTTCCATTGATTTTTTTCAGAGAGAGTGGAAGGGAGGGGGAGAGACAGAGACAGAGAAATATTGATGTGAGAAAGACACATCGATTAGTTGTCTCCCGCATCCACCCTGACCCGGACCGGGGATCAAGCCTGCAACCGAGGTATGTGCCCTTAACTGGAATCGACCCCAGGACCCTTCAGTCCACAGGCCAATGCTCTCTCTACCCACTGAGCCAAACTGGCTAGGCCCTAGCTAGCCGCAGCATCCTTTTTGTCCAAACAGACTGCTTTGCCCTGGGGGTGGCCAGGAATGGAGAGGACCCCCTCTGATGTCACAGTGAGTTTCAGGGGTGAAACGGGAGCTTCTGGCCTTTATTCTGTGCTGGGCCCTTTGTGGACCCCGTGGTTATTTCATTCACCCCTCCTGGCCACCCTCTGGGAAGCCCGATAGGACCCATATTTTACTAAGCTGAACGCTGAGGCTCACAGGTTTAGTGTGATGTTCAGCAGGGAGCTGGGGTTCACTTATTTCTGATTCCTGTCAAGGGGTGTCTTTTCCACGTGGCTGCGGGAGCCTCACACAGAAGAGAGGGTTTGGGCGTGGAGCCCCCTTTAGAAAATGTATGAAAATGTGTTGCTCAGCAAGTTGCCATCAAATTTAGATGAATCCTGTTATTCATACAAGTGGTGCCTACTTTCTAACTCCAGTCCACGAGCTACTTCCTAAATGTCCCGGTTGGAAGGTGAACCTACCACCCTGAGATTTTGGTCCACAGGTGGCACTTATTCTGGGGGGAAAAGGAAACACACAGGAGAACTCGACCTGCCCCCAAGGAGAACGGGGCAGGTGCTGGCTTGCCACGCAAGGGAGGCGGGTTTAGTGCCTTGGAAATTAGCTCCAAGTTGCCACCCAAACGCTGGGGGTGGGCACAGGGGCCCAAGCCAGGTGTCCACTCCCTCAGGCTGAGAGGTGACATGATGGATGAGACAGGCTGGCGTGGCCATCCCTCCAGGCTGCCCTGGCCTTTCTCAAATGACCCCACCTCGCAGTTCTCCCTAATTCAGTGACTCTCAAACTGCAGCCCATAGACGTAGTCTTGGAAAGCCATTAAGTCCCAAACAAGCTTAGAAAGATCATATCTTATTTTAAGAATATCAAAAAGAATTCTTTAACCAGACATCTAAACACATCTTCTCTGTTGCAATAACAACTTGCTTCGTTGTCGAAGAAGCCTTCCATTTTGCCTCGACGCACAGTGGGGTCCGAGATAAATTCTCCATAATCTATGAATTATTTTTTTCCTTTAAAATGAGTCCATGCACAGTTGGAGTCTGAGAAACCAAACCCTCACGTAAAATTATACTCCCAAGCCCCAGAGATCAGAAATGGTGAACAAATTACAGGGAGAGACCCCGGGAGCCCAGTCCAGGCCTGCAGGCGGGGGGACCACGGGGACGGGAGAAAATTGTTTGCCTCCGCTCTCCCATCTGGAAGATGGAGGTCATGACTCCTCGTCTCGCTGCCTTGCAAATGCAGCTGTGAAAATCTCGCGAGAAGATGCCTGCACAAGGAGGTGGAGGCAGTACAGAAGCCAGAGGTGTTCCGGATTCACATGCTTTTCCGATCCGCTGTGAGCTGGGGAGGCTCGGCGTGTCAGTGCTCAGGCATTCAGAGCACAGCCTCCCTGGGTTCGAATCCTGCCTCTGCCACTGACTGTTTGCGTGAGCATCGGGCTCTCCCCGTGAGGCAGGGATAATACGAACAGTATGCGACCCTATAGGGCTGCTGTCAGAATTCAAGGGGAAGCACTTCGGATAGAACCCAGGCAAAAAGCACACGCCGGGAGGGGCGGCTGTTCTTGCTGTAACCAGTGACGGTGCCGCGGTCTGGGCTGAGTGACAGGGCTGGGGAAAGTCACGTGGGCCTCCATGTCCCCATCTTTACAGCTGGGGCCTAGCACGTCCTTCAGAGAGTGGGGCGAGAAAGAAAGAACCGCACTCCTCCCAAGTTGGCGCCCATGAAATGCCACAGCGCCCCTTTCCCCCTGCCCCTCTCTCGTCGAATCTGTCTGGACCTGTATTTCCTCGCTTGTTAAAGGCGGGGAAAAACACCTGCCCCGCTAGGTGGAGGCGTGATGGGATGAGGTAATCTCGCCAGGGCCCTGAGCACCTGGGATGGCCGTAGGGGCTAGGGCCGTGGTCGGCAAACTGCAGCCCCTTGAGTGTGGCTCTTCCACAAAATACCTCGTGCGGGCGCGCACGTACAGTGCGATTGAAACTTCGTGGCCACACTCAAGGGGCCAAAGAGCCACATGTGGCTCGTGAGCCGCAGTTTGCCGACCAATGGGCTAGGGCACATCCATCCATCCTTCCTCCCGGCTCTCCAAGTGGGTCCAGTGAACTGCTGGGCAGAAGCAAACACCGCTTGGCCAGTCCACCCACAGAGAACAGGAATTTCAGGGAGGCCAGCCTCCCTGACTCCTAGGAGAGGGCCTGGCTTAGGGGGGAGGTTGGGGGAGTGTAGCCAGAGTGGGTCACCCTCTGGGCCAAGGAATTTAATTCTCTGGAGGGTGTGCCAGATGAAAACAGCTGGGCTGACCTGGGGCAGACCTGCTGGGTTGGGAGAGCTGGTGGGGGCAGCGGCCGGGGGTCATCTGTCTTTAGTCGCAGCAGACAATGACCTCCGGGCCTCCTGAGCAGTGGGACCGGGGACAGGGAGGGACGTCCCTTGCTCCTTCTGCTTTCTCTCACGCGGCTTCTAAGGAAATTCCACGGCATTGTATTTACAAGGCATCCCCGACTGTCAGCTTCCTTGAACACAATGTATTTAATAAAAAGCCATTAAGCCTTGTAAAGCTGTCAGAAATCTAAATGACACTTGTAATAAAATCTTGTCGGTGACCTGTTCCGGTTAATCAGGTCCAGTGACATCATCACCCACGGATCCGTCTGATACCCAGGGTGCGAGGTATATTTAGACAGCTTTATGATCCACGCGGATTTGAGTTATTAAAATTGTACAGTTTTGCAAGGAATTGGGGATTTAATAAAGCAGCGGAGAAACTACAAAAGGAGCAATAACCTTCCACAAAGCCGATCCTCTTGCAGGCGAAGGGCGTGTGCTCGGGCGAGTCCCGGGGCAGCTCCGATGCCAGGCGCTCACGCGGGCGATTTTATGTCTCTGTAATGTGCATGTCTGGCATCTGCAAAGCTAGCAAATATATTGCATCGTGCCCAATGACTTCAAGGTGGTGAATTACGCCTGCATGTAAAGATTTACGGGTTTATTCAGGTTACTACGAGAAGATATTACCATCAAGTGCTCATTGGCTTGAACGAGCCTCTTTGGAGCAAATATAACCACTAGATTGTAAATATCCTTGGCCCTGCTCACCTCCTGCGTAGTTTCCGGGGCTCCAGTCTTTTTAAGGCATAACGTTACTTAATCTTGAACTACAAAAGCCAGGCCTCATGTAACAATCAGGATGAGACAGACAGACAGACACGGACAAGGGATAGCCATTTGCTCAATAATCTATAAATTTAGACTAATGGAGCAGATATCAAAAAAATGCGGTGGGCTCAGGTAAATCAATCACACCTGGCCTCCTGGCATAAGCTGGCACAGCGTTCCCGAGATTTCAGTCAAATTATTCCATTTGTTTCTGAAGATATTTTAATCCCACATGACCTCAAACTTCCCGTGAACCAGGGCCTGGACCCAAGGCCGCCCACGGCCTTTGCAATAAATCCGTTGTCTCCCTTCTCGGCCCTCAACCCAGGCCCATAGATCACCTCTCCCTGCATCTTGCTTCAATTACTCAATTAACTGCAGTAAAGTTCTTGTAGGTTTTGCAGATGTTGCTTTATTATCAAGGCCTCAGACGAACAGGAGAGTTCAGGAGCCGAGGTTATAGGAAGGTTGGTGGGGGAAGGGCTGGGATGGGGCACAGAGGATATTCCCAGCAACCTTTAGGGTTGCAGCCCCCGAGAGGGGCATGGCTCCCCCCATGCCCCTCCCCGGTGCTGTTCAATGCCCTTCGCCTCTCGGGGAATTTGTGATGTTATCTCACTGAGAAACTGCTTGAGAGAAGTAGGTATTCCACCTTCCGATGAGATAATGCTGTGATTAACAGATGCTTAATTGGGCCATTTATCACCAACAGGACCTGCCTCCAAGTCGTGGGCCAAGTAAATTATTGCCCACCCTGCAGGTGTTGGACTGGCAGATCTATTACTCTTCACGGAACGGTCTTCAGAAGATTTTATATGAAAAGATGATTTATTTCCCAAAGGAATTCAATTGTGCTCTTATTTATCCAGAATGTAGCAGGGGTCCGCCCGGCCCCTCTTCTCCGTGCACAAAGGGGAATTGTTGAAAACCAGAATCGCAGACAGGGTCAGAGCCAGAAGGACACAGAAACCAGCGAGCGGATGCGGCCACTTTACAGATGGCAGCGCCGAGGCTGGAGCACACCGTGCCAAATCATGCAGACACTTTCCCAGTCGGCAAAGGTATTTCCCTCCTTTTTTAAAAAAAGATTGTGGCTTGTCCAGATCAGTGATGGCGAACCTATGACACGCGTGTCAGAGGTGACACGCGAACTCATTTTTTTGGTTGATTTTTCTTTGTTACATGGCATTTAAATATATAAAATAAATATCAAAAATATAAGTCTTTGTTTTACTATGGTTGCAAAGATCAAAAAATTTCTATATGTGACACGGCACCAGAGTTAAGTTAGGGTTTTTCAAAATGCTGACACGCGGAGCTCAAAAGGTTCGCCATCGCTGGTCCAGATGATGTAACAGAATGCGTAAAAATTCGGAACAAGGCATTGTTGTGCTTTAAAGTAGCGTTTCTCACCCTTTGCCATTGTTGACGTGTTGGGCTGGATCAGTTTGCTCTGGGGCCTGCCCTGTACATTGTGGGAAGGTTAGCAGCATCCGGGCCTCCACCCACTCGGTGCCAGTGGCACCCCGGCTCCCCCACAGTCCCCGAGTTCAGGCAACCCAAACTGTCTCCAGACATTGCACATGTCCCCTGGGAGGCAAAATTGTCCCCAGTTGAGAACCACTGCTTTAAAGTATTGTCATCATCGTCCTGAGATTAATAATATAAATTACGGCAGCTGACTTTTATTAAGTGCAAGAAATGGCTAGATACTTTATATACTTTCTCTCATTTAATCCTCACAATAACTCGATTATGTGGATATTTGTTATGACTTCGTTTTATAGGCGAGAAAGTCTAGGCTGAGGGAGGTTAAGGTTTGCCCAAGTTCACGAAGCTAGTGAGTGCCAGGGGTGGGCTGCAAACCCGGGGCTGCTATCCATACCACCAAAGGAAGGGGGAGACGGGTGGATCTGGATCTGTTATGAGGTGCCAGAACTGTACAACTTCGTTTCCATTGTTCCTAGTAATGAACTCGCGTTAAGAGTCTGTAGGGATAAAAGGGAAAACAAAAGCTCCATGTGGCTGGTCCATGGGATGTACTGGTTTCTCTGCAGATCATAGAGTCACGTCTGCCTGGCGTCCAGCGGAAGCACAGGCAGGGCAGGTCCCCCTTGTGGATGAAAGCACTCAGGATGGTGAGTACACAACAGAATTAGGGACAACTCAACATTTCACTGAGCAGATATGTCTTCCAAAGATGCTTAGCCCAGCCTTCTTCATGGGCTGATTGCTACCCCAGACCTGGGAGCTATCGCATACCTGGGCTAGGAGAATCCCAGGTGAGAGATGACAGAGGCTGTGGCTATAAGGTAGAGTAATTTCGTGCCAGGAAATAAATTCACTGTAAAATAGTGACCCGAGGCAAGACGCCGACACGTGGGGGATTAGTGACATAGGGTCGCAAGTGCCTCCAGAAAGCTCTGGGCAAGGGGCTTGGGGGCGAATAAAAGAACGTCTTTACATGAGCGTAATTAAAGTCCACCTCTCCATCCCTGGGCATTTTAATATCAGAATCGCCCCACTGTAGCAACTGCTCCAAATTTTATGGCCGAATTTTTGGATTAATTTCATTTTAGCACGTCTATCCTCCCTTCATCATTTGCATATATATATGCAAATACTCTATATGTAAGAGTAACTCATGCCAAATCCTCCTTAGAGAGGCAGGTATAAATGAGAAACCTGTGGCAATATAACAGCTGGAATGGCCAGGTTTCTCTATGGAGTATAGAGGATTGGTAATCACGATGGAATTTCCCCTTTTTTGAAAAAGAAAAACCACTTTACCGACCTTCACACCAGCATCTCCAAAGGCCGCGGGCGCTGTTTGCATGCTGCTGTCAGAGTGAGCAGAAGCCACGCGGAGACACCCCGGGCCAGATGCTCACCCCTGGGCAGGCGGGGCCGCGAGGCCATTTACTTCCTTACGTCCACCTGTTTTGTGTTTTTCCTTCCAACAGGACTCCCTGTCTGTCAGGCGAGGCTGTGCGGAAAAATGCGCCGACTCTGAAGCACGTTTCCAAACTCAGGCTCTGTCTTCCATTCTCATCTAATCATTGGCTGTAATTTTCTGTCCAAGAAATAAGCAAAGAAGATGTGCGGGGAAAGTGGGTTCTGGACTGAAGGGAGGCAGTGGTCAACAGTGAGTACAAATGTGTGTGTGTGTGTGTGTGTGTGTGTGTGTGAGAGAGAGAGAGAGAGAGAGAGAGAGAGAGAGAGAGAGAGAATCTTATTTAAGACCATGGTTTCTGCCCGGGGGAACGTATTCCTCATCCCATGGAGAAGGGTGCTGGCGTGTGTGCCGTGGTAACACGCGGAGAGCGCCCCTACCTTACCCATGACTATCCTGAGAACCTCATAAGGTATTCAGTCCCCAAGGAAGCCGAAGATAGTTCAAGCTAAGTCACAGCGGTTCTCAACCTGTGGGTCGCGACCCCTTTGGCGGTTGAACGACCCTTTCACAGGGGTTGCCTAAGACCATCCTGCATATCAGATATTTACATTACGATTCATAACAGTAGCAACATTTATGAAGTAGCAACGAAAATAAATGTATGGTTGGGTCACAACATGAGGAACTGTATTTAAAGGGCCAGAAGGTTGAGAACCACTGAGCTAAGAGATATTAAATAAAGACTTGTTCAAGGTCATTTGGTCAGCAAGTGACCAAGTTTAGATTTGAGCCTTAACCTGTCGGACCCCAAACGCAGCCTTTCTCCATTTTTTACCACTAGATGAAGCAATCCCGAACCTTCTAGGGGCCAGGCCCTGTCCCTGGTACCATGGACGTGGAGAAAAGGCATTCCCCATGGGGCTGTATGGGAGGCCTGTGGCCCTTTCCCCGGCATCTGGGGACATGGGTGAGGATCCTCCTGGACAGCCCTTCCTTGTAGCTGCCCCGAGGCGGGCAGGGTTTTCTCTACCCTTTTCTTTTTTTCAATATATTTTTATTGATATCAGAGAGGAAGGAAGAGGGAGAGAGAGATAGAAACATCGATGAGAGAGAATTATTGATTGGCTGTCTCCTGCACACCCCTTACTGGGGACTGAGCCCACAACCCGGGCATGTGCCCTTGAGTGGAATCAAACCTGGGACCCTTGAGTCCACAGGTTTGAATTATTAATTTATAAAATCTCATTAATTTATATTATTAATCTCACTGATGCTCTACCCACTGAGTCAGATCAGCTAGGGTTGCCCTTTTTTTCATCGGTGCTATTACCCTCATTTGTCTCTGCAACATGGGGTCTGGCCCTGGTCTCTGGCCTGGCAGCGGCTCGCTGCCCCTCGCAGCCCCTCACTGCCCCACTCCAGGCCGCCTTCGCCTGTGTAAATGCCGCTGGCGGGCTGTGGATTGCTCCAGGCCTCAGTTGTGATGGGTGTGGAAGGACCTGCTAAGTTGCTCCCGACAACTGTGCGACTTGTTCCATCTCCGGGCCCAGCCTGAGGCCACCGGCTCATAACACACCTTCCCACCCACAGGGCGAGGAGAGAAAGGCAATCATGTCAGATCCTGAGAGGTGAAAACTGCCTGCTTGCTCCCCCTCCTCACTGCCCCCCCACCTTTTCTGGCCTCCCCTGAGGTGACCATGGTTTCAGGTTTGGGAGGGCCACTCTGGTGGCTGAGCTACCTGGGGGCGGGGGGGGGGGGGGGGAGGAGAGGAGGGGGCGTGTAGGTGATGGTGACTCTTCCCAAAGGAGGCTAGAGTCTAAAACTGCCCCCTTGGGGAGAGGGCGGGTGTTTTATTTTAAGGGAATTTTGTGGGCTTGGGCTGTGGTTACAATCCCGCTGGAACACAACCTGAGTTTATTGGGAGAAAAGCTGTAATGGGGGCTGAGGCTCACGTGATTTGGGGGGGTCTCCTTTGAGCAGACAGCAAGCAGACCCACTCCCTCTTTGCACATCCTGGGCTTCAGGGTAGACTTGATACCTGGGCCCCAGCAACGGTGGTGGTCACGCTCATTCATTCATTCATTCATTCATCCATCACCAAATCCTTCCCCAGCGCCTGCTGCCCGAGCCCCGGGCGCTGGGCTGGGCTGGGCCAGGGCGGGCACTGCCCTCGTGAGGTGTCTGACTGTGGCTGCTGACATGAGCGTGAATCAGATATTCCCACAGCTCAGTGTCTGCGGGGGAACTGGGACGAGGCCATGAAGGACAAGGAAAGGTGCCGTGGGATGAGGCGGGACCCCGTTTGGGTTGGGCAGCGAGGTGGTGGCCTCTCTGACGAAGGGAGCCGAGTTCCCCGGGCCTCGAGTGGGGGTATGTGGTTAGGAGGAAGGAAGAACAGCGAGTGAGAAGGAGTAGGAACGGGACAGAATCTGTTTCATTTGAGGGTCGGGAGGGAGGCCGGAGTGAAGGCAAGGCTGGCTCCCCAAGGCAAAGCACGTGGAACATTCTGGAACTTCAAGATGGCCAAGGCCAGCGGGAGGTGGCCTCCCCTCAGTGCTTCCCTCTGTGGCAGTGGCTCCACCCCAGACGCTTGGGCTCACTCCCTCTCCACCAATCCTGCTCTTGACATGATCTCAGGACATTGGCTTAAATTTTTAAAAAAGAGAAAAAAGTGAAGGCTCCTACTATGTAGCTGTGAGGGCAGGGTGAGCAGGGTGTGGCCTGTGTCCCCGGTGCTCACAGAGCCCTTCAGCTGCCCCGACAGAACCGTCTGCAAGACCCAGAGACCAGGGCCCGAGAGGGGACACTGGGAATTCAGACACACCACCTGGCCGCCCCGGGGAGGTGGGGGTGGCGGGGGCGGGGGGTCTTCCCGAAGGACGAGGGTTTCTGCAGGTCAACCTGGTGGAAGGCAGAGGGAACCCCCAGAGGCAAGTCCCTGTCCTTCTCCAGGGAGCTCTGCTTCTCAGGCCTGAAGGGAGTCAGAGCAGGAGGAGTGTCCTGAGGACCCAGCTCCTTAGCGGAGCCCTTGCTCCTGGGCCAGGCGGCGGTTCCCCTCTGGCTGGTATTTCCCCCCACTGGGGAGCAGCCTGTGATTCCACAGAGGAAGGGAGAGGGAGAGAGAGAGAAACATCAATGATGAGAATCACTGATCTGCTGCCTCCTACATGCTCTCCACTGGGGATCAAGCCCACAACTTGGGCCTGTGCCCTGACCGGGAATAGAACCGTGACCGCCTGGTTCCTAGGTCGATGCTCAACCCCTGAGCCATGCCGGCCAGGCTAGAGCAGACAGACAAGCAGATCACTCTGTCTGTGCCTCAGTTATCATATTATAAGCCCATCAATCCCCGCTTTGCCCTGTGGGACCAAAAATGGGAACCCCCGGGTTACACCAGCAGCTCAGTGGATTGAACTGCAGCTAGACACAGGCACGGAGCTCCATTGACAGCTGACAATCCCGAATGCGGCTTCCCCAGGGTCCTGCCTGTCCCGATGGGGGACTGAGGCTAGGAGGTCAATCCCTGGCCTTTCACGCAGCTCCTAGAGGACTTTGACCTCTCAGGCTCCGTGCTGGCCGAGGACGTATCTCCTAGGATTTCCCTTGTGCCATGAGCAGCCACTGAAGCAGTGTGTCCTCCAGGTCCTCGAGCCCCATTTCACGGATGGGAAAACCATCACTGGAGGGCAGGGGTGGGGAGGGGAGGGGTTTGGGAAAGAACCCAGCCCCAGAGGGAGCTGGCGGCGGACGAATCCTGAATCCTCGGTGGCGGGCGCAGGCAGCGCTTCCACTCGGCTGCCTCAGCCGCACTCCGCAAGCCCAGCTGATAATTGCTCATTATGTGCTTAATCTGGGCACAGCCGGGCCTGGCAGCGGAATTAGATCACATCAAAGCGAGCACTTCAAAGGGGCAGAAAGCTGGCCGCGGGGTAATTAGCAGAGGGCCTTTCTCTCCTGCCTGGGACAGTTGGAGGGGTTTCGGGCAAGGTCCAAATGGTACCAAGTGATGCTCAGAGTTGTCAACTCTACTGAACTTGGACAGGCAAGGCCCATGACTCCCTGTGTGTGTGTGTGTGTGTGTGTGTGTGAGAGAGAGAGAGAGAGAGATAAACTGTTCAGGCCCTCTACTGCCTGCCTGGCCCAGATGCCCTGGTCAACTGATGTCCCCAGCTTCCCTGGAACCCCGTGTACCCTCTCTTTAGACTGCCGTGTTCTTCTGGCAGGAGGTGGAAGAAAACATACACACACGTGCTCATCACCATCGGGACCCAGAAATCAGAGCTTGTGCATAAAGATGCTGGGCCCTATGTCACCATGACTCAGTTTCCCTAGTTGCCTATACAGAGGTCCCTTAGGTGTCAGCCCTGGCTTGGAAAGTATTGGTTTCACCCATCGAAGTGGAAATGAGGGGTGGGGGGCTGTGGCAACAGACCTGAGAAAGTCAAAGGACCGGCTTGGTTGCTTAGCGAGACCCGCTTCTCCCTCGCCCGTTGGAGGGGACAGGCAAGGTGATGTTATGTCTCGAATCCCATTTGCAGGCGCCTCTCACCCAGCCAGGTATCCCACCAGCATGGCGTGGATGTGCAGAAAGTGCTAAGAGACGTTATAATGGAGTCTGGTGCCACTTCTCGATGGCCTGTGGGGCACTCAGGCTAACAGGCCTGAACGGGGTTGATATATGAGAAGAAACGGTGCTGAACTAGCCAGCGGGGGACGGAAACCCTTTGCGCCTCTGGCCGGGCGAGCGCGGATTCAAGGACTGCTTGGTGCAGGTGAAAGCACATGGTTCCTCATTCCTGCTGTAATAAAAACGACAAAGTTTCACTGGCTTGAGAGTTTGGAAAAGGATTAATCTTACCCATCTCTTAACCATATTTAAGTAACAGGTATCTTAAGTAATAAGGTTACTAAAGTGGCAGACTCACCCTTCCCCGCCCGGCCCCCATTGGCTCAGTGGTTGAGCATCGACCTACGAACCAGGAGGTCACGGTTCAATTCCCAATCAGGGCACATGCCTAGGTTGTAGGTTTGATCCCAGTCGGGGGCATGCAGGAGGCAGCTGATCAATGATTCTCGCTCATCATTGATGTTTCTGTCTCTCCCTCCCTCTCCCTCCTCTCTCTGAAATCCATAAAAACATATTTTTTTAAAAAAATAAAGTGGCAGAACTCTGAGCCAGATAAGGAAGGCATGCTCAGATATTGAACAAAATCCATCAGACAGGGGAGGAGGGGATCACGGTAAACAGGGCATTGTTTTCAATGGAAATAAACCATCTCCCGTTGATCCTTGAACAACACGGGCTTGAACTGAGTTTGAACTGCACGAGTCCACTTATATGCGGATGTTTTTCAACTGACCCATGCAGTTCAATTAGCCGCAGTTCAAGAGTCAAATGAAAATTGAAAGCCACGTATGTGGGGGCCTGGTAAGTTATAAGAGAAATCTTTACTCTGCAATTGGTCGGCACCCTAACCCCGTTATACTAGTAGTTGCTGATAAAGCAGACTTTGGTCTAATATTGTCTTTATAACTTCTGGGCATGGAACTTTCTTGTATCAGTGATATTGCCGATATTGGGAAATCAATGATTTAGTCTCTACCACTTCAAGAGTTGGTAGAGAGTGGGCATTAATACACCCTCAAAAGGGGTTCTTGCGCCCAGGAACAAACCCAGACACTGTTGCTTCTGAAATGATTTAATTCAAGGCTAACTCTAATGTCCTCTTAGGAACCTCTGCCCCTGGTTTCAGGCTCTCTGTCCTACAATTGTCTCTGTCCTCACATGCCCTGTCCACCTTTCATGATTCGAGAGCCCGTGCTGAAGACATGGGCCTCTAAAATGATCTCACAGTGTACCCACCGCCTTCTGATCCTCAGGTGTGAATATACCACATACCTGCTCAGTGATCCCTCGGTCTGTACGTTAACTCTGTCGGAAACCACAAAGGGCACTTCTGGGGATGGAGTGGCCTCATGGACCAAGGAGACATTAGACCAGGGTTTGAGCCTGTCACTGACCAGCTGGCTGCACTTGGGCAGGTCAGCCTCAATGTCTCCAGAATGGGTATGGGGTAGAATATGTGGCTGAGTTTAGTATGAAGCTATCTGGTCTGAGGATGTTCCCATGACCCTTTGCCTCCCCCACATAGGGACACTGAGGTGTTTGTCTACATGCCTTTCTCCCTCTTCAGCTCAGCTCCTAAGGACAAGATCTTCTGTGTCTTGGAGCAAAGTGTCTGGCACACAGTAGGTGCTCAATAAATGCTTAGCAAACAAAGGAGTACCTACTGGCCTACCTTGAAGAGTGGAAGCATACACGGATTAATGGGTACAGTCAGGACTGAGTAAATAATCTGGGCCCAGCGGAAAATAAAAATGTGGGGCTGCTTGTTCAAAAACTATCAAGAATTTGAAGACAGAAACGACAGAGCACAGAGACAAGTGCAGGGCCCTTCTGAGCACGGGCCCTGTGCACCAGCATGGCTGGCTCACGTGCTCATAAAACTGCCCCGACGCCGTGAACTTTCTCATGAGCGGTGCGTATCAGTCTGCTCGGGCTGCCACCGCGGAGTCCCAGGACTGTGCACCTTCAACAACGAAATGGATGTTCTCACAGTTCTGAAGGTCTGAGGCCCAAGCTCACCTGTCTTCGGAGGCCTCTCTCGTTGGCTTGCAGCTGGCCATCTTCTCCCCGTGTCTTCACGTCCTCTTCCCTCCATGTCTGTGTCCTCACCTAACAAGGACGCCAGTAAGAACAGCTTAGGGCTGGTTTTAATGACTTCCTTTTAACTTGATGACCTCTTTAGAGACCCTGTCTACAGGTAGGACCATTTTCTAAAGGACTTGGGGTTAGGACTTCCATATATGGAACTTGGGGAGACACAAGTCAGTCCATAATAAGCACCATCAAATATCGATGCTGTGAAGGTCATCATTTTGAGCTTGGCTCCAACCACATGTACTGCAGCCCTACCCTGTAAAGATCTGTGTGATGCCCCGTATTTGCTGATTACAAAGAAAAGGCTAACGAAGGAAAGCCCACCATGTACCCTGCCATCCGGGGGTTAATGCTTTGAGGTACATTCTTTCTGCCTGTTTTCAACATGTGCACATCTTGATGGTACCAACTGAGATGGTACCATTTGGCACCTTCCTTTTTTTAGTTAATCACGTCTCCCTCTCCCACCCCACTGAATCCGCGGAATCAGCTTTTGGCATTTTCACGGCGGCATATGAGCTTCCAAATGCATCCTCAGTTCTCAGATGCTGAAGTCACATCCCAAGATAGGCTGGTCTCTCTTCAGCCTGGGCGACCCCTCCCAGGAGGCCACCCCTGAAGACACCTCGGGGTGCACAGAGCACAGGATGACGAGCCCACCCGACTCTGCCAGCCAGGGCATTTCCTGACGTGTGATTGGGTCAGAACGTGGAGCAGAAGGGAGAGTGTGAAGAATAGGATCATGGCTTCAAGGGGTGGGGGGGTGTCTCCATCTGTCCTCCGTGGTTTCAGAGCTAATTATTGTGGATGTGATGGCTCAGCACTCATTCCTCATATAGTTCCCTCAAGAAAGAACCATTTAGTCCACCAATTACTTTGTCTCTTTTTAGGGACACTTTCCTTAATTGCAAAGGAATCTAAAAATACAATTGGCGGACTTGATGTGGGCAGTATCTTGTTTAGAAAGTTAGGCTGGGAGAAAAATGCAATTAAATTGTCAAAATAGAATTGTTTCTCAGATTTAATTTAAAGTGGCTCATTCCTGTTTACTTTTCCTGGTTTTGGAGTTAAAAGCAAAGAAAGTTACCAGGACAACTGCGAGTTACGGGAGGAAGACATTAGGCTCTGAGCGGGGGCTGCTGCTCTTAAGTCACTTTGGTTTAAGTAACACAATCTGATGCTCAATTTCTGAGGTACCTGAAGCAAAGAATTAGCCAGTTTGGGGCACCGTGGGCCATTTTTATTAAAGAAATACACTCTGAACTAAGTCCCCCCATCCAAACAGTTCCACTCCCCTAAAGGGCCCAGCACACATCCTCTCAGGTGTGCAAGAGCAACATGGACTGTTGCACGTACAAATATTAGTGATGAGAACACCCAATCCCATCCAAAGAGCAAGGTGTGTGTGTGTTTGTGTGTGAAACGTGGGTTTCTGTTGCGTTTGGGTGGCTCTTGGCTTCTTTATATGTAGAATTGAAGGCTCTTCAAAACAGAATGAGCCAGGTGAAAAGTGACCCTTCCACACTGGGTGGTTATGGAAATGCCACTGATTCTGCAAACGTGTATGAACCACTGATTTGGAGCGTGGGCTGGGCTCCTGGGAGCTGTAGGCTGATGTAGCGTGGTTTCTCTCCTCAAGGAGCTCAGGCACATCAGGGAGACAGATCATTTTGATGGCATGTCCTCAGCATGGAGACAGAGGTAGCGAAGAATAGCCGAGAAGCCACTAAAGAGGGAGGAACCCCCCGGGTGGCTGCACAGATCTGCTAGGCCTGTGGCCAGCAAACTGCGGCTCGCGAGCCACATGCGGCTCTTTGGCCCCTTGAGTGTGGCTCTTCCTAAGCCTTAGGAGTACCCTAATTAAGTTAATAACAATGTACCTGCCTATATAGTTTGAATTTAAAAAATTTGCCTCTCAAAAGAAATTTCAATTGTTGTACTGTTGATATTTGGCTCTGTTGACTAATGAGTTTGCCGACCACTGTGCTAGGCCGAGGCAGGACAGCACAATTCAATTCAGCAAATATGCAGTTGTCTCCTGTGCTCGGGCACAATCCAGACAGAGGCTCAGACAGAGCCTGCGCTCTGAAAGCTGTGGCCAATGAAGGAGATGAAATGAAAATTAAAAAGTGAGCACGGGGTGGTAGGTGCTCCAGAAACGTTTGGCAAAAAATGAATGAAATAAAATGTAAAATAGATGAATACTGAACGCTGCAAAGAGCGCCAAGATGGTTAAGACATGGCCATGGTTCCTGTCCTTGGAGGACGAAGGGAGTAAGGACCGGTGGGGAGAGAGGCTGTATTCCTTTATCAAACCATTTTTTTTTATAGCATTTTCCTTTCAATTTAAAAAGAAATAACGCATGCTTAGCAGGACATAGGATCACGTAGTATTCCTGCCAAAAATGCATAACCTGAATCTAATCATAAAAAAACACCAGACAAACTCAAATTGAGGGACATTCTACAAAAAATAACTGGCACATAATCTTAAAATTGTTGAGGCCAAGAAAAAGGCTAAGGAACTGTTCCAGATTAAAGCAAACTACAAATGAATTTTCTGATTTTGGCAAGTATTCATTCACGTATTTAGGGATAAGGAGGTTCAATGGGAGAGGGAGAGAGAGAGAGAGGAAGGGAGGGGATGTCAGACGAGCAAATGGGGTCAAATGTAATCATTCAGGGAATCTGTGTACAGGCTTTCTGGAAGTTTCCTGTACTGTTCCTGCAACTTTTCTGTAAGTTTAAATCAACATATAAAAAGTAAAACAAAACAAAACTAATTTTAGAAATTGCCTCTTACAGCTGTGTGACCTTGAGCAGGCACCCGAACCTCTCTGTGCCTCGATTCCTATCTTTAAAATGGGAACAGAATAGTGCCAGCTCCACCAGATGATGGTGACGACTGAGAACATCACATGCGTTTGAGGCGTATCGCAGAGTGGCTAGCCCGTCATCAGTGGTTAGCGAGGATACTTGTTGTGGCCTTCGGTATTATCGGTGATATTTGCACAGGTAACAGATCACATTGCTCTTGCACACCTGAGGTCATGCGTGCTGGGCCCTTTAAGTGAGTAGAACTGTTTGGATGGACACGCACACTACGCAGCAGGCATCACTTACATCATTTACACGCACACACAGCCTTTGTAGGCCAACTCCCCGGTTCTCCGGGCCCGGGGTTGAGCCACGCTGGCCAGCACAGCTCGCATGCGCTTCCCTCTTGCTCCCCACACACCCGCTCCCCTTCACACTTCATTACCTTTGATCCATCTGGTTATCGCAGCAAAGTTCTCCCCTCCCCTTCAACACCGTCTCCCTCCTCACTGCCCACCCCAGCTCTCAGCAGCCCATAATCTGCTTATCACACTTCATCCGTCCGCTTCTGTCTCCGGGCCCTGTGCTTCCCCCATTCACTCCAATTTTCTTTTTGAAGCTCCCTCCTTCCCCCCCTTATTGTCTTCTCACTCACTCCATCATTGTAAGTCTGGCCTCTCTGAGCCTTTCTCTTCCACACCCTGGAAGGTGCAAGAATCTCTCTTCCAGCTCTTTCCGAGGCCCCGGGCTCAGCTGACCCGAGGAGTCACGCAGCTTTCCTGGCTGAAGTCCGGCTTGGACCCCACCTGAGCTGTGTAGAGTGTTAAAGGGCCAGCAGGCTACTCCTAATCAAAACAGCTTCCACGTGTGCCAACGTGCTCCCTGCATTATCTCACGTTGTGGCATGGCAGGTGCTACCGTTGTCCTAATTGTATAAGTGACACACGGAGGCTGGAGAGGCCAAGGCACTTGGCCAAGGTTACAGATGAGCAAGTAGTAGAGGAGGGATTTCATCCTGAGTGCGCCTGACTCCGGACCCCTTGCTCATCACCCGAGGCAAAGCCCCATGGTCAGATGTTGGAACAATCAAGGGTTGGTCCTCCCTGTTCCCTGGTCATGAATTAGCCATTCATGGAAGTTGGGTAAGAGAGGAACATATCTCACCTCAGAGGCGCCCTCCTTCTAGATCAGTGGTTCTCAACCTTGGCTGCACATTAGAATCACCTGGGAATCTCTTTAAAATCCTGATTTCTGGGCCTCATCCTCCGGAAATTCTGTTTCTTTGTTATGGGGTGGGGCCACAACATTAGTAACGAAGCAACAGAATTTCCGGAGGATGAGGCCCAGAAATCAGGATTTTAAAGAGATTCCCAGGTGATTCTAATGTGCAGCCAAGGTTGAAAACCAATGTTCTAAAGCTATCCCTGACATCTTGCCTCCTCCCGCCCTGTTACTTAAATCATTCCCACCTGGTTGGCATGATTGTGGTTATTTACCTGTCTCTTTCCCCCCTTTTCCTGGAGGTTACTTGGCACGTGGCATATCGTAGGAGTTCGATAAAGGGTTAGGACATAAATGATCGACTGGAGATGATGGTAAAAGTAATCCAGGGGAAAAGTCCACCTCCTCCTCACCCCAGTCGGCTTGGTTGGATCAGCCAGAAATTCACTCCTGGGAATTCCCCAGGGCAGGCCCCATAGGTGGGTGACTCAGTGCCCCCCTCCATCCAAGTCATGTACTCTGGGGAGTCCTCACTCCTAGTCTGGGAGTCAACCCTGAACAATATAGGCAGGGGTCCTCAAACTTTTTAAACAGGGGGCCAGTTCACTGTCCCTCAGACCGTTGGAGGGCCGGACTATAGTTTAAAAAAAACTATGAACAAATTCCTATGCACACTGCACATATCTTATTTTGAAGTAAAAAAACAAAATGGGAATAAATACAATATTTGTATTTGCATGTGGCCCACGGGCTGTAGTTTGAGGACCCCTGATATAGGGCTTGTGAGTGAGAGAGGAAGGGGGCCACCATTGCCGGGGGCTGTGGGGCCCTGAGGGAACTCTGTGTGTATTTGGGTCAAGTTTCCTGATGGGGTGGCCCTCCAGCCCATTGGGTTTTCCCAAGGAGGAGGTCCTCGGTGTGGCTTCATATGCAAGTGATGCCAACAGCTCAGAGCAGCGAGCCAGGCCCTATTCTTGCTATGTCCACCATCTTACTTAATCCTCACCACACCCATATGCATCACTATACCTATTTTCCCAGACTAGGAAACTGAGAAGCAGAAGTCAAATGAGCTGCCCAAAGCCAATTAGCCAAGAAGGAGCAGAGTGGAATTCAAAGCTAGCTTGGTCCCATGCAAAGCCCCAAGGAAGAAACAAATAGCTTGGACTTAAGGCGCCGGCCATGTTAGCCAGCCTTCTGGGGCTCAGATCCCAGCATCCTTAGAAAGAGGCCACGGGGCAGGGCTGGGCAGCAGCGCGGCAGCCGCCCTCGCTGGGATGGGTCCCTGTCGCAGTCTCATCCCCAGCTCAGTCCACTCAGAGCTTACTTTCTTGGCACCTGCTGTGTGCCAAGGAGTGAGCAGGTCCTATCAAAACAGCGTGGCCTTTGCCCTCGGCCGACTGTGGGCTGGCGGAGGAGGTGACAGAGAAGCATGAGGACAAAGGGGCGTGTCACCCCTGCTGGGAGCCCAGAGGAGAGAGGAGCACATTCCAAGGCAAGGCTTCTGGGAACAGGTGGCAGGTGCCGGGGAGACCATGGCTTCTGGACGCCACAGCTTGGAGGCTTCATGTCCAGAGAAGGGTGACATTGGGATGATGAGCCACAATTTAAAGTCTTCCCTTTAACAGCTCTCCCTTGATGCACTGTGGATGGGGCAGTGATTACGGGCTCTGACTAAGGGTAGACTGGTTTACTCAGGGTAAACTAGTGCCTCGGTTTCTGCATCTGTAAATTGGGGTCAATACTAGTCGTCCTCACATATAGGGCTTGGCACACAGCAACCAGTCCTTAAATCAAAGCGTTACCACCATCGTCATCCTCCATTATTTCTGGAGCCAACATCCTGGTGGGAGGAGGAAGGCTAGTTGCTCAGGAAGAACCCCAGCCTCCTCTTCCTCCACCAAGCCTCTTGCACCCCCACGGCACATCTCTGCCTCAGTTTCCTCTTCAGCTACCCTCTGGAATGGCAGGGTGGACGTGTGTTCTCCATTCAGGGCTCCGTGTGAGAGAGCAGAGCAAAGCGGAATGGCACACAGGGCGCCAAAGACCGGCAGCTTCGCAGCCAAGAGGAATCTGGCTCTAGGAGAATTGTATCATCTTCAGTGAATCAGAGCTCAGCTCTGTCACTTAGTAACTGATGACTTCAGATGCCTTATCATTTCCAGCAGCCTCAATGTCCTCCTAGCTCAGAGGCATTGAGGAGGGCACATGGGGTCTGCATGTCCATTTGGGACACGGTGCATTGCACGTGGGGTAGCTGCTATCTGCTCCCTCCTCCCTGAAACCGGAACCGCATTTCTTGTCTCTGCCTCTCGCTGGCTTTTCAGAACCTACTTGGCAAATCTGCACATTGGGATGTTAAGGATATTTCTTGGTAGAAACATCACAAAAACACCTGATCTCATCTCCCAGAGGGCTAGGGGCCAGGGTGGGGTAGACAGCAGGGCCGCCTAACTTGGCTGGAGTTGTACAATTATGAAGTTCCAGGACGTGGCTGTTCATTATACAGTGCGGCCTTGACTTACGAGTGTCCCGACTAACGAGTTTTTTGAGATACGAGCCGTCTCTAGGCCGATTTTTTGCTTTGAGTTGCAAGCTAAAATTCAGGTTACGAGCCGGCTTCAGATACCCCACCGCGAGTTGGCGCAGCGAACGTCACAGTGAACGCCACAACATCAGCCCAGCATCACGTGTCTCACTCGTTCACTTTATGATTTGACATACGAGTAATTTGAGTTACGAGCTCCGTCACGGAACGAATTAAACTCGTAAGTCAAGGCCCCACTGTACACTTAAATGGCACTCACAATGGACTATAATAACTCTATGGGGCAGGTACAGTTTCGAGGAAATGTGTCCTTTTTTTCTGGGAGAAACAAATATATAGCAAACCTCAGTTTTGAGCCCCACCCATTTGGAATTTGCTAGCTACCTGGGGGGGGGGGGGGGGGGGAGGGGGGAGGGCCTCTGTGAAGCTTAGATGACATCATGAACGCAACATGCTAAACACATAGTAGTTTCCTAAGAAATAGCTGTTTCCCACCCCTTTTCCTTTGTCTATAGAAAATGGGTTTTCTATACCCATATACCGTATAATTAGAATGATAGGCACTTTTCAACGTGGGTAAGGCGTGCATTTCAATCACTTTGGAAACACCCATTCAGGCACAATTGCTGGGCTAATTATAAATCCCTCTTTTTCATTCATTAAGCCAGAGTCCCCGAGGGCCCCCACAAAGGTGTGCTCTGTTGGACTAATTCAAGGCCCTCTGTGTTTGGCAGACCTCCTTTGTCATTCTGGTGTTGGGGGACAGGCCTAACAGGTGTCTTACAGCTCAGCTGGGTCATATCAGGTTCTTCCTGAAAATGCTTAAATTTCAGAAAACATGCTTGGGCTCACACGAAAGCCAACTCCATACGAGGCGAAGAGATGCTGTAAGGGGCATCTTGAAACATGAGCGAGCAGTCGGATAGAATGTATCTTTCTTTAATGTTGGTCCAACTTGGAGATGCTTGGCTGTTTACTGATTTCTGAAATGCTATCTCTTTGGACAAAGTGAGGGTTCCCCTTGGGATGGGCCCCTGAGGGTGAAAGCTCCCCACTGGGAGCTGGGTTGGTGGCTTGAGATCTTATTCTGAGTTGTCTACTTTTAGAAGAAGCGGTAACATCTTTGTGACATTGGAGAGCAAATGTTTCAAATACCATTTCAACGCCAAATGGTATGATCCATGAAAGAAAGGAATGGATAAAATCAAAATGAAGAACTCCTGCTCTTCAAAAGATAGTTAAGCGAAATGTTTAAAAAAGCACAAAACAGCAGCAACACCAAAGCCCCACAACACATTAGGAAGAATATTTGCAAACCCCACAACTAATAAAGGATTCGTATCCAACATTCATACAAGGAACTCTCAAACCTCAATAATGAGAAAACAAAGTACCCATTTTTAAGGAAATGGGCAACATATTTTAATAAAAGCTTCACCGAAGAAGACAGTTATTCAGCAAATAAGCTTATGAAAGACGCTCAAAATCATTAGTCATTGGGGAAATGCAAATTAAAACCACAATTTAGAAACTACAACACACTTATTAAAAAGGCCAAAAAAAATAAAATAAAATAAAAAAAAAACCCACCACCAACAACACTGAAAATGCCAAGTGTTGGCAGAGATATGGAGAATTTGATCTCATACGTTGCTAGGGGAATACAACATGATACAGGCACTTTGAAAAACAGTTTAGCAATTTCTTATGAAATTAAACATACACTCCCCATATGACTCAACAATCCCACTCCTCGGTATTTACCCACGTGACGGAGAAGCTTATGTGCACACAAAACCCTGTTTGAGAATGTTCGCAGGGGCTTTAGTCATCGTCGCCGAAGCTGAAAGCCACGCAGGCATCCCTCGACTGTGGAGGGGGTCACCTGTGACCGATCCACACAACGGGCTGTGCATTAAAGGTGTGGCAGGTGCCGTCACTCATGATGTCACAGGAATATCACGATGTCTCAGTGATGTGATAGCATGAGAGGGGCACTTCACCTCTGTGGTATTCTTCCCGCAACCCCATCGTTTCACTACGAGAAAACTATCAGGCAAACCCAAATGGAAAGCCATCCTCCAAAACACCAGACACTTCTCAAAACTGTCAAGGTAGTGAACAACAAGAGAAGATTGAAAAATGGCTACCTTTTTTGTGGAATAGAAAAAGAAGGCTTTCATGCGGGGCAATGGTGGAATCCCGTTAAAGCCCAGAGTGTAGTTCATAGTCATACAGAGATCCTGGTTCTTTCCTTTACACAGGGGGGGTGGAAATTATAACATAATTCACGAGCCATATACAATTACCCACTTAAAAATCAGCCTGCTATGTTTGGGCAAGCATTTAATTAACTCACCCCTAATGCCTGGCAGGGCCTTATACGGCCCTCGGGCCGGACGTTCCCCGCCCCTGCTTTAGACGGACGATCGTGGTAATGTATGATGGTCACATTAGTGAAAACTGACACCTCGTGAAGGGTACATGGGAACTCTGCACTCTTTGCAACTTTTCTGTAAATCTAAATTATTCCAAACAAAAAAAAAAATTAAAAACCAAATATGTCAGGCAACATAGCAAGCACTCAATAAATGATGATGATTGCTACTCCTGGGAGGAAAAAGCAT
Organism: Myotis myotis; assembly: GCF_014108235.1. Classification (NCBI taxonomy): domain Eukaryota; kingdom Metazoa; phylum Chordata; class Mammalia; order Chiroptera; family Vespertilionidae; genus Myotis; species Myotis myotis. The sequence continues at coordinate 5,927,568 of NW_023416319.1, read as the reverse complement.
TGGTAGAAAACGCAAATTACAAGACTTCTACCTCACATTGCATTAGGGTTCCTGAGGTCAATTGCTCTTACAAATGTCATTTCACATATCAGTCTCCACAGATTGGAGCTGGGAGGGAAGGAAGTATGTCTGGCCACCCCCCTCCGTTTCCAGATGAAGAAATAGAAGTGGGAGAAAAAAAAGCAAGAAGAGGAACAATAATGATCATTGAAATAACAGGAAGACTGTTTTAAAAAGTAATAATAAACAATAATAAATGACACCCGCTGTAACTCGGGCACTGTTCCCGGTGCTTGTGCCCATTAGCTCCCTTATAACGACCCTGCAGGATACATTCTATAATAGTCTCTATTTTCCGAGGAGGAAGCTGAGGGACAGAGAGGCTCCGTACCTCTCTCAGGGTCACACAGCTTGCAAGGCTGAGCCTTGAACTCAGGAAAAGGAAAGGAACCTGGATTCATTCAGCATCAACCATGACGCAGGCAAGATGCCAAGTGTCTCCTAAACCTTACGTCATTTCATTCTTCACTAAATTCGATGAGATCAGCACCATTATCCAAAGTCACCCATGAGGAACTCAAGGTTTACATAATTGCCCTGCCACCCAGCAGGCAGGTGGCAGACCTGGGATTTGAACTTGGGTCCATTGGACCCCAGCCCTGTGTGCTCTCTACCACGCTCGCCTCCGCTCGGCACCGGTAGAACGGACCACCAAGAGCAGACTGGAGCCTCCACCTTTTCATTCTCGATGTGCCCCACATTCAGGAAGGCTTCGCTTCCCTAGTCAGACATTGTCTGGTATTTTCTCTTTTACAAGCAGAAAAGACCTCTTCTATTCAGAATTCCTTAAGACTCGGAGAGCGGACCTAGGGCTTGTCAGATCCCCAGGACCCAGGATGACAACTATGTCCATTTTACAAATTTCAAAAAATTCATCCAAGACCTAGCACGTATTAACGGAGTCAGTAGGATGTTAACATCTGACAATATTAGCTGAGGCTGATGTCTGACGCTCCGGCCAACCTCTGACTGTCCGCGGCCGTGAGGGTATGAAAAGTGTTACATGTATTTAGACATATTGGGAGGAGAAGTACAAAGCGATCATCTGTTTGCATCCCCCGCCCATATGTGGCCACAAATGGAACGCATTGAAAAGGTCACCAGGGGTCAGGAGATTTAGTGAACGGGGCACAATACAGCCTTGTGGTCCACTTTATTTCCTCCTATAAAATATAGGTTGAGATAAACGAAAAATCCCTCAGATTTGATTTTATAGCTCAAATTCATAAATTCTCTGCATTCATTAGAAAGCGATGGGCTCTCTGCACCCACTTGAAAAGCTCACATCCCCGGGGACAGATACAGAATATTAAAAAAAAATCCTGATCAAAGAAATATTGCTTCTCCCTGCCTTTCATTGAGCAGATGTGCAATGCGTCCCGAGAAAGAAATAGAAAAATCCCTGAGTGATTTATTTGATGAACCTAGTTTTAACCGAGGTTATTGCACGCCTGATATCATGACGGGGATTATTAGTTTCCAGTTGAAAATGACCAGAGAGTCCCGTTCACTTCATCAATATGGCCCATTTATAGGTTGTCAGGGAGGCGACGTCGGGCAGCCAGGGCACTTTGTCTTAGAGTTATTTCTCTATTAGATGGCTGCTGTCTTTATCATGAAGACTTCTCGCTATTTAAGAAAACCCAGACCAGAAAGATATGTCTGCTCCCTCCCAGCGTTTAAGACATTAAAAGCAGATGCATCACTTAGAAAAATGAGTCTTTTATTCAAAAGCCCCGCTGCCACAGAAGAAGGCATTTGCCACAGAAAAATGCAAACAAATACTATGCTCCCTCCCCCCAAAACCTCACTTTTTCTAGGAAGAAAGTTGACTTTTGCTTTGGCTGAAAAGAATACTTTGTATAACCCAAGGGTTCCCAGATTTAGTAAAGCAACAAAATTATGTTTAAAGTTAAGGTTGGGGGCAGGGAAGCACTATTGCCAAGTAATCTCATTAGTATCCGTCCACAAATGTATATATTGTCTCTGTAATTCTATGGAGAAAGGACATTTTCATGCACACACACACAATGCTAAACAACATAGACGTTGAAAAAGAACGCAATCGCCTGACCCAGTGTTGTTCAGTGGTTAGAGCATCGTCCCAGGGGCCAAAGGGTCTCGGGTTTGATTCTCGGTCAAGGGCATGTACCTTGGTTGCAGACTCCATCCCTGACTGATGTGTCTCTCTCACATGGATGTTTCTTCCTCTCTCTCTCCCTCCCTCCCTCCCTCTCTCTCCCCCGGTTTCCTCCCCCCATTCTCTCTAAAAATCAATAGAAAAATATCCTCAGATGAAGATTTTAAAAAAAGAAAAGGAAAAGAACACAACCTCAGGTCAGTCTTTCTCGCTACGAGAGAGGCCAAGGTGCTCGCTCCACAGACCGAAAGCTGTGGTTGCTGCTCAGCCCTGGTCTGCAGATGGTCCTCAGAAACCAGTGGAAGATCCGGTAAAATCTGTGAGGAGCGACACTGATGAGGGGTGGAAACTGCTTGTTCTGAAAGTTCTTATAACTCCATAACACTTGTCCTAATTGTCACAGCAGTGACAGGAATAGTACCAATAAGAATAATAAGTAGGTACTATTTATTTATTAAGTATATATTAGATGTCGGCTTCGTGCTCTATGCTTGACATGCTGGTTTGTTTTTGTTCTTGCAACAACTTGTCAGTATTATTATTGCCACTTGACGGATAGGCAAGTGTGACCCAAGGGCACCGGTGGTCAGTGATGGGGCTGACAGTCCACCGCAAGGCCCTGGGCCAGAAGCCAGCGCTAACCAGCCCGCCCCGCCTCCTTCTGATTACGCTCCACTGGGCTTGTGTGTCTGTGGGTCCATATCTCCCACATGTGCTTGGTGTCCTGTTTTCATCTTCACATCCTCCACACGCAGTGCAGTGCCTGGCCAATAGCAGACACTCAATCCCTATTTCTAAACAAACAAATAAATATATGAAGGCTTTGAGCTTGGGAAATTTGTTTTTGAACATAGCGTGGTGTGAAGCTTAAATGAGATCATATATGTAAAATGCTTACAACGATGCCCAACGTAACACAGGGAGCCCTTGATATACGTGGGTGACTTCCATGAGGAGAAATCAGCTTGGAGAAAGATGTGCAGGCTTGATCCGGTGGAGAAGTACCGGCCTCCCTGCAGAGAAATCTTCACACGGGGCATCGTCTCCAAAAGGATTCAAAAAGTCAGAAATGATCACTTACAAGGGGGGTGCAATGGGTGGAGGGGCTAAAAGGTACAAACTTTCAGTGATAAAATAAATAAGTCTGAGGATGTAATGTACAGTATGGTGATTATAGTTAAAAGTACTGTATTGTATATTTGAAAGTTGCTAAGAGACTATATCTCATAAGTCCTCATTACAACAGAAAATGTTCTGTAGCTATGTGTGGTGATAGATGCGAACTAGACTTTGTGTGACTGTATTGCAATATACACAAATATCCCATCAGCATGTTGTACACCTGAAACTGACATGTGTTCATTCCACCTCCTTTTAAAGAATTTCCCTTGAAAAAGAAATGACAACTTATAAAATGTCCATACATATCACTTTTTTATGCTCTATCTCTTTTTAGTTTTTATTGATTTTTTAAAGAGAGAAGGAGAGGGAGAGAAACATTGATGTGAGAGCACAACATGAATGGGCTGCCTCCAGCACACCCCCACCAGGGAGGATCAAGCCCACAATCCGGGCATGTGCCCTTGGCTGGGAATCGAACTGGAAGCCTTTTGGTGCACTGGGTGATGCCCAACCAACTGAGCCACACTGGCCAGAGCTGCTCTTTTTTTGCCATATAACATATCTTTATATTATATACATCACATATGCCATATGTGATATATATGTAACATAATGCCCCTTATATCATGGACAAAAGATTGCAAGCTAATAAAATAAAAACAAACTGCAAGCCCTCTTGATGAAAGGATTTTTTTAAACAAATTTTGTTTTCTTGGATCCCACAAGAAAATTATAAGGTGTTGAAAATGGGGGTTCTCCTGGATATAAGATAGAAATACAAACTCTTCCTTATTTGCAAAGCCGGGTTGGCCAGTGCTGGTTAGAAAGAGCTCCCTGGTCTTCTCTGTGGAAAGCCTTTATAGATACAGTCTGAAGCTCCAGCTTCGAAATTAGTGTTGTATTTGGCTCCACCGTGCCGGCATTGTGAATCAGACAGCGACAGGAGCACAGGGCCATTGTACTATTCTCCCAGAACTTCCCCAGACATCGCCCAAGGTGGTAATGAGAAAACAATTACAATGAGACCCATTTGTCTCTGATCTCTGCACCCTAAATTATCAGGGGGCCCAGGGACAGTCCTTCCCGAGGCACCTTCTGGGACCAGGCCGGGAAGGTGACATCCTTGCTGTTTCTTATTTCAGTGAGTGACACTCCCTGCCTCTCCCGGACAGATGTTTCCCTGAGCAAAGCAGCTCTGGCTGCTGAAATGATTTCTAAGTCTCTTCCATCAGCAGGATTGGGAGGACAAGGAGGCTGGCTAGCCTTCAACCCTTCAGGTGAGTAAAAAAGTGTTGAAAGTCAGGGTTACCACTATAGCAGCAGAGTTCATAAATGACCAGGTTACACTGTGGATAACAACTTCATTGGATTTTGCCTTATAGAGATTACCCCAAATAAAAAGGACAGGAATAAAATTGGGGTAAATAGATTTATGCTAGTTCCCCCTCCCCCTCGCACCCCCTGCCCCTCCCTCCACCCCCAGCCAGGAGCAGGCTCATTTCATGATGCCTTGTGTTTGAGCTCAATGTGATTTCAATACAGGAGCTTAGTGCCGAGAGGGAACAACCATTTTCCATCTTTGCTCACAGAGGGAGGACTGTATGTGGCTTTGAAATAATAAACAGCTCAGTATTGCTTATAATATGTTATCAGATTGACAATGTCTGCATTGAGCTTTAAAACAATAACTTCATAGATAAATATCTATTTTAGGGACTATAGGTCCTTTAAGAGTGTCTTTTCTATAGATAATATATAGGCAAGATTATCTTCATAGATAAATATGTAGAAAAGCAGAGGTTTTTTCCTAGATGCATCTGTTTTCCAAAGCTATAAATCTACAGAGAGCATCTTTTTTGCATCAGTCTTTATGAATCAATTCTGCAGAAAAATCCTAGAGTAGCATATTCTCTTGCCTATGCACACTGCCTTGTTTAATTCAGGAATAACACAAGACCCCAGGTCATCTCGGCCATCCGCAAACACCCCTCAGACGAGGAGCCATTGGGCTTTGACGTCTGAAACCTCACTTGGAAGAGACTGAATGAAGTTAAGGACACAAAGCTGTTGTTTGTTTTGTTGTTTTCAAGACAGTTTCAAGGCTTGATGGTTGACCAGCTTCCAGCCTTTTTACAGTTAAAAAGAAAAAAGAAAGAAAAGACGCTCTTCTTTATATTCACTCAGGCCCGAGGGCTATTTTGTCCAAAAGCTTCATCCAGAATCAGTATCTCCTTCCTCCTGCCGCCCCCCCCCCCCCGCCTCCCGCCCCCCTTTCAGTTTGCTTTAAAGGCTTTTGTTTTGTTGTGTGTGTGTGTTTTTCAACCAAGGCCATTTGCACTTGTGAATGATAATGAATTGGTGCTCGTAGAAGAACTTGAACTTCTTGGGTAAAAGATGTGTTCCGGGTTTAAGTTGTCAGCATTGACATGATGATCTCCAGAGTGTGGCCATAGTGACTTGATTACTGAGTCACTGTTTACTGCCAGGTCTGTCACGGAGCTGACAGCGTGAGGTCAGATCTGAAGGAAAGAACCTGGTGACGCTCTCAGAACGGGAATCATCTTGTTTTGACAGAATAGCTGCTGTCACTTGCTTTCATTTCGGGGTGGATGCCACAGAATGCGCCTGACTTCGGCACCAGGGAAATCATGCTCAAGCTCCGTTGAAAATCTACAAACTTGATGTAGGTATCAGTGCCCTTTAAGACGTCCATGCCCTTTGAGACAGAATTCTACTTCTCCTTCTGCTTCTGCTCCGGAAGCCATGAAACATGCCCACACCGATGTGTGCCCAAGGCTGGTCATGTCAGCCTCACTTGCAACAGCAAAACAACTGATGACGATCTAAATGTCCAACTTCTGGGATTACCTGGGCAAATGAAGTTGTCATCCATAATGCCATGGTTCAGAGCCAGACCTTCGAGTCATGTGCACTAAACACAGGAGCGATTTGTGGTGAAGTAAACAACGCAGTTGTTAAAAATTCAAGGAATGGTCCAGATTTTATGAGACATTACATATTTGTGTACATAGAACAGCAAAAGCTGAAGGGCTTTGCCAGGGATTCCCCCGGGATGGGAGGGGAGGTATTTTTATTCATTCTTAATATTTTGCTGTGCTTCTTAAATTTTCTTCCATAACAAATATTTCTGTGATAACTACTACTAACAACAACAAACAAAAAACAGGCAGTACATGCTTTTTTTTTTTTTTAAACCAGCAGGGATGGAAGCCCTTGTAATGAGGCAGTAACTAGAGCCAGGATCCACGGTTAAGGACAGAGCCCTGCCAACTGCGGACTGGCTCCCAGATCTGCGACCCCGGGACCTGCATGGAGTTGTCAAGAGGAAGTCCCATCATATGCCCGTGCGGCCCCAGCCCTGTAGGAAGGCCGCGTGCGGCTTGTGCGGTTAAGTTATTAAGGGACAGACAACAATTGTCTCTACTCCAAAGTCAACATTTCATTTCACTCGGCTCATGGCGAACTAGTTCGGTATCATTTATCACAACCGCTCCTGAAGGACCATCGCGGTGGGCTGCGTCCCTCTCTCCTAACACCAGCCAACCTCAACAGCCCGGGTAAGAAATTAAATGTAATTACCTATGGACTCGCACCAGCTTCCGACGTGGAACGAGGCGTTGGGAGGCCCTTGGTCCTTGGTCCTCACTCCTCCCCAGAGTTAATTTGCCTGCATCGCCTCCCGCCTGGAGACCGCTTAGGCGCCGCCTCACAATGACCTGGTGAGTCGGCGGTGGGAAATTATGTCATTTGCAAGCAAGCTTTCAGCTGTGATAGTTTATAATTGTTAAGATGAAAACCCGATAATCCTCCTCCCCCCCTTCACACAAACTGCCATCCATCTTTAAACCTGTGATAACTCCTAAAACCTGCCGCTTAATAAACACCCGGACCCCAGGCCCATGCGGTTTTTCTGGGGAGTCAATCTTTGATCAGCCAAGCTGAAATGGGCCTGATAAGGGGACGCCCTTCCACTCTGGGAGTCGCTGTTTCCTCCCCGAACTCAAGTGCCAAATAAGCAGAAGTCTTTTCCCCCGAGCGCCTTATCTCCTTCACTTTCTTCTGGAGATCTCTGTCGCTTTAATCCCGCATGTCTGCTGCTGGTTAACAAGGAAATCCTATGTCAATTATCGCCAACCACTTCCTGCTGGGAAGCGGTGGGGAATCAAAGTGTCTGAGAGCCTTTTCACACCCGAGAGTGGTGCAGGGCCTAATTAAAGGGCCCTCATCTCCTGCAGCCCTGCGGAGGCCACGGGACAGAGAGCTAATGAGAAGGAGCCTAATTTTTCTAAGAACGCCATGGAGGCCGGCGGGCTGGCCGGTGCGTTGCAGGTGCGCCCCGAGGTGGGGCCGCGTGGGTTTTTTCCCCACTTCTGCTACCTTTCGTGGGCCTGTTGTCAGCACTGGACGGTGGGATCGGAAGGAAGCCTAACGCTGGGAAGATGGCATCTTATTAGAGGTGTTCCAGAAATCAGAGGTCCAACTGGAGTGAGAAAGGGACGGGCAGGAAGATACCGGCGGCCGTGAGGTTCAGGCCGGGGAGGAGACCCCTGTCCATGGAATTACTCACCTGCCTCCAATGGAAGAAAGTCAGTCCCCTTCCGCCGAGGAATTCTCAGCTAACACGAGGCTGTTTTTAAAATCACTTTAGCCCAGCTGGTGTGGCTCAGTGGTTGAATGATGACCTATGAACCAGGAGGTCACAGTTCGATTCCCGTCAAAACACATGCCCAGGTTGTGGGCTCGATCCCCAGTGTGGGGAGTGCAGGAGGCAGCCAATCAATGCTTCTCTGTCATCACTGATGTTTCTATCTTTCTCTCCCTCTCCCTTCCTCTCTGAAATTATATATATATTTACATCACTTTATGAGATCACTGCAAATCATGTCCTTCGAATGACTTATTTCTGCTGGAGGCACACATGTTCTCTAGACAAACTAAACTGAAAATATTCTTTTCTCTTTTTTGCAAGAGATATCTTTGCGACTCATATTTTCCCTAGCAGTTTTTTTGTCTAGATCCGTGATTCTCCAAGTGTGGTGCCTGGGCAAACACCTTCACCTGGGAGCTTGCTGGAAACGCAGATTTCTCAGGCCCTACTCTGGAGCTACTGAATCAAGCCCTCCAGGGGCGAGATGGGTGCCCTAGATTTTAACCCGCCCTCGGGGTAGTTCCGGGGCGCGCTAACATTTGAGAGGCGCTGATCCAGCGCATGTCCAAGAAACTCCTTTGTCGATGGCTCGTTTGGATGGTTAACCGTAACGTGTTACATAACGGACACGCTGTGTTCTTTAACTTGACCTGATCCCGCCTCCCTTTTATCGAAATGCATGCACACAAGGCCGGAGTCATTTCCTGATTTCTGGCTCTTGATGGAGCACCAAACTGAGGGAGGCGACTTTGAGGAGGTCGTGGATGGGGTGAGAGTGGGAGGTGGAGAGGGTACCGACCGAATTCTTTAAATCTATTTCCTAGAGTTGTGATTCTTAGGCTCGTGGATTCTTACAAAAAATTGTCAAGGTACCAAATAGGGTTTGCTGCTTTTTACTTCGTAATGAACACCATTTACCCCCCCTCCAACGATACATAAAAGAAAGGACATTTTAGAAAACGATGAAAAGAAAATAGTAAGAACATGATTTCAGAATAAAAGCCAATCCTTGCAGAAGAATGCGTGTGTGCCAATGAAAGCTCATTATGTTGTCTTTATTCTCCTCTCTTTGTGAACGAGTTGTGAGCTCTTTGCCATGGAATGGCATGGGCTTGCCAGCTGCTGTCTAGAAATGGCTAGTGCCGGCTTGGAGTTTGGAGAGGGGGCAGGCAGATTTTGGCGTGGCTTTGACCTGGGTGCACATTCAAACCACCTGGAAGGCTTTCAACGCTCCCCGTGCCTGGACCCTCTCCAGGGTTCTGATAGAATCGGTCTAGTTCGGGCTGCAGACGTCAGAATTTTGTCAAAGTGAGAGCCACCGCTTCATGTTTGTAAATCGTCTTCTACTCCAGCGCTTCTCAGACTTTCACGTGTGCTCATTGCCCTGAGGATCTTGTAAACATGCAGAGTGGCCCAGCCGGCGTGGCTCGGTGGTTGAGCGTTGACCTATGAACCTGGAGGTCACTGTTCGTTTCCCGGTCAGGGCACCTGCCCAGGTTGTGGGCTTGATCCCCAGGGTGGGGCGTGCAGGAGGCAGCTGGTCAATGATTCTCTGTCATCATTGATATGTCTCTCTCTCTCCCTCTCCCTTCCGCTCTGAAATCAATAACAATATATTATAGAAATGCACTGCGTTCAGTAGGTCTGGGTGGGGCCCCAGGTTCTTCCTGTCTAACCAGCGCCTTGGCGGCGTTGTTGCCATTGGTCCCCACTTGGGGTTGCGAGGCCCCAAAGCTCTTACCTCTAAGGATTGCCGAGCACTTTGTAGAGAGCCCAGTGCCCCTTCCAGCACCAGCTGAGGGTCACAGCCCTGACTCCCTGGAGGGCAGAGGCCTCTCTCTCAAGGTCAAGCTGGGAGCAGAGTCAGGGACATGGCTGGTCTGGCTCTAAGGCGGTCTGGGATCCCCACCCAGGGACAGCCCCTGGCCCCCTTGGTGTAACCTCAGTTCCTCTCATGGCTTCCAGCTGTGTTTTGTGGTCACCTTGGCCATTCTGCGGTAAACCAGAAGGCCTACATTTGGCAAAGAGACCCATGCTTTGTGGGAGGCCAGACAGCCACAGCGAAGGGGACAGGAAAATTACGTGGCCAAAGCCTGCTGCCTGCATGATCGCTCCAATTTTCCTCACTCTGCCACAGGGGCCGGGCCCGAGGGCTCCCGAGGAGGCCCAACCCGGGTGAGATACGCACCCCACCGGTGCCCGTCAGGGAGAACTGGGAGGAGGCCAAAACCAGCCTCAGGGGTGTGGACTAAAGTCCACACCTTCACTCAGTTCACTTTCTCCAGGTCATCTGTTTACTCATGGGTTGTTTTTTTTTCCCCCTAGCCTTTTCCATTTTCTCTTCAGCTTCCCAATATACTTATCTTTCTGCCCTTCCTATACCTGTGATTTAGGGCAATTTTCAGAACTTTCAGGGTTCCTCGGTGTTCTTATCTGTATAATGGGATAGTAGTAACCACCTCGTTCAGAGGGCTGTTAGAGGAGGAGATATTTAGCAGGGAGCCTGGTGCATAGCAAGTGCCCTGGAGGCTAATGTGTCATGCCGATGACCATCTGCCTGGCTGTGGGACATTTTGAAAAGCTCAAGGATCGGGGCTGGAAGAGACCTCAGAGGGGCTCTGCTCCGTTCCATTCGATTTTACAGGCAAGGAAACAGGCCTGAGAGGTCATCTGAGGACACTCTTGGAGAATGAAAACCTGAGTGTGCACTGTCCCCAGATCTAACGGTCCTAGATTCCCACATCACTCTCCCTTCATGCCCGTATTCTTCTTCACTTTTCATCGTATGGATATAACACTTATGTTTGTAAGTGGCCTTAACTCTTCTTTGGAAATACATGGATTGCAAATAAATGGACAGCTAGCTGCTTTGATAGACTTCCACTTCATGCTGCCGTTCCCTGAGATCCAGGCTCCTCGGGGCTGGCGAATCCTGGTCCTCATTGGGTATTCCCGACTCCTGGGCGTGGCTGACACTACTGACCAACCAGGTCTGCTGTCCCTCAAGTTGCACACACAGTCTCAGGATCCCCAGCGTGGGGCGCCAGAGCATCAGTCCCCATTGGCCAGTGTTGGTCTACGCATGAGCCCTTTGCTGACTGTGCCCTCTTTTCTGTTTCCTACAGGCCTTGGGCGTGACCTTCAGGAAGGAATAATAGTAACCACCTAACCCAGACAGGATGGTGCTGAACCCCCCACCCCCCCAAAAAAAATTAGAGTTGGAAATTGAGCATATGATTCCCCAATGGCTAGAAGGGGTCTAAGCACAGACATCTGAAAACACACACTTTTGAGGCAGCAGTGGTGAATTTGATAATCTGCTCCAATCCTCTACTGGGATTTTTATCAGCCAAGGAAAATTTAGGTAATAGTACCTTTGGATTTCTGATTCTAGCAAAATAAGTTTTTAAAAAGACTCCTGCAAAATAACAATGTTTATGTAGTTTACCCCAGTTTAACTATTAATGTCTTATAGTCTTTCTATAGAATATTTCTGTAGCAAGGCGTGCACACACACACACACACACACACACACACACCATTTCCTTGAAGGTGCAATACAGAGCAGTTTTTAAATTGGGAGCAAATTATAGTCCCCTGTTTTAAAGCCATAGATGTTTGTAAAATAGTATTTTCTTCCATTAATGCCAATGACCCCAGTAGTTGGTGTCTAAGTCAGTTGCAGTTGGTATGCTAGGATTTGAAAATGTTTTAACGTCTTCAGGTAAATTAGTGTCCAACTGCCGAGTTACAAAATCCCTGTGCCTGAGCTCACAGGAAGGTGCAGGAAAACCCTGCTTTAAGGAATTGCCGCATCAGTGAAGCCCGGAGCACCTTCAAAGGAAAATCAAGGACAAGTATGAGTGTGCCGGAGCCCCCCCCCCCCCCCCCCCCCCCCCCCGCTCCAGGCTTAATCAGCCCCTGCCGGGCAGACAGCATTTGGGAGAAACTCCCACCCCATTTAATCCTTTCTTCAGGGTTTCTGAGGACATCAAGTTAATCTCCCAACAAATAGCAGTCCTGTCTCCCATTGAACTCCTTGTGATCCTAAAAATAAGTTGGTATCAAGTGATGTTAATTCCATTTCTAACATGGTTCTTGAATCCATCCAGAGTTTTCTTTTTATAACTTGAATGCAGTCATGTCACTCTCTTGTTTAAGATTATTCACTATGTCCTTTCCATGGAATAAAAGCCAAAATCCTCATAACAGCTCTTAAAAATTATATATACATATTATTGATTTCAGAGAGGGAGGGAGAGGGAGAGAGAAGTAGAAACATCGATGATCAGAGAGAATCATTGATCTTTTGCCTCCTGCACGCCCCCTACTGGGGATCGAGCCTACAACCTGGGCACGTGCCCTGATGGGGAGTTGAACTGTGACCTCCTGGTTCATAGGTCAACGCTCAACCACTGAGCCACACCAGCCAGGCTCTTCATAGCATTTTAAGTATTCCTTAGTTTGGCAGTCAGCTCATTTGATCATCACAATTGTTACCGCTAATTATATTGTTCCTGCTGCTATTATTATCTCTACTCCTACAACTTATACAAAATGCTCCTATCTTTGACAAAACTTTCACTATATCCGATCATCCTGCAAGGGCATTTATGCGATGACCTCATCTATGACTAGATACTATTGTTATTTTGATTTTACAGGTGAGAAATTGAGGCACGGGAAAATTAGATCAACTGCTAAACTACTAAGTGTGGGAATTTGGAGTAAGATTCAAGAGGTTTAGATAGTCAATGATCGCAAACTGGCTGCCACAGCTCCAAGCTTCACAACTGCATTCCAAATAGGAAGATGGAGGAAGGAGAAGGGCAGAAGCCTCACCCAATAACTTTAGCCTACATAGCCTCGACCACTTAGCCACATAGCCATTCCTGGCTGCAGGAGAGCCTGGGAAATAATAGTTTTATTCGTATGAAAAGGGGATGGTGAACACTGGGGGAACTACCTCTGGTCTCTGCCCTGACGCATGACATTGTCGTTCATTCTGGGGAAGAAGTCCCTCACTTCCAACTGGGGCTGAAGGACGCCCTACTTATCAGGCTGGCTTTCTGCTGTCCAGTTCCTTCCCTGGGACACAAGCTTATGTGACATGCTAAGGGGAGTATTTATCACTCCTCTGAGAGAGAAGGTGATAACTTATAAAGTGGCCATAAACATGGTTGCATGATTGAATCATCAAAAGAAGATAAAAGCCTGGACGGGTGGCTCAGTTGGTGGAAGAATCATCCTGGACACCAATAGACTGAGGGTTCAATTCCCAGTCAGAGCCTATACCTAGGTTGCAGGTTTGATCCCTGGTACGGTGCATACGGGAGGCAACCGATTGATGTTTCTCTCTCTGTCTCTCCCTTCCTCTCTCTTTAAAATCAATAAAAACATATCCTCAGGTGAGGATTAAAAAAAAAAAGAAGATGAACATGGCTATGTACCGTTTACATTTTAGCTATGATTCCACTTACCTGTGGCCGTAGAAAAATCATCACATGTTCATCCAAATGAAAACACCACCCCTTTCCCAAACATTTCACTTACTTCATGTCTGGCTTCGTGGTGAAGGGACACACCCTTGCAGCATATTCACACCACAGTCTCTGATAGGTTCTCCCTACTCATTTGCGTTAATAGGTTGATGTCAACACATTCACACACTGGTACATGGGGTCACCCCATGGCGCCCGCCTGAAAAAAAAAAAGAATTGTGTTGTTGCAGGACTAACAATTACTGAAAACCTTTAAGATTTTATTTCCTTTTATATATTTTTTGCTCAGCAACATTCAATTGACTTTTGCCCAGAACTCCAGAATATTCAGAAGATATCAGAAGTGGAGAGTTCCTGGGACACTTGTTGCTACATTGAAATATGAACTCATCGCAATTTCATAGATGAAGATTGGAAGAAGACTTGGGATTTCCTTCAAAACTCTAACTCGAGTGTTTTCATTCTAAATGAGTCATTTAAAATGTCAACCCTTTTTCTTTGAATGCATATATATAAATATTCATGCTGCCGACTTTGAATTTAAACGTTTGTTACAGAATCACAGGGAAGACGGGAGGCGTGAGAACCGCTTTGCACTGTATCACTATTTGAATTCTGGGTAATTCCTTTAGCAGGAGACAGACCAGTGACGTGAGGACAATATGCTAAGGTTATGTAAGATTTTATCATTGAGGGGAGCTAGCAAAAGGTACACAGGAGCTGTCTCTATACTATTCTTTGAAACTTCTTTTAATTGGAAAACTGTTTCAAAATACAAAGTTACTTCAGAACATCAAGGCAGTTCAGATACTTACCTAACGCTCTGTACACATATAAAGAATTGAGCACAGCACCTGGTCACACAGTAGATGTGTAATACACGTTAGCTTCCTCTGAGAAAGCCCATTCTCCACGTGAAAGAGTGAGGCGATTAACATCCCCAGTTCCTAATTCAGTGTAAGAACAGGCACCACCTCAAACAGCCTTGGAAATGACCTGGGCAGAAGGAAGTTTGGGGGAGAGAAGGGGCCACGTCCTCCATGAGGGCAAGGTCTGCAGCTGAAGAGCGAAATTGAATGTGTTTCAGGGTTTCTGCTTTTCTAAGATTACTTTGCGGAAAATCGTTTTCAGATCTCACCGATCCCTGAGGAGACTCTGCTTGGAACTGGGAAAACTGTTCGGAAGTCTAATTAAAAGAGAACAAGATGATATGGGGATTAGTCTAGCTTGATAGGGTCAAGCCAGGCACGATATCTTACCCCCTCTAAGTTCGTGGAGAAAAATTCTGTAACAGAAAAAATACATTAGCAAATGATAGGCCACAAGTAGACGAAGTTAGGCTGGATTTTCACAAAGAGTAAGATAACAGCCTTTAAAAAAAAATTATAAAGGAAAATAAATAACCATCTGTTAGTCTCAGGGCTGGCAGAACAATAATAGTAACTATAAGTCCTAGGAAGCAGGTGCTATTGGGAATGGTTGTGGTCTCAGTCCACGGCATTAGCTGTTTCTATTGGGCCCGGTGCCTGCGTGTTAGTGACGGGGTGAGAAGTGGTTGGTGTCCAGAATTTGGGGCAGCATGTTTTCAGTTGCTCTTACTTGATACCGTGACACAGAAAAACAAGGGCTATATTAATGATAATAAAAATAATAATAGCTAACATTTATTTGGTGCCTACTCTGTGCTGGGAATGCTTTTAAGGTGACCTTTGTCATCTTATTGAATCTTCAGCATCTTTTCCAGGTGAGGGACCCAGAGCTGAAGACGTTAAGTGACTTTCCAAGGCATTCGGAGCCTTAACTTAGGGAAGCTGAGCTGAACGGGGCACTGTCCCAGGATGGGGACAGGCTCGGTTTGGAAACGTGCTTTGGGACACAATACCCAATCCCTTCACCATCCCAAACACTGGAATTCGCCAAGGAATGGTGGGGCCTCAAAGCCTGTGGCTGTCCCCCTCCCCAAGGACCGAGCCCAGGGCACCTGCTTCTCAGGTGGAAAGCATTGAACTTTTTCCAAACTCAGAGTTTTTGAGAATTTCATCTGGAATTTATTTTTCTTTATGATGTGAGGTTTGAGAGCCAGCATTCACCCCCACCCCGATAGCCAGCCAGCTATTCCTGTGTCACTTGGTGGACAAACTGTCTTCTTCACATTGCAGCAATGTGCCACCTTTCACATGTACGAGGATCCCGGATCTCTTTCTGGTTCTCTATTTTGTCCTTGATCCTTTCATGTATTCCTCTGTCAATGGCATGTTGTTTAGATTATAGTGTAGTACTGTATATGATACACACGCATATATATGTTATACATACATGTTACACATATACACATGTTATGGAGTATAGGATAATGAGTTTCATTATTTTGTAAGGGAACCCTTCCAAATATTTTTCTCTTTCAAACGTCTCTTGGTCATTCTCAGATAGTTATTACTATATATAAACTTTAAAATAGTTTCATGCACTCCCAGCCCGCTGCCCCCTCCCCTTCCCCCCCACCCCCCACCCTCGTCACTCCCCACCAAGCACTGGGATGCTGAATTGAATTGCATTGCATTTCTAAGTTAATTTGAGGACTGATGTTTTCATGGTATTCAAGCTTTCCAATACCAGGAACATAATATATTTCTCCATTTTTTGGGGGGAGGTCTTATTTTAAGATCTTCAATAAGATTTTATAGCTTTCTTTATATAGGCTCTATGCCTTTATTATTACATTTATTCTTGGTTAACATGGTGAACAGGATTTTTTAAAATCTCCGTTTTGTAACTGGTTTTCTCTGGTGTGGCCGATACTGCGGGACTGGCCCACCTCCTGCAACCTCCCTGCTTCGCGCTCCCTGGTCAACATCTTTTCTGAAGTGCCAGGAAATTAACATTCTCTAAAACAGTGGTTCTCAACCTTCTGGCCCTTTAAATACAGTTTCTCATGTTGTGACCCAACCATAAAATTATTTTCGTTGCTACTTCATAACTGTCATGTTGCTACTGTGATGAATTGTAATGTCAATATCTGATATGCAGGATGGTCTTAGGCAACCCCCGTGAAAGGGTCGTTCGACCCCCAAAGGGGTCGCGACCCACAGGTTGAGAGCCGCTGTTCTAGGACAGTGGTCGGCAAACTGCGGCTCACGAGTCACATGAGGCTCTTTGGCCCCTTGAGTGTGGCTCTTCCACAAAATACCGACTTCTGCTCATGGGCCACGAAGTTTCAATCGCACTATATGTGCACGCCCACACGTGGTATTTTGTGGAAGAGCCACACTCAAGGGGCCAAAGAGCCGCATGTGGCTCGTGAGCTGCAGTTTGCCGACCACTGCTCTAGGAGATTGATGGGAGATGAAATATACATTCCCCAGCTACCTCACCGCTCCCCACGCTCACACCTATGGCCACATGGGAAGTTCCCTACGACCAGCTTATGGAGGAGGAAAAGGCCAGTTCTGGGGTTCACAGATGCGTCAGCTCCAGATGTTATGGCAAACTAAAAACGAATGCTGTCACACCACGCTCTCACTGCGGGTGACACCCTGAAAACAACGGGACAGAAAACCCTCCCCGTGGGCACAGCTTCAGGGAGGACACCTTGTCATGGACTCGGTGCGGAGGGAAAAGTGACCTGACAGAAGGGTACACATAGACTCCTGAGAAGCGTGGGAGGGCCTGATTGGGCAGGGACCTGAAAAGATGAGAAGATCAGAAGCAAAGAGGCCTGGAGGAGAAGCACACGGGAGGACCCACGGGAGTAGGCACAGAGCGACCCAAACCAGTGCCCACCGGAGAGCATCCCCTGCAGAGGTGGCCCTAAGCAACAAGGCAGTACGTATAGCGGACACCCAGGGCATCAGCCCAGCTGTGCACGCCTTCCCGGTGATGTAAGATCTATGGTAGTAAATGAGTAACTGCGAGCTCTTGAAGAGTGACTCTGGCAGAGATGGCACAGGCAGGAAAGGCAAACCCATTCCCAGAATAGGTTTCAATCCCAATAAAGACAAATTATCACCTCCTTCAAGGGTACGAGAGGGGCAAGAGCAACTTGTCACCAAGTGGCATGCTTTCCTCTCTCAGGAAGGAGAACATATGGAGGGCTCAGCACTGGTTTCTGCAGCCGATGGATGACACATTCAGCAGCAGCAGCAGTACAAGCGTCAGCCGCGGTGAGAGGGTGCCCACCACGGCTGCTCCATTTACAGCCCTGTTGTGCATCCGTTCAATACCATCCACAAAGCTGAAGATCTTTATTGAATTTTATCATTTTACACAAAGATAGCTTTCTCTCTTCATTTTCATCATTTACAATAACGATTTCATTTTCTTGTCTTATCACAATGGCTAAACTCCTCAAACCACTTACGTGAAAGAAGAATGAAAATAAACATCCTGCTTTGTGTATTTGGTGGGAATGGTTTTAGTATTTTGCCACTTCATATAATGATTGCTATAAGATTTGGGTAAATGACACTTAACATATTTAAATCATTTCATTTCTATTTTACTAAAAATTTTTGTTGTTCAGAATGGCTGTTAAATTTTATCAAATGTTAACATAATCATATTTTATCCTTTAATTTGTTGATGTAATGTTAGGTCATCTTTCTGTGCATTCATTTTAAAACATGTTGCTGGATTTAATTTGCATCTGTAACCACAAGGGCATTGGGTCTATTGTTTTCTATTTTTATGTTATCTTATAAGATTTGTATCTTTTTGTAGTTTTATAAAATAAATCAGAATGCTCTTAATTTTTTCCATGGTCTGGATTTTATATAATATTGAGTCAAACAATTTCATTTTAAATACTCCCTTTCATAATTTTTTCCTATCCAAATATCTTTACAAATAAACTCCATTAGGGAGGGTGTGAATATGTGGGGGCAGGGGAATATAGGATCTCTCTGTACTTTTCACTCAATTTTACTGTAAACCTAAAATTGCCCTAAAAATAAAATTTATTCTAAAAAGCATTCAATAAGCTGGCAAAATCTACTAGAGCTTTAGTTGGATGCTCCTGAAAGAATCCCAGAGGAAAGTAAAAACAGAAAGAGCAAAGAGTACAAGTATTGGTAAGGTGGGAAAAACTGAGTTCAGGTAATTTGGGTATTATTAACAACTAGAGGCCCAGTGCACGAATTCGTGCATGGTTGGGGTCCCTCAGCCTGGCCAGGGATCTGGCTGATCCGAGCCATCTCACCCTATCAGGCCTGGCTGGGGGGAGGGACTATGGGAGGTTGGCTGTGGGAGCACACTGATCACCAGGGGGAAGCTCCCCCTGGTGGTCTGTGCGCATCATAGTGACTGGTCGACTGGTCATTCGGTTGACCGGGTGTAATGGTTGCTTAGGCATATATATATGCAAATCACATGCAAAATAGCATCCCATTGGTTGGAGTCAAGAATTCAGGCACGTTTTATAAAAACACGGAGTTATTGTTTATACTAGTGAACAAAACCCAGAATAAACAGAAGGTTCACCATATGGTGTATATTTGTTGAAGGACTTTTGTGACAAACCTTTAGAAAATGTGTCAGTCACTTTTCTAACCTTAAGAACTACAGAACAACAAACATCTGACCGTTGAGAATATTGACCATTCGAAAAATTAGGATAGCTTTGCTATTGAAAAGGGGATTTTGTTCTTAGAAACAGATTTCTGATTCACAAAGTGCTTTATCCACTTAGCCTATGAAAAGTGGACGCATTAGATTGTAAACTGTTCTGTTTCCTTCTGCATTCCCAGTGTTTCTCAAAGTACTTGATACTTAGCAGACATCAGAAAGGTATTCGTTAAATGAGTAAATAGCAACAATCTAAGTTAATCAAGAATTTTAACTGAGGCCAGTTCTGTATTTGGGTGAAATTTGTTCATTAAGGAATGAGGTTAAACCATATGAAATTACCATTTTACAGTTTAAAAAAATTCAGATATTAACAGTTTCATGTGGTTCAACCTAATTTATAGCTGACCTAGAATTTAAACTTAGCATTGAATATTTCAGGCCTGTGGCTTGATAGAATAGCACCCTAAACCCATCTGAACTCCAGCCAATGTGATGCTTCCTGAAAATATAGCACCATGGTTCACGGCTCAAGCTTTAGAGAAAAAAAACATGTTCAAATCTTGGCTCCACCCTTCCCTCCCCCGCTTAGTTGTGTGAACTTGGATAAATTAGATATTTTTTTCTGAGCTAAATTTCCCCCTATATTAAAAGGGGATCCTAGTTTCCTCATGGTGTTGATATAAAGATAAACTGTGATGTTAAAGTACTTAGCACAGTGTCTACACATAGTAATGATCAATAAATTATTTCTATTACTCTTATTATTAGTTAATTTATTTCTTGTCGCCTCTCTCTAGGATATTTAACTTCCTGTCATTTCAAAACCAATTTATAGTGATTGATAGTTGTGATCGATGTCACAATAGTGGTTTGCTTCTGGGTGGGACTATTAACTGGGAAGAGGCGGGAAGTAATTGTTTGTGGGATGAAAATGTTCTGTATTGTAACGTGGGTGATGGCCACGTGCCTGACACCCATGTAAAACGTTATCCTGGACACTTAGGATTGTTGCAGGTTTTTTTTGTTTGCATGTTATAATTCAATAGGATCTTTGCCTGTTTGGGGGTGGTGCGGGGATGGGGGAGAAGCTGTTTAAATACCTAGCACCATAAACAGAGGGATGAAACACTGTTACATTTTAGGAAAGGCCTCCTTTCTCCATGTAAAATGCCTTTCTGCCCACCTGCCCTCTCCCTGCCCGCGCCACCCTCCAACCTCTCTGCCTCTGGCCTCTGTGACATGCACATAGCCCGGCGTCCCAGGTGGACGTGGCCATGAAAATAGGGAAGTTTACAAGCAATCTGACGAGCAGCAAAGGACAAAAGTATATACTACATACTGTCCCGATAAATGTGTGCACACTGTGAATAACTGTAAAGGCCGTGTTTATTAAAATACACTTCATTTTCTAAACGTAATCGAATCAGCTGTTAACGTGTGTATACATTATTATAGGGTGTATAGTGTGTGTGTGTGTGTGTGTGTGTGTGTGTGTGTGTGTAAGGGTGTGTGTGGAGTGGGGGTTGAAGGTCAGCACAGGTTTTGGCCTGTGAACTCCTTATTGCTGGCAAATGGATCAGTCAATACAGGATGTTAATTTAGTTGAGTAATTGTCATCAGTTCTCAGGAAAATAAAAAAAGAGCCAGGACTCCTTATTGGAGCATAGCTCCTAGCCTCTTCTCTCTCTCTCTCTCTCTCTCTCTCTCTCTCTCTCTCTCTCTCACACACACACACACACACACACACACATTTACGATATCCATTTTATTTAATTCCGCTCACTAAAATCAAGACTGTTTCTTTGTTCTGAATAGGAACCCCCAGTCTTCCTCCGCCCGCGGTGCCCGTGGCGGTCAGGGCCACACGCCTAAGGAGCCTGGGCTTTTCCGCGGAAGCCGGTGAAGCACATGCCTGCCTACCTCGGCACCAGTGCATGTGTTTACAGACTCCGGTTTCCGCACGGCTGAGCCGTTTCTGGGTGGGGAGAGGAAATGGAGACGGTTTCCCTCGGATGTACAACTGAATAAAAATCTATCAACTCGGTCATTACAGCAGACACACGGATATTACCGGCTTCAGCTTCCTGGAGCATAATGGAGACGGTCTTTAACCAGGACCCTGCCCGTGGCCCTCCACACCTACCCAAAGACAGCGCAGAGATGATCAATTGCCCTGACCCGCTGGAGACTCCTCTCTTCCTAGAAGAAAGGGGGTGCTTGTTTCCATTCACACCATAGCCCACGTGATGAACATGATTTCAGTGGTGATTTCCCATGTGCCTGGGTGCGGGGAAGAGTGGAAATAAAGAACAAAACCAATAAAGACCAAACCAAAAGCACATGTCCCGAGGGGCGCGCCCCCGGCGAACCATGGCTGGGGAACAGATGAACCCACCGACATGTAAAATATCCCACCAAGTGGTGGGCAGCTTTGAAATGCTACACTCTCTAGTGCTCATCTGGTGATCATCGGAGGGGGACCTTCTCAGCTCAGAAGGGCGCTCGTCTCTTCCGACGTTCACACAACGAGATGCATACAGTTCCGCAGAGTGACAAATGGGCGGGGTAAACAGCCAGCGAACCAGTAAATGAAGAAAGAAACAAAGAACCAGAGAGAGAGAACTCTGGTCACCCACCTGCGCTTTCCCCTGGCTCCCCTGGGTATATTTCCCAGCCGATAAGCACTGAGTTTGTTTCGAGATACGTCAGAAAGCCTAGAAAGGATTAATGGCACCAGGGAAGCAACGTGACCTAATGAGAAGACTTAAGGCTCTACACGGAAATATTTAAAGACTCTCTTAGGAAGTCCATCTACTCCATATTTGAAAGCAAGGCAACCATCCCCAGCACTAACTGAAAACCAAAGAGAAAAAAATGCCTCCAGCACCCTTCCTCCATTTCGGCCACCGCAGATGCTGAGGAGTCAGAAACCAGTAGCAACCCCAACCAGAGGGCACACGCACGTCTCATCTCGTGCGGCAGGACCTTTGCAAGGCACAGCGAGTGAGTATGAAGTAAACCAGACCTGCTGGCACCGGTGTGTTAAGGGTGCAGTCCCTTTAGCAGCAACCGGCCCTCCTGGGACATGGACCAAAGCAAGTGACCGAGAATTCAGGCAGGGAACCCCGGGCCGTGAGATGACCTCCAACTAAGACTTTTCTCTCTTTTGGGGACAACGTCTGGGTGTCCAAAGGTGAGCTGGGCTGTCCGCAAGGCACTGAGTCTGGTGCCTCTGGCACAATTCAAGCAGCGGCTCCAGGGCCCCTTCATGGCTACAAGGGGCCAGATCAGCAGTTTCCTGACTTTGCCCCCCATCAGAATCACCTCGGGGAGCTTAGTAAGGGCGTCTTACTCGCTGGCTGCCCCTGTCTGGGGTGGGACTCGCATCCATAGTTCTAAAGCTTGCTGGGTGATTGACATCACCTGGGGCTAGGTCATGGCGGGAGCCCCAGGGGGCTTGCTCTGCGCTTCTCTGACTTGACCTGCACACACAGCGGCTGAGCCTGCTGCCAGTGCAGGACTCTGACTCAGTGGGGCTGGGAGGATTCTGACTCAGTGGGGCTGGGAGGAGCCTGAGATGCCGCCTTTCTCACAAGCTCCAGGTCGGGCCCACGCGGCCAGTCTGCGTCTCTTTTCTGCCAAAGCCCCGGGAGTCCAGCAATGCAGGCAAGTTCATTCTCTGCATGGAGTGAATGGATGAATGGCTCACACCCTCCCCTTTGGAGAGACAACTCCGAGGCACCTTCTACCTCTCCTCAGAGCACCCCAGCAGGACCCGCCCCAGTAAACTTCCTAGGAGGAAGCTTGAGAAATATGCCATCCACCTGCTGGTGTGGCCCACATGACACTGGAGATTCTGGGACCAAGGGCATTCTATGGAGATAGGACATTCCTCCCCCAACCCCCGCCCCCCTGCAATCAGCCATCACTTCCAATTTGTCAACACAAGTTGAAAGCAGCTTCATCCCCCGCAACTCAACCTGAACCCGTCCCCCTCCCTCCCGCCCCCTTCCCGCCCAGGGCTCAGTGTTATTTAAAATTCAGTCACTGTTCTCAGCAAACCCCTATGAGCAGAAACAATCCCATCATCCTCTCCCTACTTGCAAGGGTGCTTAAGATATCTAAATATTTTAAAGGTATCCACGAGGAATGGATTCTCTTCGTGGTGGTGGCTTGATGAATAAATGATGCCCTAATTTCAGTTTAATTATTGTCTAATGCTTTCTAATTCATTTCAGATTGCCGTTGAACTGCTTTCCAACTTGACAACCTTTCAGGCAAAATTGACCAAAAAAAGGCCGGCTCTTCCTTAACGTAGGAGCGGATTAGGTGTCTCTAGATCGCAACTAAAGAAAAATAGCTTGTTCAAGTCTCTAACGTGTTTGGCACTTTGGACATTTAAACCCATCCAAAACCCATCTTTGAAAAAGTATTTTAAGCGAGGGAGGGAGAGATTCCGCGCCCAGGCCGAGATTCTGTTCTGCCAGGTTGGAGCACGGAGCAGATTTCTACGCTTGAACTCTAAGCCCCTGAAAATAGGTTTATTATGGACGTGAGAACACACAGCGATAGCCCACAGCAGCGCGAACCGCCCTGTTACCAGAATGCTCGGACCCTCTCCTTTGTGCGGAGTCGGCAAAGCCAGACACCCTCTCTGGCCTTTTGGCTAATACTAGTCAATGCCAGTTAACAGCGTGCGTCCCGCTTTAGAAAGATGCCCCGATGTTTCGAGTAATCCTCGCATGGCTAGGGACCTCTGTCTCCCTCTCAGGAATTCACCCCTCACTTGTAGCAGAATTTTGGCGACATTAGGAGCTCACTCTCTGTGGAAGGAGAAATGGGGGGTTTGGGGAGGGTTGCATGGGCTGTGGCTATGTTGAGTGTGTGGGTATTTAACTGTCAGAATCCGGCAAATTTCTCATCAGACAGAAAGGACCGGTGTGAATCCTCCCTCCAGGCCCGTTCCTTGGGGCTGGGACAGGGTATGGTGGCACCTCCAGGGGGAGTCTCAGATGAGATCCTATCATTTGCCTCAAGTTCCAGTGCTCTAAGAGTCTTTCTTTCTTTCTTTCTTTTTTAAAAATATATTTTATTGATTTTTTACAGAGAGGAAGGGAGAGGGATAGAGAGTTAGAAACATCGATCAGCTGCCTCCTGCACACTCCCCACTGGGGCTGTGCCCGCAACCAAGGTACATGCCCTTGACCGGAATCCAACCTGGGATCCTTGAGTCCGCAGGCCGACGCTCTATCCGCTGAGCCAAACTGGTTAGGGCATCTAACAGTCTTTCGACACCCGAAGCCCCTCGGAAGGAAAACATGTGGAATCCTATTTCGGGGAAGTCATACCATTTTCATAGCAGAATTAAACTTATACCCCGTGGCAGGGTACATCTCCGCTGTGATGCTGTGATTGGCTGGAAAAGGCCACCCCAATTATGGGAGGCTGCTCTCAGAGGCTCCGTCTCTGGGTGAACTGTTATAGCCACCAGAGCTGCCTTAAACACGTGCGGAGGTGAGCCTCACAGAGGAATGTCTGACATCAGGCAACCCAGTGTCCTCTAGTATCATCGAGCCAGAACCCTATAAGTAGAACACTTGATTAATTAGGTTTTGGCTTCCTGCCTCTCCCCCCTCCCCCCACCCCTCCCCAATCTTCCAGGGAAGCTTAAGAGCTTAAGAACTCCTGGCATTCCCTGAGTACCTAGTGTGTGCTAAGCACTATTGTAAGCACTTTCTCTGTGTGAACACATAAAATCCCCCCAACAACGCTATAAGTAGGTACTATTATTGCCCCCATTTTTACAGATGAGGAGGTAAGCTTAGCAGCTGAGCAGAAAGGCTAGGGCTCTGTCTTCACCCATAGGTCTTTCCAGGTTTGCGAGCCAGGTAGTGGCTGTGTGACCTTCGGCAGGCTCCTCCGGCTTTCTGTGCCGCCATTGCCATTAAAATGTCATTTCTCTAACATAGTGTTCAATTATAGTTAAGACTTCTTAAAATAACACTTTCTCTTTTATTACAAAAGAGAATCTGTATTTTGATTGCTAAGCACATTTTCACAAATTCTCTTTTTTTTTTTTCAATTGATCGCCCATGAGTTTAGGCTTTCATACCCTTCTCCAAGCATCATGATATTCGTGTAAGGGATCCTGGTATAGCTGTGTGTGCCCAGGATGGAAGTGAAGCGTGGAGGTGGGAAATGGGAGGAGAGAGGAGCCGAGAGCAAGATGGCCGTTATCCTTTTGAGAGCAAGTGCTGCAAAGACCATGTACACCTGAAGCTGCCTGAGTGAAGCCAGCATGGAGGGAAACAGGGGCATGGAAGGAAAAGGTCAACCACCAAGCCCCCAACGATGCCATCCTAGCATCTTGATTCAGCCCTACCTGAAGCAGGACCCCTCCCTGGACTTCAGAGTTACATGGCCCAAACTTTTCCTCGCGCCCCCCCCCCCCCCGCCCTCTGGTTAGTTTGAGTTTGTTTTTTGTTACATGAAATTAAAAATAATACAATCTAAAATAATATCCTGCTTTACTTCCCCATTGCCTCTGTTTTTCCACAATTCAAACCTAATTGGAGAGAGAGCAGAGCATCTAGCCATTTATCCTTCTTTCTTCTGTCCATCTATCCCTCCGCCCATTCATCGAACACCTATTGAGCACTCACTTAGAGCCAGATATGAAAAGAGCAAAGATGAATGAGACATGCATCCATTCTTTAAGGAGCTACAGGCACATTCACAAAACTTCAGACCCAGCACGACACCTACTATGAACAGTTAGAAAGGTCATCCTACAAATGAGATGGTGTGACTTCAGGGGAAGTTTCCTATCATCTCCATGTATCATTTTTTAAAAAAAGTTTCCTAAACTATTGTATAGGT
The DNA here is from genome assembly GCF_014108235.1 of Myotis myotis. Taxonomy (NCBI): domain Eukaryota; kingdom Metazoa; phylum Chordata; class Mammalia; order Chiroptera; family Vespertilionidae; genus Myotis; species Myotis myotis. The sequence continues at coordinate 5,901,635 of NW_023416319.1, read as the reverse complement.
TTATTTCAGGGTTTAATAGACTTCCTGACTCTTTATTCAATCCCCTGAACTGAATGACGATGCACATTTATGAATGAATGAAAGAATGAATGAATGAATGGATTCTTAAACTTCAGGCTCCCTCCACATGCACACATTCTTTGCATCGCTCTGAAAGAATCTAGCCTGGGATTCTTTCAGGGGTGGAAAGTGTCAAGTATGCTGGATATTTAAACAATTTGGAACCCCCGTTATCTTCTGCTATGGCGACATAGATTTATTTCCTGGTGAGAATGGAGAAATCCTTTCTCAAGAGCTCCTCCTAGAAATCCTTCAATCACTCCCAGCGGGTGCCCTTCAAACGCAGGTAGAGACCCCTCATCACATGGATGGTATTTAAAATGTGTGTTTAAAAAAACTACAGAGAGGACTGGCCTGTCCAACTGACGAGTTCTTTTTCAGCCAGTTCTCTCGAGGAAGGGGCCTGAATCTGATCACGAGAACGATGAAACGTAATGCAGGTTTATTAGGCAGGCCTCCGCGGCTTGTTTCCATTTGAGATTAGTGTGGGCTTATTTATTTATTTTGCAAATAAAGTATGAAAACCCCTAATGTGCAATATTATTTGATAACAAGATTTGATTTGGAATCCGCATTGAACATAATAGGCTATCAAAGGAAACGTCACATCAGACTCTTTTGTGTTGTGTGTGTGAAACGTCCAAAGTAATTGCAAATGTGACAAAATCTAAATTATACATTTAAGAGGGAAATGGCGCTAAAAATTCTTGCTTGATGTTCAGATAACACGAGCAGCTTATAAGCTTTTGTGTTTTGTTCCCTGTGTTGTAAATAATATTAGAAGTATCCCCAAGTCATGGCATGTTTATAAAACACAGATAAAAAATCTGATGAGTTTAAAAAATATAAGAAGTTATACTTTGTAGCCTTGTCCCATATGGTATTTCTCTTTCACATGCTTGTCATCTTTTAACAAATACCATTTAGTTGTCATAGCGACATAATCAAACATATGATTACATTTCAACACAGCGATGTCAATCACAGTGTTGGGTGGATGAGAGTGGGGAGAACTCTTAGTGGTAACCAAATAGGAGAGAAGAGAGACCCACCAGTCACTTTTTAGAAAGACTTTTTCAAAGAAATATGGGGTAAAAGTTGGGGGTTATAAAAGAAGAAAAGCTGTATCCGCCTTTTCTCTCTCCCCCTACATCCCTACCTTCTCATCTACCCTACAATTCAGGGCTTAAATCTTCCATTTGGGGGCGTGGGCCCAGCCTCCAGTGCCCGTGTAAATTGAGATGAGAATTTTTTTCTCCTTTAGATCTTAGGCTCCATCTGTTTGCTCAAGGTGACAGTGTCAAAGCCAACACAGGAAAGAGATGTCACCTGGTAGCACTGTCCATAACGGCGTGTTGGTATTTTGACCTGGAGTGGCCATGGCCTTCAAGGCTGCTCAACCAGCTTTTCTCAAACCTGAGTGTGCAGAAGAGTCACCCGGGGGCGGGGAGGGGTTAGTTAAATGTAGATTTTGGCTCAGAAGGTCTGGGGTGGGACCTGAGGCTCCGCATTTCTGATAAGGTCCCTGATGCTGCTGCTGGGCCTTGGACCACACTCTGAGTGGTGAGGTCCTCAAGAACAATGTGTCTTGGCTTTTAAGGTAATGAAACATTGGAACATGAAGTGTGTGTGTGTGTGTGTGTGTGTGTGTGTGTGTGTGTGTGTTGGGAATGGCCTCCTAAGACTTAGCCAATTTGATGCCAACTCAGCCCACTTGCTCTGATGAGGAACCAAAACATTTTCCAGCCCCTCGTTGTGGGCCGGGCACTGTGGGGTGCTACTGGTATTATTGCAATCTCCTTTTTACAGACGAAGCACAGAGCAGTTACATTTCTTGCCCAGGGTCACAGAGCTCATAACAGAGGTAGGACTTCTGAGACCCAGCCTGCCAGAATCTGGACCGTAGGACCTTCGGCTCTAGGCCAGGGGTGGGCAAACTTTTTGACTCGAGGGCCACAATGGGTTCTGAAACTGGACCGGAGGGCCGGAACAAAAGCATGGATGGAGTATTTGTGTGAACTAATATAAATTCAAAGTAAACATCATTACATAAAAGGGTACAGTCTTTTTTTTTTTTTTTTAGTTTTATTCATTTCAAACGGGCCGGATGCAGCCCACGGGTCGTAGTTTGCCCACGGCTGCTCTAGGCCATACTTTTTATGAGAAAGTGTCTCACTCATTCTCTTCTCAGGGCCTTTGCACATGCTGTTCCCTCTGCCCAGATTGCCCTTCCTTACATCCTGCCTGATTGCTCACCCTTCAGATTTCAGCTCAGATATAACTTCTTAGAGAGCCCTTCTCTGATTCTTGTCCCACTTCAAATGAACTATATCCTGCTTTTCTCTCACAGCATCGCATTGATTTCCTTCATAGGTATGATCACAATTTCCAATTATTTGATTATTAGTGTTCATTTGCTTTCATATCTGTTTCCCCTCACAAAACGGTAAGCTCTATGAGGCCAGGGCCCACAGCTGTGTATTTCATCAGCCCCAAGCTCTATGCCTGGACCAGAATAAGGGCTCTGTATTTACTTGACTGGCTGGCAGATGGAGTGACCGACTGACTGAATGAATGAAGTGAATTTACACATTCTGGTAATATTCTGCAAATAACTACTAAGCCACTAGAGGGCAAATCTATCATGACACCGATGGAAGTGTACCACATATGGTTGACTCACTTCAGAAAATCAATTCCAACAGCATTGCACCTCTCACATGTGTCCTGGGCCCTACAACAGGTGGACTAAAAAACTCATCTCAACTACATTAAAAAATGAGAGTATGGCTTTCAAACGTCCACTCATTTCTAACTTCCTGATGCAGTCCTCACCTTTAAAAAAAAAACACCCAAACAGAGTCTGAGATCATCTTTTCAGGTTCTCAGAGCACACTCCTACTTCCCCATCTCTTTGCTCCGGTCCTATCAACAGCCTCTTCTTCCCGCAGTGTGTAGGGAACTTAGGGAGACTGACACCCCAAGGGAGGGACAGATACAGATTTCCATGGAGGCTTGGACTGTGGATGTGGCTCCACAATGAGTCACCAGGAAGTCAAGCATGATGTTAGAGGGGATCATTGTCATGATTTGAGTCCCCCAGAAACTGACCCTGATGCAAGAATTCTGGAAAAGTCATCTGTTGGGAAGTGAGACAGGAATGGGAAGGCTCTCCGTGTGTGTTATCCATGCAGTGGCCGTTGTTGGAGCCTGGAGCTTCATCCCACAGGGAATTCTGGGAAGCATCGGGGACCCTCCGCAGTTACACCTCAAGGATGAGGAGCTCGGTCTTTCACACACAACTCCTTTCAGGGGGAAGTTAATACTCAGGCACTAGTGGGTACCTGAAAGGGCAAGACACCTTTCCTCCAGCACTAGAGAGGAAGCCTCCACCAGGGGCACAGATAATGCAGACGAAAGTGTTAAGGCCCAAAGGAGCAAGGTAGGGCCATGGTGCCTACTGCCAATGGCCATGCTGATTCACATTGTCTCCACTTCATAGTTTGGAGCTGATGGGCCATTGGTTTGATTCATAATGTCTTACATCTTTAGTACCTCAAAGCCCTAAGTACCCCTGATGCCCCTAGAGCTACCAGGACAAAGGGAATGTTATGGCCTAGAGCTGTCGCTATCGCAACCTCCCCCATTAACAGGGTCATTTGCCATCAGGAGGGAAGCCTGCTGTGTTAGTGCCATTGTCCCTTCATTTCCATGTTTTTGAGATGACTTCTTTCCTAAGTGCAGATATGATCCTGGATTTTCATGTGCCATCCTGTGTGATCTTGGACTTGGATCTGGAATTTTCTGGCCCTTTATTGCCCTGTCCATGGAAGGAAAGCAAGGATTCCCTTACCATGTCTATTTCACAAGGATGTTATGAGAAGAGACGAGATAGTATCTGAAAACGACTCTGAGCTCTGAAGAAAACGAGCTATATAAATATAAGTTATTACACAGTATTATTTTAACCTGGCCCAAGTTTAGATTAGTTATATGAATCATTCATCAACCTTTACTTTGTATAATTAAAAACGTGTGGTTCTTGGAATCTTTGCTTGGGAGGCAAGTTAATGTGGCGGGACTAGGATTGGCAAGCTCTTAGAAGTCAAAGATTTCTGGTCTAATGACAGACGCATGGATAGATGGGGGGAATTCTATTATCAGATCTCATTTGGAGGTATTCTTAGACAGCTTTTTTAGGAGTCTATGATTCATGCTTTTTCTTATTGGCCTTTTTCATATTCCCTGTCCTCCCGTGGTATTTCAGAAGGTATTCAAGAATTGCCTCCAGTTCGTTTTTTTATTTTACCCCCCAGGAGGTCTATACCATGTATCTGCTGCTGAGGTCTTCTCCTTGCATGAATGTTAAATGTTGGTTGGTTTAGGGAGGGTAACTGAATGACACTCCTTTGGGACTTCCCATTTGAGTTTCTCTCCAAATGTAGAAGTGACTGATTTACAATGTACCTTCTTAGTGTGTATCACATTGACCACAGCAGTGCCTGAAAGAAAGCATCAACATGACAGCTAATTCTCTGAGCTTGTGTGCCTCTTGACAGCAGTGGTAGTGCTCTCATCTTTGTGTCTCCTCCAAAATGCCCAGTACAGCACCTGGCATCCAACGGGCACTCAACAACTGTTAATTGAATGAGTAAATGCTAATAAAGAGGAGGAAAAAAGAAATAAAAACACAATGAACCACTGAACCCAAGGAGGATATCATTAGCCATGGCCTCCCCATGTGTTAGTTATTAGCTATTAGTGGCGTGGGTGGTCTGGGAGAGATGGACTAATTCTTCTGCTGGCCACAGTGGTGTCAAACAGTATATTAAGTAATGGGAACAAGGGTGTTGACTGGATTTCTGCTGCACACTAAATTTCCCCTAGTGACTCCAGCGAATTAGACACATGCCCCAGGGGCCCGAGCTGTTCCCGGCTTGTAACTTACACAGCGGAAGGATCTGGTGAACAAAAGGATATCAGGTAAGGACTGCAGGGAGCATCCACCCCTCCATAAACACAAGGAAGCAGATTGTTGACAAATTTCACTCAAGTGTCACTACCCATTGGGTTATGAAGTAACAAGCAGGGAGGTAATAGCATATTATAAGGAGCTCAGTGGGTGATATGCACCCACAATTCTGCTATTTCCTTCACTTTCAAGCATTGTCATGATCTCTTTGCCATGGTCCTGTGCAGTTATGATTGAGGAGTTACTAACAATACATACTTGGACTCCCTTTCAATAAACCAAAGTGAACAAATAAATCAAGCTCTATAATAATCTCTATTAGAGATGAATCAATATCTATAATAATCTCTAGCTTGATTTTTGTCCATTGACCATGTAGAATTTCTTCACTTTTTTAAACAATCATATTTCCCTTCATTTTTAACTTTAACCATTTCTTCTTTGTTTTCACATGGGAAGTATGTTGCCTACTTTCCTAGATCCAAACTTACACCCACTTGCACTATTTTTTTTTCCTTTTATTTCAAGATTTAGGGCTTTTTGATTTCTCCCCAAATCATTAAGTGGTTTGCTCTTTAAAAGAAACCAGAAAACTATAAAAGGCCCTTTAAACTTCTAGGACATCAGTTCACTTTTTCAGGAGAACATTTTGAAGAGGTGGGGTAAATGAAGTAGAAACGTTCAGATTAAATTTCCTTTGAAATCCATGGGTTTTTAAATTAAGAGAAAGTGATTGGCAAAACATGTTTTGGTTTTTGCCGAAACTGAAATATTTGAAAAATAGTTCAAGATGTTCTTCCACACCCCAACAACATCCATCTGGGGCCATCCACCTCTAGCTGAAATCTATTTTTATGCATCCACCATGCAGAGAACATAGGTCCTCCCTGCACTGAGGGGGCCGCCATATTTTTCTATGGGAGCACCTTTTGAGTTCTATAGAGTGGACACCCAGTTCTATGTCCTATATCGTGTTGATGACATTCTTTTCAGAAGTAGGAGGTTCTGGACCAGACAGTTGTTTCAACCTGACTTTGAATTAGGCCAAAACCCAAAAGTGGAATATGAGAATAGTTTCTTTGTCTGTCTATCTATCTATCTATCTATCTATCTACCTACCTACCTACCTAACTATCTATCTCTGTATCTATCTATCTTTCATTCAACCATGCATTCATTCAACAAGTGTTTATTTAGGGACTCTCATGTGCAAGAGAGTATGTGACTACAAAGACAAAAAAAGACAACCCCTCGTCTTAGGGAGCTGTGCATCTTCCAGGGGAGCTAGGCATATCTTTAAAGTGAAATATGTGGGAAGTACCATATTTGAGGTGAAGCGGAGACACAAAAGAAGGAATGCTCAGATTTGCCCAGGGATGACAAAGGGGAAGATATTACAGAGGAGGCATATAAGGCGAGAAGAAATCAAGGTGAAAGGTGGAGAGTGGCTGAAAAACTATGACGCCTAAAGAAGGTGAATGTTGGAGCATCCATTGAGAAATGGTTAATTTGAACAGGCAGACAAAGGAAAGAGATAGTAAAAGCATGTCAGAGCCATCTTGATGCTCATGGATGCAGGAAGATTTGGAGGAACTGTTGTTCTATGGCGGACCTTTCCTTTCTTCTCTTTTCAAAATTTGGACGCTGACTCTCAACTTGTCTTGGCAGCCTCCTGGTGGATGCTGTAAGTCCAGGGTCCCGGGTTGAGGCTGAGCTTTGCTTGGCCGCATGTGAGTCCTTTGTCCTCTCTGGGTCTTGGCTAGACTAGAGGATCTGTAAGGCCCATCAGAGAACAACGACATAGTCCTGGTTCTGAAAAATGTCACAAATTGTAGATCCATCCCTACCCCCAACTACCACCATTTTTTATTCTAATGATCAGAGCTGGAAAAACTCTGTGCAAAAAGTCTGTCCTCCTTTCGTTTTGCACCTTGGAATTCTGATGCCTGTGGGTCCTTGTTAGCCGCTTCACTAAATAAAGAACTGTGAGGGTTTTCCTACTTCAGAGAACAGCTGGGGCCCTGGAGACACTTCGCTCTGCTGATTGACAAGTATACTTGGAAGACACTTGGCTTTCACTGTGGCCGTTTGGTTATGGTTTTCTTTGGAATGCAAGAAGAATGGCAGTTTCCTCACATTGCACTGAAATTACCAGTTAATTTGTAGCTGTGCATTCATCTAATCACAGGACTGAAAGGCTCGCTGTCCTTTGCATACATGAAAATGGTGGTATTAGTAATTGGGTTGTCACGTGTGGCGTAATGTGTGGTTTGGAAGCCATTATAGGATTACAGGCAATTTGGAGATTATCATCTCTATGACATCACCTATGGGGGTTGAGATCACTGGCAGCTCTATGCTTTCTGGGATTCAGATGCCATAGTTTTAAACATGCACAGGGCAGGTTTTTTGCGTCATTGACCAAGATGTTTTATATATCATTCATAGATTTGAAAGAGAGAGGGAGAATCTGGGTGACTTGACAGCAAATTGTTGCTTGACATTTTTCTGATGAGCACTGTATTATCCCTAATGTCAGAAAATAAAAACACGGAAAAGTATACATGTGTAGCCTGATCCAATTCAAAACCTAGTTCTTCTCTGTTTCCAGTTTCAGTTCTAAACAAATTTGCCATGATTATTTCTACAATTTTACCAGAAGTGTCACGTGGAATGTTCCCATAATGGGCTTTGAGGATTCTCAGCCTCTTCCTGATTTTCAAAATGAAAAGGAAGGGGGTTTATAAAGCCTCAGGTTCCTTCCTGCTTCAGTCTTTCTTTTAGCTCCCTTCCCTCATCAGGACTCTGTTTTCTCCCTTCCTGGAATCACCTCCTCTCTGTCCTACCCATGGAATCTGTCAGTAGATTGGGAGAAGCTGGAAAAGGGTGATGCTTCTGAGGAGTTTCATGGCACACCTGGAGGGCTAAGCAGAATGTGCCACTTTGGAGCTGGGCATGCTGGGTTTATTTCCTGCTCCAGGCTTAGATCTTTGACCTTGGACATGCTACTTCTCTTGGCCACAGATGAGAGTGGAGAAAGGAAATATTAATGTCTCTTCCTCCTGGAATCCTTTTCTGACCCCACAGTCCTTCTAGATTTTTCCATAGTACCCTTGCTCACACCTGTCCCAGCACTTGTCCACATTTATTGAGATGGACTATTATTCCTGTCTCATCCATCCAATGGTGAGAGTGCAGAGGCTTTGTACTTATATAGTAATCAAAAAATGAGTTAAAAAAATAGACTAAATGATTACCCATGGCACAGGATTTTGTGAGGCTAAATGAGGTAACACGTGTAAGCTCCCAGGGCACCATCGGCATCACATAAAAGTTAGGGTCATTTATTAAAGCTGTAGAGCAGGTCTGTGCGAGAGCCACGATTACTCAAGGCACTGGGCATGGCCATGCTCAGACACATTGCTGAAGAAATAATAGACTGCCAGTCTTCAAGTATCAAGGAAATACTTTCAACTCATTGGGCCGCACACACCCAGAGCCATCCATGTGAGCAGAGACTTCTGTGTCATAATGACAAGGCCCCAAGTATCCCACAGACTCATCCAGGTGGGGACACCAAACCCTGGTGCTCACTTTTACATGCTCTGAAATGAAAATAAGTATACTGAGCTTGAGTGGGTCAATGGGGGAAAAGGGGGGGCATATGTAATACTTTCAACAATAAAGAATTACTTAAAAAAAGAGAAAATAAGTAAACTGAAGGGTATTTCTCTAGTGGACAACTGTACTGCAACGAGACACACATGTACATGTGCATTGCACACATATATAAGGAACATCACACAAAATTAGGTTGCATCTCCCAACCATAACATAGAGTGAAAAAAAGCCAGGCTCTAAAAGTACAAAGTATATGATTCCATTTATATGAGGTATAAAGACAGCTAAACTCATCTATGTTGTTTGAAGTCAGGATTGTGGCTACCCTTGGACAAGAGCATGGGGGGATTTCTGGGTGGAAGGTTATGTTCTGTTTCTTGTTCTGGGTGTTATTACATGAATGTGTTTGAGCTGTACACTTGTACTTTTTCATATATTATATAGTATAATACAGTGAAAAATTCAAACATAAAGAGTAATGAAGGAAGACTATAGGAGCATCCAGGAATGTGAGATAAGTAGGCACCATGGTTCCTGGAAATGCCAGTGATATAATACTATATAATAAAAGCCTAATATGCAAATCAACCAAAAGGCAGAATGACTGGTCGGCGGGGGAGGAGGGAGGGCTGGTGAGCAGGCGGCACCAGGCCAGCCAAGGCAGGTGGCAGTGGGCAGAGGGACGGGACGGCGACCAGGGGTTGGGGGTGGGGGGTGGTGGTGGCGGTGGAGCAATGGGGGGAGGGGCTGCAGTGCCATCCCCTGATCATCCTGCAGGTTGCCTCCCACAGAGGGAGGCCAGGCTGCTGCTTAGGTCCACTCTTTGCATCAGATATTCCTCGAGGGCTCCTGGTCTGCAAGAGGGTGAAGGCCGGACTACAGGACCCTCTCCAGTGCATGAATTTTCATGCACTGGGCCTCTAGTTTGAACATAAAAGGTTGTGACTGCCATAGCATTAATGAGGGAGCCCTGTGAGGTCGGGGGGAGGGGGGGTGTTGCTTTCATTTATGGCCATTCTTTTAATAATGATGTTTTAAAATGCTAATATTTACTAAATGCTTACTATAGCTATTGCTCTTTCCACTGTACAGATGGGAAAATTGAGGTTTAAAGAGATTAAGTTTCAGGCAGGGTTTCTTTCTGAGTAGGCCAGAGATAGGCCCCACTTATTCTTAAGAGACAGCAAGACCCCAGAGAGAAGTGGCTGCAGGGAGTGTCTAGGTCAGGGGCAGGAACCTTTTTTCAGTCAACGGCCATTTGAATATTAATAACACCATTCATGGGCCATACAAAATTATCAACTTAAAAATTTGCCTGCTATATTTGGTCAAACATTTAATTAACTCGCCCCTAATGGCTTGGCAGAGCCAGACCAAATGATTCCACAGGCCTTATACATATGGCCCACAAGCTGGACTTTCCCCAACCCTGGTCTTAGCAAAATTTTCAACGTCTCAAGTATGATATGGAAGCAACAGAGAGTTCAGGCCTGAAGGAACCACCCAGGGAGGGAAGTAGATGCCTCAGCTATAGCCTTTGTAGGCTGATGGCAAGTAGACCAGATGGTCCACATCTTCTCTCACTGCGTAAGATTCTGAAATTATAACTTAACCCCAGGAACGGAGGAAGGTAGAGGTCAGCTGGAGATGTGTTAAAGTCAGAAATTATGTTGTCTATAGAAACCATCAGATGTATATTTAAATATATTAAATAAAAATATAGTCACTATAGCAATTATTTCTTCTCGGCACACTCAAATGGGGACTGAGGCTCATACCTGCTGCTTACGTTGGCGTTAGGAGCTGAAGCCATTCCTTGATAGGACTCAGACCTCTGCACCTTTGAAGGTCATGTGCATGCCCCTGGGTTTGGAGTGTGTGTGTGTGTGTGTGTGTGTGTATTCAAGCTTTGAGCAGAGTCCTGTCTGGGTGGATGCAATGGGGAAGTCCAGGTGTTTTTACTTTGTGATCACGTATTTCATAGACCCCCGAAGTCTGCTTTCAGATGCAGCAACATTATCAGAGTTTGAATTTTTTTGAGCCACATTTCATGTGGTTCCCTAAATGTTAGAACTTCTTTTATCCCCAGACCCAGCAGAAGACTTTCATAGGGTTTCCATTACATGACCACAATGAAATGTGCATCATGCTATGTTTGAGAATCTCTACTCTAACAGTGGCTTATTCTCGTGCTGTCTGGTGGCGAGGCCTCGGAATCATTCAAGTATGTCTCTAATTTGCGCTGCCCTTGGGAGAAGTATCAATAGTAAGATATCACTTTTCTAAGCAATATCATACCCTGATTGAACCTTGCCAGGGAGTCATAGGCCTTGGTGGTTGCATTTGCCTTAGATCCAATTACAGCTGTAAAAGTGGTTTGCATTAGAAGTTCTGACTCTGGGATTTGATCATGCTAAGTAGGATAAACCACCAAAAGAATGTGAATTGCCTTCACTAAAAGGCTGTAATAGCCCAGAGAATATCTTTCATATTTCAAATTGGGAAAACCCAGTACTGCCTTCAACCCTGCGACGGCTCTTTAATGCCAGTCAAAGCAGTGCCAAGTTCCACATCGGGTGGGTCTGTCTGGACCCTCCAGTCAAAGGGAGTTTCGTCCTTGAATAACAAAAGGGCTTCCCTACGAGGGCCTCTTGTAGCCCAGACCCTGGGAAGTGGGGTTCAGGGGTGCCGTATCTAAAGGCAGCTGACCCATGCTTGTTCTAAGTGCCTGCAGACTTGGAAATGATCCTCATCCATCTCCCCCGCCTACTGAACTCCTCCCTAAGGCTGTTCCATTTCTGCCCAAAGCTGCCTGACTTTGGAAGCAGTTGTGTCCACAGATGTTGGACATAAAAGAAATGAGTCTCTCTCAAGACTCTGAAAGGTTATGCACCCGGCCAGCAGCTGTGAAAGGGCGCTCGCCACTTCACAGTCTGCTGACAAATCTGACCTCCAGTCCACGCCTGTCCCCATGTTAGAGCAATGTACCCCAACAACACGTGTCTCCTGGCTGTTCTCTAACCTGGCACCCAGGACTAAGAAAGGACCCCGACTGCTTAGAAGGAGGGGTGAGGACCCCAACTTGCCCTCTAGGCCGCTGGTTACCCAAGCATACCAGTTACAGCAGCTCTCCACTCAGCTGGCGACTGCCCAGCCAATCCCCCCTCTATCTCTGCTGCGAAGATGCTAAGAAGAGCCAGAAAGAAGAATAGGCAGTGACACATGTTCTCCACCCTCCCCACCCCCAAGTCATGTGTAGTAAGGATGCCCCCAGTCACGGGACCTTGGACTTGGGCCTCCTGGACCTGTCCAAGTGAGCTGTAGTGATGTGTCATTGGTAGGGAAACCCAATTTCTTTCTTTAGAAAATAAATGTAACCAAATCATGCTGGGAATTACCTTGGGGCACAGAATTATTTTTGAAAAGAATCCAATATACAGGCCAGAAAAATGGTTTGCAGAAACTCACAGTAGTGTTTTACCTTTATGAACAACATTTTATTAGACATACTTGCTGCAAATTTTGACATTTTATGAAAAGAATAACAGGTCTCATTTAGTTGATTTTTCTACTTCACTGCAAATGCCCTTTTCTCCCTCCATATTTCTTCCCTCCTTCCTTCCATTCCTCCTCTCTTTCCCCTTCCTTCTTCCTTCCCTCCCTTCCTTCTTTTCTTCCTTCCTTCCATCTCTTCTTACAAACTTCCCTCCTTCCTGGTCCTATTTTTTAAGAAAGAAATTGCATTCTATCATCTTCCTTCTAAGTAACGACATTTTTAAAAAATCCAGAGTTGAGCTTCAAATGAAAATTCTTAGTTGCATTCTATATATGGGAACTTTAATGACTCTCCAACACCAATTAAACTAAACAAAATTAATTGCCAATTACTCTTTTAAAAAAACTACAGAATATAATTGCTGTGAAATGGCCTATTTGAGTGGGAGTGTGTGTGTGTGTGTGTGTGTGTGTGTGTGTGTGTGTGTGTGTGATACTTCCAATTTACTGATAGAATTTTTGATTCTAAACTTCAACCCACTGATTCTTACTTGGAATAATAAATATCAAGATTCAGAAGTCAACCCATTTGGGGCTTCAGCCCTACCCAGAGATTTAGCATCAAATAAAGCGTTGAGTACGGGTACCTCTGTCTACTCCAGAGTGATGGGCGACCCTCCCTCCCTGGTGGACCAGGGGATTCAGATCCTGATAACATGCTCAGGTGCCACTCCTGCCATCCAGGAGGACAACGGCGGGACTCACTGGAACGCTGTAAGGCTGAGCGCATGACACAGACAAATCGGCCCCCTAAGCGCTGCGCTGTCACCTCCCAGGAGCAGTGCTTGAGCTCAGGGAGGGGAAGCACGTATTAGGAGAGCAGGTTAAAAATTGACATTAGCCCAGACTTTCATGAAATCAAAATTATGGCCATGATGCCAAGTTATTATAATGTATTTATTACCGGGATTGCTTTTATATTTAACCAATTTGGCCCATCTCAAGACCTGCTTTAAAATGCACCACCTTGCCCACCTTTCCCATTTTCATATGAAAAACAGGAAAGCAAAAACTAATTTACTCAGAGAGACACAGAGCCTGTTTGCCCGTTTATCTCTTACAGACCACCCCTCAGCCCAATGTTGACAGTACATGATATTCCATTAATCTGCCTAATGAAAATTTAACCAGTGTTATAAACAAATAATTGGCTATTATCCTCTCAAAGATCCCGAATAAATTACTTCTGCTTATTTCCTCCCCTCTCTCGGTGCTCAAAAGCTAGCCGGGTCTGATGAATGTCACTAGGAGAAGGAAGGGGGACCCGTCACATTCCCACTCCAGGCTTTGGGCTTCTGTAACCGCGGCCATTGTCATGAGCAGGCGACTCTAGGAGGATGGAGAAGGGGGGCAGGAGAGGGGCTCCTCACCTGGGGGTCACCAGCCTACCCCACCTTTAGGGACCACTTTCTACATCTCTTATCATCTCCACACCCCCACCCACTTGGTTCTGCTATTGTCTTTCATTCTGACTTCCATTGTGTTTCTCCTTCCCTGTTCCTACTTCTGGAGTTTTTAGAAATTCGTCATCTCTTCTTCTTACCTCAGCCACATGCCCAATCCTCCATCCCCTAGTCCTCTGACTGCTTTGCTGGTGTCATTGTGGTTTCCGACAAGAACTTACCTCTATTTTGGAATCATCTAGGTTGCTTATTAGGCTGGGAGCTCTACTTTCAAATGGAACACCGGGTGCCCAAATGGTTGGCATACGCTGCATTGAATGATTCAACCAAACTATTTGGATGAGGCACAGACCTGTGTGTAGCAGGAGGTCGAATCGGGCAAGTTGAAGGCATCTGTTTCAAGCCATTGTTGCTAAAGAGCAGCCCTACCTCCACAGCTCCACAGGACGGATAGCCTGGTTTGGCTAAGCGGCAGGCTACTCAAGGGGAAAAGCTGAGACAGGACTGAGAATACCTCATTGTCGTCCTTGACTGAGCCATCTATCTTCTCTACTAGATAAAAACTTTAGCATTATTTTTAGACAGAGATTGTGTGTTGCTCACCTACTTCGTTACCATGTGACACAGGAAAGTACTGAGTGAATGAATGATTCCTGAATGAACAAATGTAAAGATCGTAGGCTCTTCTAAGGAAAATTTTTCTTAGGAGCAAAGGTAATAAAATGTTAGATATGAAGATTTTTTTAAAAAAACCATGGGCTCCCTTTCTCAAAGCCCGTAGATTTTCTACGTAGATAAATACCTTCAGTCCCACAATTTATGCCGCAAGCTGCAAAAATGAACTTAAATATCATGTACATTCTTTCGGAAATGCTTGGTGGAAGCATCGCCACTGTCCATTACGAAGCAGCACAGAAGAGCAGAGAGCAGTGACTCTCGTGCTGTGGTCCTCAACCTTCAGAATGAAAAGGTCATCAAAGAAGATTATTATATGAAGACCCTTAGCTCCACGCCTGATTTTCATCAGTGGATTTAGGGATCTGCTACTGTATTACATGTCCCCAGAGATCCTGCTGGAGATGGCTTGTGGGCAACTCACTGAGAAATGCTGCTCTGAGAGCTTAGCCCCTACTTTGGAATCACCTAGAGCTTCTTATGAGGCTGGGTTCCATGTGTTATTAGCAAGAGGTTAACCTCTTAAGAGAGGCCCCTGGGCTCAGTTCTGGAATGAAGGGGGCGCCAGAGGGAGCGGCCGTGACCCACTCTTGGCCCCAGTGGCCACCTCAGTTAGTGCTACTTCAACATGAGCCTTCACTGCCAATGTCGTCCATCTCACCCATGGCCATTCTAGCTTGCAGCCAGATACTTGAGTCTGGAGCTTCAGGGAAAGGTTAGAGCTGGAAGTCCAGAATTAGAATTCAAGCGGTCATCTCAATTATTTGTTATTTCCTCCCAACGTGTGAGTTTCCAATAGATAGCTGCTCAGATAGAAGCCTCATAGCATATGACAGTGGAAAGATAATACCAATAACCAACATTGGTGCTGGTGCTTCTCACACTTGTGATCTCATTTGATCTTTGCAACAACCCTCTGATGCTTGCGGAACTCACTCCCATCCAGCAGACGTGAGGGCCGAGGCCCAGCGCAGCGGGAGGAGAAGCTGTGTCACAGTGCTGGGACGAGAGCAGAGGCAATCTGATGGAGACTATAGGCCGGAGGGCTCCAGGGTAGCAGGTGGCCTAGGGAGAAAGGAACGTAGTGGATTCCCTTTCCAGCACTTGGCCCCGTGGGAATGGACATCAAGGGCCCATTACGTTGGACTTTACCATCTATGCTCATGGTGCGTCACCAGGGATGGGACCTCGGTCTTACATCGGTCTTACATGAAGGTCCTATCTCAACTGATGCAACATTTGCAAAGCTGCCCTCCAGGGCAGTTGAGGCAGCATGTGCAAAGCTCATAGCCTGACCAGAGAAGGGGCTGGATTACCCATAGCTGCTCTCGTGGTAGTTACCATTCTGACCCCAGAAATGTGTTCACTGTCCTCCAGGGGAGTCCATCCAAGCCCAGTGCGAGGCACAACCTCAAAGCAGGTGTAATTGTTCCAGGGCAGAGGACCTTTGGTGGCCCCCAGGTCCCTTGGCTGAGATTGTGGTCCCAGTGAGGCTGCACTGAGCCCTGCCCTAATTACATCATCAAGGGCACGGGGGTGGGGGGGGGTGGGGGGGGTAGGACTGGTCTTCTCAAATGAGGAAAAGAGACTGAGCGAGAGAGAGAGAGAGATTGGAGGCTGGGTTATCAAGCTCTGCAGATGCCTTATGGTTTGGAGAGCAGCTGATGAACAGAAGTATGCATTTGGGTTGGTCCAGGCTCCATAGGAAAGATCTAGATTTCACCAGAAACAGACTATTTCCTCCAGTGACCCCAAAAGCAATCAAGGGGACTGCGTTTGTAGGGAAGCCTGTGGGATTCTGCATCAGCTTCCGATGCAGACTCCATCAGCCGCCACGGGCTGAAATGGGGTACCTGTGATTGCTGTCGGACAAAGACCGAGATGGGCTAGGCACACGAATGGGGACTTGAGTTAAGTTCTCCTGCCTCTTCTCATCCCAGCCCTGGCCCGACCAGAACTGGGAGGACCACCTTCCACTAGCCGTGGCCCTTTCTGTGTAACCCACGTCATCCATGGGACCTCCAAAAGCACTGCCAATCATTTGGGGGCCCTGTCATAGATCCAGTCCAAATCCACAATTGCCTCCCACCGGGAGGGTCACCCCAGCAGCCCAATTCAGGCCGTGATTTGAATGTTGGTAAAAGGGATGATCCTTGAGAATTTCCCTGCTCTTCCTCTAGGCTCCAAAAATCAGGAACATTTGAGCAGCGCTGGGCAAGAGATAAAGTCGGCAGGGAGCAAAGGTCTGAGTGGCAGCATGGCAATCGGCGAGAGAAGAGTCACTTTGCATTTTCTGGGCGCCAGCCAGCATTCTAAGTCCTTCCAGATACATCCACTCAGTTCATCCTCACAAGCTGCTGAGGCAGGTACTGTCCCCAACCCCAGTTTCCAGATGAGGAAGCTCAGGCACGGATGAACTCAGGCAACCTGAGCTAGCGCCCTGTGCTTAGACACTGCCCCCAGCTGGGTTTCCCATCACTGGAGGCGCCACCTCCTTCGCAAGTCCGTTCTCTAGCTTCCCTGGGAGGACCACGCCTGCAGAGACGCTTGAGTTGGCGTCTCTTTCTTTTCTGGCAAGGAAATGCCAAGTATGTGTCAGGGGCACGCGATGATTGCCCAGAAACCACATGGCCTATCATATGTCATCCCTCATCATTTATTTTTATGAGAGCAGTAAGTGGTATCAGCATTTTATAAGCATGTATTTATATTTGTTAATTTAATTTATGCAAATGCCTCATTTATGTAAATCATCCACAGATCCGCCATCAGGATATCTTTAGCAAAATCACATAATCAAGATATTTAGGGATCTGACATAGATAATCAGGGAACGCAAATTATTTTTACTGCATGTTCTTTACGGCAGGAAGCTCCTCCAGCGTCAGCAGCCTGGTTTCACTAAGGCTGGCTTCCCCGCGCTTGGGTTGTGTTGGTCTGTCTCTGCTCTCTCGCCCCATGTCCTTGCTCGGGGGCGGCCTGCCTGGGCCAGGCTGCTGGGAGGGGGATCTCAGCTGCAGCCCCGCTTTTCCATTCTCTTCTGAGGGATGAGGTTACGGTGTGTAAACACAACACAATGTTTCGCAGCCATCCCCGAGCTTTGGGCTTGATCCCTCCCTGATGGCAGCCTCCTCATTACCCATTCATGACGCTGCCAGGCAGTCCTCATACATAACAAGCCCCCCCACCCACCCCTACACCTGGACTGTCCATTCTGAGTGTCAGGCCGACGCTCTAACCACTGAACACACCAGCCAGGGCCGAAAAGGCTTCTTTTTCGGGGAGAGGTGGGAAACACGGCCCCGTTTTTCTTGATAAAATCAGGACACTGGGAGCCCAACGATGGCCACACCAGAACACTTAGCAAAACAGTCTGTGAAAGCCAAGTGCACGTTGGGAGGGGCTGGCCACTTTGCCAGGGCCTGCCCAGCGCTTCTGCGATGAGTGTTCGTTATAAGCAAACACATGCATCATTTATTTTTAGCCTTTAATCATCTCCTTTGGGCCCCGCCTCTTCGACAAAGGTCACGAAATAAGGAAATAAATGATGGTCTGGAAGCCGATCCTCTTTCCTGGGATCTAACTTCAGAGCTCAGGTACCGAAGAGCATCTGACCTGCTCTCAGCCTCTGGCTCCTAACTTCCCAATGATTATTTCATGGTCGCGCAGCAATCAGTGCATCTCATGAACCCAATTATCGTATCAATAAGCGATTAAATGTGCCTGGAACATTTTCATTGCGTGGAGACCTGTTCTCTAACTCAAAACAAATTTTAAGAACGGGTCACGATTTTCCACATTTGCTCTTCACAGTGGATTCGTTGGCGAGTGGGGAGCCAGGGTCCCTGTCCCTCGTCTCAGTGTCCGGTAAGCTGCTCCCAGGTGATGGGCGGCTGCCTTACGCCTTTTCTTTTCCTACGAACTTTCCCCCCAAATGCGGAGAGCTTGCATCCTGCTACTGTGGGCCCTTTGACTGCCGGCCAAAGAGATAATTGAAATTTTTTTGTATATTGCCAACAGGAAGGAATAAGAAAAAGCAATTTTGACATAAGTAAATGTCGGAGTTGCAAATTTGGTTGGTATAGTATTTTTTTTTTAAAGAGAACAAAACCTTAGACAAATATTGAAAAATCAGGAGCTTTTATTTAAAACTTTGTATTTTCAAACTCCTTTGGCGGCTGGAAAAAACCCCAAACCTCAGGAGCTCTGAGGACACTGTGGCCACATTGTCCCATGGCGCCTGCCCATCTAGGCACGGAGTGTCACCACCACCCTTCTCTCTCCCAACTGCCCCACAGCCAAGCTCCCTCGCGTATGTCACAGAAACGTGGAGAGCAGGGGTGGGGAGGGAGGGCTCTGGGGTGGGGGTGGACAGCTGACTCTTCTCACATGTCCCCGTGGGCGAGGTACCGAACCCCGCTCTGCCTCAGTATCTTCACCTGAAAAATGGGGATAATATAGTCCTATTGTGTAGCCGGTTATAAAGATTAAGAAGAGGTCATAAGAATAAAGTACTTAGCGCAGTTTCTGGCACATAGTAAGTGCTCAGTTAACACCATGCCCGCCCCTGGGAAAACAGGTGACTTGGCCCTCCAATAGTCAAAAAACACAAACCAGGCATTTAGAAGCAACTTTGACATCTTGGCTCAGAGACTGATCCTTGGGGTCCCCCCCCTGTTCTCACCGCCTTTCCAGCTCTACTCCGTGAGTGTCAACTACAAACAGCATTTGTGTACAACTAGCGCTCAGAGGGGAGAAAACAGGCCGGGCAAGACAGGTTGATTCTCTCTTGACAGAATGGCCCATGGGACTCTGAGAGGCCAGGTTCTACCCACCACAGGCAGACAACCCAGAGGTCACTGTCACCAGCCCACTCCCCCAGAACCAGATGCCATCAGCAAACTGAGTTAGGAGGGGGGGGAAAAAAAGACTCTAGGAAGAAAAGCTCTGAATGAATAGTGTTGCACATGAACTAATCTGGGCTTCATGCATATTCAGAAGAGCAGTGAGTGAAAAAGCGGCGTTTCAGACAGCTTTACGTTTTCAAATTAAGTTAATAAAATAAGATTTCCAATGTAATGACAAATTAATTCTTCTTTTCATAAGTTTATTAAAATAAGCGTCTCCTATCTCCTAACTAGCGCTGACATATGCTTATATAGATACATCCAGCCAGTAACCCAATCTCCCGGCAATCTTGAAGCAATTAACTCCTTCTAATCTTGAGCTAACAAAGCCCACGGTGCCAAAGGCCCCGGAGAACGCCCCTCCGCGCCTGAGCCTCGCCGGGCAGCCTCCCTCCAGCCCCCGCTCACAGCATCCTTCGGGATGCTCAGAAGTGGTCCAGCAGTGGCGATTCCGACGCAAACAGATGAGTCATCACAGATCATAAGATCTTCATTAACTCCTTATTTCTCTGCTAATTAACACAGAAAGAATGAGCTGCTCGCCTGACAGGCACGGGCTGACCCACCGCTTGGTGGTTAATGGAATGCAAATGACATCTAATGAGGGTCTCTCCAGTGGAGTGAGGGCAGCTGGCCTGCTATTTTTGCTGTGGATTTTAAAGCGCTGGAGCTCCATGGGAAGAGTTTCCCTAATAATTTAAACGGCAGCTGAATTTGTAATTTAAAGTCCATGCATTTATGTAGGTTCTAAACATGGCAGAATTAACGTAAGCTGTTAATGACCAGGTTTAGCTGGAAATACCATAATTGGGGGGAAGGGGGGGGTGAAATATACTGCTGCAGGTCCCACCAAAAGAAGCACAATATTTGTTGATTATGTCAGGTGACACGATGCATTTTAGATTTTGTTTTAATGTGACAGTAGCAGGCCTATGATCAAAATGTTGCTTCTTCGTTGATTCTGAGCATAGCCCTTGCAGGTTATTATAGCTTTAAAATGTTATCTGCAGCAACCAAACTTTCATCACCTGAGATTGATCTTAGTGTACAGATAGGAAAATCAGCCCAAATATGACTTATGTGCTGTCAGTAAAATGTTGATTCGCTTAAGGGGTTTTAGCAACGCAGCCAACGGTGCAGCTCAAAGAAGGAATGTTACTATTGATTGTATCATCTATTAATGATAATTAAGTGACAGACTTTACAAGCAAGAGCATAATTTTTTTAAAAGGTTGTGTTAAGATGCATGCTTGCCTGACCGTGTGGCTCAGCGGTTGAGCATCGACCTAGGAACCAGGAAGTCACGTTCCAGTTCCCAGTCAAGGCATATGCCTGGGTTGCTGGCTCGATCCCCAGCTGGGGGCATGCAGGAGGCAGCTGGTCAATGATTCTCTCTCATCATTGATGTTTCTCTTTCTCTCCCTCTCTCTTTCTCTCTGCAATCAATGAAAATATATGAAATGTATGCTTTCCTCTACCTATAACCATCCCCTTAACCTGTGTGGGAAAGACCCTCCTCAGTTAAAATCCCAAGCTCTCTTCTCAACCCAGGTCTTTAAGCAACTTCCTTTCTACTGAGTTGAATTGGCAATTCGCTCACCCAAGAGACCTGGCGTTGCTGTATCACCCCACCCTAAAGTTTTGCTTAGAAACAGGAAGTATAGGATGGTTATTGTGAAATTCAAAAGAATTATCACTCTACAAAATAGACTCTCTGACTCCGACACTATCCAGGCCCACCCCACTCTCTCACGTTGACTTTTTCCACAACTAGGACCGCTAGGAGTCCGTCCGAGTAGCTGGAATGTCTGCACTCTAGGATCCTTCAAGTTTCATGACAAATAGTTTCCTGCTTCCTAATGGGGGAAGACTGGTGGGAGAGAGGAAACCGTGGTAGGCAAAATTATGAGTTGTTGCTTGACGTTTGTAAGGAGTTTCTGGAAAGGTGATTTCTCTAAAATTTCCAACTTTTAATTCCTTTTGAATTTCAGCATCAGTTAGGGATAACCTGTCTTCTTTAGAATTTCTCTCAAACCCAGTTTTCTTTTTTTGAACCCAGTCTTGAAAAGGGTGAAGAGATTTATCTTCCTTGCTATTCGGTGGATGCGCTCGAGGCCCCTGTAGCAGTCCTTCCTCCCGAACTCTGCTCTCCTGGCTCTTCTCGTGGCCCCCGCTTACCATGCAGGCAGGTCTCAGCTCAATGTCACCATCCGCGTTAGATGGTCACCTGAAGCAGCCCCAGTCATTCCTAAGAACTCATCTGCCTGCATTCGTTCATTGCCCATCTACTGTCTTCTGGGGGCTGTTCACTGTCTGGAACCAACCCCCCTTCCTCCCGGCTCTGTAAGCTCCAGGAGAGGAGGCACCCTGCCCACTGCCGTATCCCCAGAAGACAGAGCAGTGCCTGGTCTGTGGCAGGGGCTCGGTACATGTCTCCAGAATGAAGGTGGAAACGAGGGAACCTCGGATGCTCCTTCCAGAATGAAGGTCATGTCACACCCCAGGCTCCCTTTGCCAAATTTAAGTACAGTGGGGCCTTGACTTACGAGTTCAATTCGTTCGGAGACCGAGCTCGTTAACTCAAATTACTCTATCAACTCAGTGCAAAAAATCAGCTGAGAGATAGCTGGTATCTCCAAAAACTCGTTAGTCGGGACACTCGTAAGTCAAGGCCCCACTGTATATTTTGTTGATCTTTAGCACAAAATCACCCTTCTGTTGCCCTTCTTGTGAGAAGTTCCCAAAGGGTATTGATTTCTGCATTGATTCGATATTGGTTGTGCAACCAAACAGAGAGAGTTTTGCTGTTAGGAGCAAGCAGAGTTGGTGAAATTAAGTCCCTGATATATGTGCTATTTTAAACTATTCTTTCCACAAACTTTCCCTCCCTCATTTCAGTTTTTAACTGAAATTTAATTGACTTATAACATTACTTAGTTTCCGGTATAGAACACAATCATTCCATATTTGTATATAATGCAAAATATATAAGTCTAGTTAGCGTCCATCACCATACACAGTCACAATATTTTGCCTGTGACGAGAACTTTCAAGATCCACTCAAATACACAGTATAGTATTATTAACTATAGTCACCATGCTGCACATTACATCCCCATTTTCCACAAAGTTTTATGCATCCCAACTCCTTATAATTGGGCAAGTGGACAGAAAAAAAAAGGTAAGAGCGAGCGAGAGAGAAAAATTGAAAGGGAAAATAAAAATAGCCAGTAGTAGAGGGCCAGCAGCTGCACGCCTTTGCATGAGGCCCCTGGAGGCCCTTGAAACTTTATCAAACTGTATGGCTTTGGAGAAGACTGCCTCCATGTCCTCACGAAGTAGAAAAAATGACATTTTAGGTAGAAATTGCTTTAGAAAAAAAAAACATTTTAAGTACATTTGGGGGTGCCTTTTACCACCATCACTCCTTGGATGGTTCTTCTCAAAGCTCTCAAAAAGCCTTGGACACTGTTTTTAACTAACCAAGCAGCAGAATGCCCCATGCAAAACCCATTTCCTTTTTTTAAAAAAATATATTTTTATTGATTTCAGAGAGAGGTAGGGAGAGTGAAAGAGAGAGAGAAACATCAATGATGAGAATCATTGATCGGCTGCCTCCTGCATGCCCCCACTGGGAATTGAGACCACAACTCAGGCATGTGTCCTGACCGGGAATTGAACTGTGACCTCCTGGTTCATAGGTTGACGCTCAACCACTGAGCCATGCTGGCCAGGACAAAAGCCATTTCCACTGCACATGGCTCTGGAATCGGATGTCCTGGGAAGGCAGCTGGGTGTTCATGAGAGAGAAGCCACCCCTGGTGACAGTCCAGGTTTGGCAGGTAAGCCAGTACTGAGCATGGAGGCAGGTGTGATTCGTACACGTCACGGAGAACTGCGAGCCCTTCTCAGAAGACATTTATAAACATGGGGAATGTTGAGGCACGGGAATATGCATTTCAGAGTCAGGTACTCTAGTTGGACCAGTTTTAATGATCAAAACGGTACTATGCGCCCAGGAAGCCTTGAGTGAACGCTGGTCTCTCTGTTTTTGCAAACTGGTTAAAGGCTGCACACAGCGTTCAGAGGCATCAAGCTCGTAGAGGAGACATGCGTGAATCTCCACCCCTCTCCCCCTTGGCTACCACCCCTGGAATTTCGAGCTTGAGTGACTGGCCATCATTTGGGCACCACCTCTGCTTGCTCCTGCCCTTTATATGCATAAGGCCTGAGAGCAGGTGAAATTCAGTTGACACAATAGTCTCTCATTAAATTCCCCATCTAAGGAAACCTACACTTATAGGTGGACAACCAAGCAATGCACAGTAAAAACAAAACTGGGAATGATTTGGCAATGAAGCACATAGTGCTTGGGGAAGGGAAAACCTCAGTGTGTGAGAAGGGCTAATCCCTAGCAAATAAGAACCCTGACAATTGCTTTTTCGACCATGGCTGTTGACAGAGCTGTGAAAATGGCAGAGACTCCTTCTAAATCTTTCCCCCTTTTATTTAAATGAAAACATCTTTGTGAGTTATATAGAGTTAAGATGTCACCAATTTTGAAGGTAATCTTCTAGGTTAAGTATGTTCCCACATTAAACTGATAATTATCCCTCCTCTTCTTCTATCCCCCTGACACTCAACACACTGGATTTTTTGCTTCATGTTTTATTTATGGGACAGAATTAAGATGCAGATTCACAAAAACATAAAAACTCATAATTATTCATAAAGGGCTTTAAGGTTATTCAGTACATTTTTATGAAATTCTGGGTTTGTGGGAAGGCATATTTGAAAGTTTGTGGAAGTCAACTAATATAAAGTCTAATCTGAAAATGATCAAAATCTTTGAATATAAGTCTGTCTCAGTATTCATAATCTATTTTTAACTGAAATAATGGGCATCGATATCCTTATAAATATATTCAGGGCTGGACTGGCAAGAGAGGAGATTTGCATATTGAATGCAAACAACCAATGTGGGAAGAAAGGTCTATTTAGGAATCTTTGATCACTAAACAAATGTAATAAAGGAGAGAGGTTTTTCCTGTTTGTTGGCCATTTGTATGGTGCAATGTGCTTTTAAAAATATGCCCAAGTCTAGGAAAGAGTCCCACCAATTGGAAATGGATACATTTTATTTCTTCTGGTCCCTGTTGATGGAGGTGACCGCTATACCTTATAGCAGCGGTTCTCAACGTGTGGGTCGTGATCCCTTTGGCGGTCGAACGACCCTTTCACAGGGGTCGCCTAAGACCATCCTGCATATCAGATATTCACATGACGATTCATAACAGTAGCAACAAAAATAATTTTATGGTTGGGCCACAACATGAGGAACTGTATTTAAAGGGCCAGAAGGTTGAGAACCACTGCCTTATAGACATGGTTAAAGAGCAAAGAACATCTGAAAACAGTTGTGAGGATGGAGTCTCTACAAGCCTTCCCTTCCTGATGATGACTTAGGCTCTTCAGCCAGCTCAAAAATGAAGAACATTCTGATGAGGAAGACACCCTGTTGATCAAACTCTGGGGAGTGTAATCCCAAACCACTGTTCAAGGGACATGTGTGCTCTTGGGATGATCCCAATGGAAACATCTGGAAATCAAATGTAGAGAGTAAGAAGCCTATTGCTGCTTGGGAAATTCCTCTTTACAATGGAGAGAGGCAGGGAGATGGAATAGAAAGAGCATGACCTTCGGTGCCTAGACCTGGAATTGAATCTCCACTCTAGATAATCTTGGGCAAGTCAGTTAGCCATTCTAAATCTTGATTGACTCATTGGTGTAAGAAAAAAAATCTACCTTCACATAGCTGTAAGATAAAATGTGATCATGGATACGTAATATCTCATACGGTACCTGGGGCATGGTACGCACTGAAGAGATGTCAGCTCTTTAATGAAGTCATATTACTTTGCTGTAGGCTTTTTATTCATATTTTAAACCTACGTGCACATATACACTCACACACAAACATGTGGATCTAAAAAATCCCCATGATCTATACACTTGCATTTACATATACATCACAGGAGTTTGGGGTGCAGCTAATTAAAGAAAATGCCCCCTCTTTCTACTAAAGTAAAACACTGTTGAGGTGATGGATTTCACAGCTTGAGCCACTTCCTGCCTGAAATCTACTCAATTCTATTGCTCACCCTGTCTGTGTCCTGGTGACCTTCCCTCCAACTTTGCTCCTCACACAACGCACATCCTGATGCAAGGCCTGCTGAGGTTTAGAACATCAGAGAAATCTACGGAACATTGTAGAAAGTGACAAAGGGACTTTGGCTGTTGTCTGCTTCTTCGGAGGGGTTGTTTGCCGTCTCAAACTCCACCACTGTGAGAACTGTAAACCTCCCCAGATGCTCTGTGGAAAGGCTGGGTTGACGGCAGCCTTGGTCCCACCCCCCCAACCCCCATCCTCACCCCCAGCACGCCGCAAGAAGGGCAAGAAGGGGCCAGGTCGGCTGTGCTGGAGGGAACTGAGAGAAAGCGCGTGTCCCTGATGAAGTGCCCAATAATGCCACGGCTGGAGGCAGAGCTCTGGATTCCGCATTCGGCTGGTTCGTATGCGCTCCCCTCTCTAACCAACAGCGTGCGCTTGGAATTTAATATACTTTCAAGTGCGTTTTAGTACGTGTGACATTTTTGAACCAAAAGCTAGCTCAGAGGAATGTCATTTTGCTGAGACGGTTCTCAAGATGTGCTGCTGGGCCTGAATGAGATCCTGATCTCACAGGTGATGTAGGAGCTACCTTCCCTGGACGGATGCAAATTCCTCCAATTTCTTTCGAAAGCATAGCGGTTCATGAATTTCGCTAAGTGGAGAGGCTCCCTCCCCCAGACTCAAAGAGGCCCCCAGACCGTTGGTTAAGCTGAGCTAAATATGTAAATAAAAATCACACAGTACTTTTCCTATCAACAGTGGTCAAGTTACTTCGAGGACCCTGGAGTTTTAACTACCCCAAGGGAAGGAGGGCCAATGATAATATCATTCCCCTGAAAGTGTTGGGTTTCTGTTTATTTTCAACACAGGCAGCTGGTAAGTAAATTTATCCTCAAAAGGAGTGACCCTTTTAATGGTCCTACTTTACCTGAAAAAATAACTCCTTTACACTCACTTAGCCTCAGCGCCCCACTCCCCATCCCGATTGATAGGCCGGGGAACAGCTGTCACCTGCGTTGTCAAGACTAGTTTGTTCACTGGTGGCTGCCTGGATGGAGAGGGTTCTGAGGCCACACCTGGGCTTGGTGGAAGTGGGTGAGGGTGTTGATCGGTGATGTCTGGGAGCCATGAATGGTGAAGTCTGCCGAGGAAAGGGCTGGAGAGGACTAATCCTTTATGTTAGTCATTACTGTTATTTGCCATGGGGGGCACTCCCCGTGAATTAGGCACCCATGAGTCAGTCTCCTTTTTGGACAATAGATGACAGTGATCCCGGCATTTCTGAGTTTTAAGGAAATTCTTAAAAACCCAGGGATCCAAGGATTTCTAAGCACTGCGGTGATTAGCAGCGAAATGATAGAGCCTAGACAGCAAGCGACATAGACTCCTAAGATGCACAAGTGTTTCTCTTATTACCCAGCCACGCCTTACTTTTAATATCCTTATTGCTCTTGTACTTATTTTTTTTAAGCACAAAGCTCAGATTTGGCCATTGCCCCGCTCCTATTCTTTCAATGGTGCCCCAGTGCCTAGAGAATAGGATGGTTTCCTGAGGCTGGCATTTTAGATCTCACGCAGCTGATATCTTATGGAGGGAGAGAGACAATGCACACATAAGCCACAAACAATTGCACATTGCGATTAGAGTTATTTTTGAAAACTCAGCGCACTCTGGGAATAATGAGAAGGGCCAAGCAGTTGCTCTTAGATACTGTAAGCAGAGGTATTCTCTTTGAGGAAACCCACCAGTCCATATTTATTGGTTTGTAAGTTTTTAAAAAAAATAAACTCAAATCACTTAAAACAAAGAAAGAAGAAAGAGAGCAAGAGAGAGACAGAGAGGAAGGGAGGAAGGAAGGAAGGAAAGAAGGAAGGAAAGAAGGAAGGGAGGAAGGAAAGAAGGAAGGAAAGAAGGAAGGGAGGAAGGAAAAGAAAGAAAGAAAGAAAGAAAGAAAGAAAGAAAGAAAGAAAGAAAGAAAGAAAGAAAGAAGAAAGAAAGAAAGAAAGAAAGAAAGAAAGAAAGAAAGAAAGAAAGAAGAAAGAAAGAAAGAAAGAAAGAAAGAAAGAAAGAAAGAAAGAAGAAAGAAAGAAAGAAAGAAAGAAAGAAAGAAAGAAAGAAAGAAGAAAGAAGAAAGAAAGAAAGAAAGAAAGAAAGAAAGAAAGAAAGAAAGAAAGAAAGAAAGAAAGAGAAAGAAAGAAGGCATGGCTGCAGTTGAGACCTTCATCAATGTTACTGAGACCAGGCTTCTCTGTCCCTTTCTCTGCATATTAGTTCTCCCTCTTCTTTATCCCCCTCCTCCCCTAAGACAGTCCCTTCCTAAACTGACAGAGATTGTGCAACAACAGCTCACATCTTACCAACTCAGCAGCCCCAGTGGAAAGAGAATACCTCTTTCTCATTGGTTCCAGAAGGACTTCAGAGGTTGACCCTCATTGGCCAGCCATAAGTCACATGCGAATCCTTGAACCAATCACTGTGGCCAGAGCTAGGTTACATGACTGGGAGCTTCCTGGAAAGGGTTCAGCCTCTTCCTCCAAAATCTCACTGACTAAGGGTGGGGCAAGCTGATTCCTTCTAAGGAAACTTTGGATTTTGCTACCAAAAGAAGTGAGAAGCCATTCCCAGAAGGCGGGCACAACAGGGGTCCACCAAGGGAGATGACAATCTGAAACCAGATGAGAAAAAGCTAGCCCTGTGAAGAGCTGAGTGGGAAGGCATATTCCAGACAGAGGGAGCAGTAGGCAAAAATGACAGTGAAGGTCATTGCATCTGCAGAAAGGTGAGCCAGGGAACCAGTGGCTTGAGATGAGTTTGGAGAGGTCAGCAGGCATTAGATCATAGAATATTTTAGGCCCGTGGTTGGCAAACTACGGCTTGCGAGCCACATGCGGCTCTTTGGCCCCTTGAGTGTGGCTCTTCCACAAAATACCACGTGCGGGCGCGCACGTACAGCGTGATTGAAACTTCGTGGCCCATGCGCAGAAGTCGATGTTTTGTGGAAGAGCCACACTCAAGGGGCCAAAGAGCCGCATGTGGCTTGTGGGCTGTAGTTTGCTGAGCTGCAGTTTGCCAACCACTGTTCTAGGCCAAGGACACAGGACCCGTTACCACTCTTCCTTTTCATAATAAATTACAAATTTCTTCAGAGACCTTGTAGTTCCCTCCTATCTAGATTTACTAAATTTTTGAGATTTCAGCTATTCTATTCTGAAAAGGACAGACTACCTTTACCTTAAAATCAGAAAAAAATATAGCATTTGACTTGAAATGCTTAAATGGTCAGTAACCAATTTTTTTTTAAAGAAGCTTTTGTTTTGAAGATGTAAAGAATGCACCAGGTTGCTACGGTTTAGACCACTTTAGAGTTCCCTCATCAGATCTTAACCTTTCACAAGCATTCTACCTGCTGCTGAGATGTCTCAGCTTCAACCAGAATCGGGCATTGTATTTCCCGAGGACACGGAAGTCCTCCTGGATCAGCTGTATTTACAATATTATTCCAGCCCTTATTAAGTCAGATTGAGCCAACCTGGATTTTGAATCTTTGTGATGACTTTTGCATTTCATCTATTTATTTCTTAATACCTAGCCAGATTAGACTAAAGTGTTTTCATCTCAAATGTCATGGCTATGTGTTAAAGTGGAGGAGCACAAGCTGGTTTGGCTCAGTGGATAGAGCATCAATCAGCCTATGGACTAAAGCAAGGGTCCTCAAACTTTTAAACAGGGGGCCAGTTCACTGTCCCTCAGACCGTTGGAGGGCCGGACTACAGTTTAAAAAAAACCTATGAACAAATTCCTATGCACACTGCACATATCTTATTTTGAAGTAAAAAAACAAAACGGGAACAAATAGAATATTTGTATTTGCATGTGGCCCGCGGGCCGTAGTTTGAGGACCCCTGGACTAAAGGGTCCCTGGTTCGATTCCAGTCAAGGGCACATGCCCGGGTTGTGGGCTCAATTCCAGTAAAGGGCATGGAGGAGGCAGCCGATCCATGATTCTCTCTCATCATTGATGTTTCTATCTCTCTCCCTCTCTTCCTCTTTGAAATCAATAAAAATGTATTTTTAAAAAATGAATAGAGGAAACTGACTTGACAATGTTGTGGGTTTTTATTTTATCACCAATCAGATCACACTTTCCTTATTCAGAGAAAAATGCTTATGTTGAAAGAAGAAAATAAGAAAGAACAATGTCGTATGTGACTGACAGCTGGTTTTCTCGGGAGCTGCTGGCGGGACGTGGGACTCCTAGCACAAGCATACTAAGCAGGAGAAGACTGAGCCAGCCGACCTGGAAGGTGGTATTGCTGGATTCACATCCTATCCCTACTCTCGCCCATCCTGTTCTCACTGCAGCGCTTTGGCCAGCTTCCCACTGAAGCAGGCAGAAGCCCACAATCATCTATTACGAGTTTTTTCTTCACTCGAGATTTATTTTGGTTTTGTTGTTGTTATACTCAACATAACAGATGTTCTGGCATTTTTTTTCACAGAATACCACAGCGAGCCTCATGTTATCCCTAAAACCCTACACCATTTTAAATAGTCCCTCTGAAATAACGTTCTCCTCCTTTGGAATTTTATCTTCAAGGAGGCCTTTTTTTCTCGCTGTTTGTAATAGTGCATTACAATGAACGCTATGGAGAAAGGAACTGTTTGCTCATTTGCTTTCTAACTTTGGAATTAACGGCTGTTGAAAGCTAATTACCCCAGTGCTGGAGTCAGAGGGTCTACACATCTGCTGAAAAAGAAGAAGAACATTCCTTTTGATTTTTTCACTTCTGCCCCCAACTTACAAGCAGGACTCAATGGTGATAGTAAATGCGTTTAGGATTATTCTAGAGACAAGTTGCAGCCCTAATTTGGATTGAATGTGTTTGAGCCACAGTCAAATGCCTAAAGCAACCCTGATGGGGGTGGCTCGGTTGCTTGAGCATCATCCTGTGCACCTAAAGGTCACTGGTTTGATTCCCTGGGTTGTGGGTTCAATCCCCGGTTGGGGTGCATGTAGGAGGCAGCTGATCAATGTTTCGCTGTCACATCGATGCTTCTCTCTATCTCAGCGGTTCTCAATCTGAGGGTCGCGACCCCTTTGGGGGTCAAACAACCCTTTTACAGGGGTCGCCTAAGACCATCGGAAAACACATATATAATTACATATTTTTGTGATTAATCACTATGCTTTAATTATGTTCAATTTGTAACAATGAAAATACATCCTGCGTATCAGATATTTACATGACGATTCATAACAGTAGCAAAATTACAGTTATGAAGTAGCAACAAAAATAATTTTATGGTTGGGGGTCACCACAACATGAGGAACTGTATTAAAGGGTCGCGGCATTAGGAAGCTTGAAAACCACTGGTCTATCTCTATCTCTCTTTCTCCCACCCCTTCTCCCTTTCTCTCTAAAAATCAATAAAAACGTGTGTGTTTTTAAAATGCCCAAAGCACACCCTCTGTGTTCTTCTGGGAGAGGGAAGTGGAGGGTACAGACTTAAACTCTGGCCTGGGAAGAGTCCCAGGTTTCTGTCCCCCGGTCTTGGATGCACTTTCAAGACTCAGGCTGACCCATAGTCAGTGTAGGGCTGACCGTTAGGCCCGACACCTCCCAAAGCAGCCTGCGGGTTATTCACAGTCTGCCTCCATCTCCCTCCGCAGCTCATGGGACAGTCACCTGGCTCTTTATCTTCCTGGGCAAGGTGAGCGCCCCTTGTGTTTGCCATCCTGTCACCAAAGAGAACAGCACAATGTAAAGTATCCCTTAATGTGCTAAAAGCCTCAGCCAAGGATGGCTAAACAAACAAAGCATTAAGTTGCCTTTCAAGCTGACCTGGCCCTCTCTCCTAATTGTGTGGGTAGCTGATTGACAAAATTGATGATCCTTGAGGAGCCATTTCCTCCGCATCAGGTCATTACTCAGTACAAGAGAGCTAAGGGCCACCGGTTAGATTCCCAATTCCTTGTTCAGTCGTTCAATACACTGGCATGTGCCCACCTCATACCGTTTCCCACCTCCACCTCTGAGATGCCCCTTAGCCACAGTGTTCCACTCAGGAGCACAGGGCATTTCCCCGCATCCTCTATAGCCCACACTCGCCGCTCTCCTGACCTTTGGCATTTATTGCTAACACCTCTTTAGAGCAGTGATGGCGAACCTATGACACACATGTCAGAGGTGACACGTGAACTCATTTTTTTGGTTGATTTTTCTTTGTTAAATGGAATCTAAATATATAAAGTAAATATCAAAAATATAAGTCTTTGTGTTACTATGGTTGCAAAGATCAAAAAATTTCTATATGTGACACGACACCAGAGTTAAGTTAGGGTTTTTCAAAATGCTGACACGCCGAGCTCAGAAGGTTCACCATCACTGGGATAGAGGCTGGCCTCCCTACCTAGGGATAAGCCAACTTGAGGACAGAAATCTCAGCTCCAACTTCTGAGCTTTCCCTAGGGCTGAGGGCCAGCCCCTACACTTACCAGGTCCTTCATGAGGGCATCAACGGATGGATAACCACCCGCAGAAACGTTTTGGCTACTATCTCACCAAATCCAGGAAAAATAAACATTTGCAAAACTGTGGCGAATCAAAACTTTGCCTCGATGGCTCTTCTCTTCCGGCTGGCAAACGCCACCAGCGCACAGTGGCTGTGACTGTAGACACAGACTCTGTTTAGTCGCCACATGTTTTAACAGGTGCCAGAAGCTGCCAACACAGATGGCCTGGCAGGATGCCGGCGGTTCCCTGGATGAAGTTTGCTTTTACTACATGAAGTTCCCCGTGGCTTCGAGAATGGATGTTCTTTGGCTTCGTACTGACTTTCGGTCGCCGGGGATGGTGGCTCATTTGTCACCTCTGATCCTGCTGGAAGGATGCATTTCTCCTCCCACAGTGAAAAGTGCTCTACTGTAACTGGGAGTCTAGATGGTAGAACAGTACTGTTTACTTATTTAATAAAACATATCTGGACTATGGACTGAACTAGGCACTAGGACAATAGAGGTGAGCAAAGGGAGAAAGGGTCCCTGCTGCGTAGGCCTTACAGGTGAGTTGCAGGAACATACACTCATCAAGTTACCTGTGAACAAAGCTCGCGGTACTTCCCTTCCCCTGCTTTATTATGTTTGCAATGACATACTAGTGCATGATTTGATTACCTGCTGTTTCTTCTTCCATTAGGCTAAAGGCTCCCCAAGTTCCTATTAGTAGTAACCATGGACCCCTACTTTGAGAAGCGTGCTTACCACTATTGTAGTGCTTAAGACATATCTGAAGTATTTGTTGATTGAAAGATAATTGAACGAAGGAGTGTCTGACTCTGGGCCAGGGGTGGGGACCTTTTCTCTGCCAAGGGCCATTTGGATATTTATAACATCATTCACGGGCCATACAAAGTTATCAACTTAAAAATTAGCCTGCTATTTTTGGTGGAACATTTAATTAACTCATCCCTAATGCCTTGGCAGGCCAGACCAAAAGATTTCATGGGCCTCATACGGCCCGTGGGTTGGATATTTCCTTGATCTAGGCAACTCATGAACCTATTTTATTTGCACCCAACATTGTACCTTAGCTGAAATGCAACAGGCCTTCTTTTTTAATTCTTTACATAAATAAAGAAAATAAAAATTTACTTA
Source organism: Myotis myotis (assembly GCF_014108235.1). Taxonomy (NCBI): domain Eukaryota; kingdom Metazoa; phylum Chordata; class Mammalia; order Chiroptera; family Vespertilionidae; genus Myotis; species Myotis myotis. The sequence goes on along the minus strand of NW_023416319.1, from coordinate 5,868,615 downwards.
AACTTCTCTAAATGCTGATTCTTACATTCAAGATGATCAACCCTCAGCATTTATATTATCGGAATCTTTAGAAAAGGGCCTACCATTCCTTATGTCTAGGGTTTTTGACCTGTTTCAGAGGGAGGCAGGAAGGGCAGATTATTCGTTCACTCAACCAGCATTGCTTGGGCGCTTGCTAAATGCCAGGCTCTGCTCCAGGACTAGAGATACAGAGTGAATGAGACGAACGTCTTGCCCTCCTGAAACTTATAATCTTGGAATGTTCTGTGCATGGGAAGCATATGCGTGATGGCATCAATGTCTCAGCGCTGCTGTAATAAGTTACCAAAAACTCGGTCACTATTCACTCACAGTCCTGGAGGCCAGAAGTCTACATCAAGGTGTCATCCGGGCCATTCTCTCAGGAACTTCTGAGGAAGAGTCCCTTCCACACCTCTCTTCTAGCTCTTGGTGGCTGCCAGCAATCCTCGCTGTCCCTTCGCTTGGATCACTACACTGTTCGCCTCTGTCGTCACATGGTCTTCCCTATGGGTCTCTGTGTCTCTGATCGTCTCCTTTCTCTCATTGACACTGGTCATTGGATTTAGGGCCCGCCCAAATCCAGGATAATCGCATCTCGAGACCCTTCACTTAATCATACCTGCAAAGACCTTATTTCCAAAAAAGGTCACATTCACAGGTACCAGGGGTTAGGATTTAGCCATATCTTTGTGGGGGACACTACTTAACCTACTCAAGGGGGTCTTGTTAACTCAACACCCTCCTGAGGTTGATTCCCTGCCCAGTGACCTTCAGCTTGCTTTCTGACATTATGCTGCTCCCCACCCCCTTCCTCCTGCTGCTCAGACCTTCTGGACCTCCCGTACACCCCAGCCACCCAGGCTCCGGGGGCTGGTGACCTGTTCTAGCCAGATTCGGACAGAAGGAAGCCACCCCGATGACACAAGGCCAGTGGTTACTGAGTCAAAGACTCTTAAAACTTTGCAAACTGAAATAAAATGTTCATTGGCAGAAATCACCCTGAGACCTTAACAAACTCTGTTAAACATCTGTAGCTTCAAAGGAGACAAATAACTCATCGTGTTTTAGCAGGGAATGACTAGTTTCTGGTGGATTGTTGGATATTGTGTTACAATTATAAGTTTAAAAACACACAGAGAAAAATCTAGAGAAATGACCCACAGTTGAGAAGTAGAAAGAAGGCTGGGATCCAATTTCTGAGGCTGACCAAGCCCTGACACCGAGATGTCAGATAAATTAGGCACCCACCTCAGCTATGGACCTCTCACCTAATTTAGAGAAGTGATATTCACAAACATTGTCAATAATTCCGAGTTTACAATCACACCTTTGACTGTTGACTTAAAGCATCTAGTTTGGTTCAGGCTACTGGTGATGTTTACACTTTGGAATCTATTATGCATAGAAAAATTAGGGATTATCTTTGACCTGGGTGCCACATATTCTTATGCAAAACTAAGTAGGGTTATTTATTCATTTAATCAATTCCATATGTTTGCTATCATCATCACCATGTAGAGCAGATCTGATTTCTGCTGAGGTCAAACCAACATCATCCTGTGTGTGGGGATGGTAGGTCTGATTGTGAACACAGAGAGCCTGGTTGGCATTCAGACAGCGTTAAGCCTTCCTGACTTTGCCACACAATGGCATCACTTTATTTTCCAAGAGGTCGCCTGCCATTCAATGATAGGATTAAGAGAAGGTTTCTTTTATTTGTGAAAGTAAAATTAGGGCCTAAAATGAGGGGAAGACTGGACTTTGTACTTGCATTTGAGCCCAGTCTGGGGCAGGTGGAGGAAGAGAACATGATCAATGGTGGAGAAAGACCCATGAGTATGGCCACAAAACTGTGGCCCACAGAGACTCCATATAATTCTACAAAATCACACTGACCCCAGTGCTGACTATGTTTCAGGAACCAAACTAGGCTCTGGTGATGCTGCAAAGATTAACTGTGTAGCCCTCAGGGAGTTCTGAGATGAGAGAGAGAGAGAGAGAGAGAGAGAGAGAGAGAGAGAGAGAGAATGTATGCATAGTATGTAGTACATATAAGGGCTAAGGAGATGTAGATGAGGAGCTGTTGATTCTATAGGCTTGAGGCCGGGATGGAATTGAGGAAGAGAACACAGAAAAAGATCAGAGAAGCAGTTGATCTCTCTCACTGGTTTCATAAAAGTCCAACACTTGGTCAAGGCAAACAGAAACATTCTGTGCAAATGCAACAGCAGTAGGGGGCATGCAGGAGACAGCCAATCAATGGTTCTCTCTCCTCATTGATGTTTCTACCCATTTGTCCCCCTCCCTTCTTCTCTGAAGTCAATAAAAATATATTTTTAAACATCAGCAAGTAGAGTATTTGAATAATAAACTCAAGTTGAATCTACAGCTGTAAATCTAGTGCCTTAAACAGAAGTCAGTATAATAAAATTTAATTCAAAAGGTATTTTTTATGCCTAGAACGTTGCTGGGAAAGTGTTGATATTTATCATTTCTGAATAATGGGATTACTAGGGGAAGCATTTTCTTTTTATTATTTTCTGTATTTGTAAAGGCTTTTTATAACTTTTGGGTCACTTATATCAACAGAAATAAAAAAACTAAATTAAAAAAAAAACCCACAGTTGCAGAGGGCATCCTCTAACATTCCTCTTCTCAGTTAAAGAGCCCTCAGCATAAACACGTCTTTCTTTCAGCACCAGGAAGCATGTGAAAGGCAAAGGGACATTTCTGCCAACACACCTGCACCGGAGGGCTTACACTGGCTTCCAGTTTTATTTCTTTTGCTTTGTGACATGTACAGTTCTCTTTGGAAAATTCTTCACTTTTGTCTGATGCAGAGATTCTTAAAAGACGCCAATTTCATGGGCTGCTCTGGCTTTCTAGATCGCGGGCAGGGTTTTCTGAAACTGTGAATGGCTCCCCCAAAGGAGGAACGCTGGGTTTGAACGTCCAGGTGGTTTGTCAGTGGCTGCTGAGGTCCAAGTCCAGGGAAAATTCTCGTGGGTGAAGGAGTCCTGCAGGGTATCGTATAGCATAGCCAACAGTGTAAGAACATTCCAGAGACGGAGGAAATGGTAAGAAGGGGAGAGAACCGCGAATTCTCCTTCTCACACGTGGTTCCTTTGTGGCCCGTCTTTCTCAGAAGAAAAGAGCAGGTGCAGGGGGAGGGTCCCCTTAGAGGAGCTGCTTATGTTCAACATCTTTTCAGCCAGTACCAATGAAAGGAGTGGGGTGCAGGGGGAATTGAAAAGCAGGAAGAAAATAACATGGTGGAATATTTCTCACCAAGATTTAAGAACAAAGATCCTCCCTCCTTCCTTCTCCCAAACAGGAGCCATAAATTATAGGTGAGCCTTCCGAAATCACTTCTTAATTCAAATTAAGTTCTCCCAAGTTGGCCCCAAAGATTTAGGTATGTTAGCTATTTAAGGACAATTGATTTCGATTAAAAAGGTACAAAGAAACGCTACGTATTTCTTCATAACAAAGAGTGCTAGTGGCTTTACCGCACTCTAGTTTCAAAGGCAACTCTACATTCAGGTAGAGTCTGGGAGGTGTGGGGGAACTTGACGAATGAAACTATCCACGTGTAATTAATATGGACTCATTAATTAGCAGTAATACATGGTACATAGGTGGAGTCTATATCTCAATTAATATATTCAATACTCGCAAAGCATTTGTCTCAGCAGCATCATACAACCTTAATTATGAAGGAAACTACCCAAATAAGTCATCTGGCTGACTCATGGCACTGAGGTGGGTACATAGTTAATTCAGTGGTTTCAACCTTCTCAAACACAAGAAAAACTTCGTTTTTAACTTTGAAAACCTTCTTTAAATCACATTAGTTCAGCCCTCGCTGGTTTGGTTCAGTGGATAGAGCATTGGACTGAAGATTCAGTTCTAGTCAAGGGCACATACCTCGGTTGCAGGCTCGATCACAGTACACACATGGGAGGCAACCAATCAACGTGTCTCTCTCACATCAATGTTCTTTCTCTGTGTCTCTCCCCCTCCTTTCCACTCTCTCTCTAAAAAAAAAAAAAATCAACGGAAAAATATCCTCAGGTGAGGATTAACAACAACAACAAATTAGTTCTAATTGTAATACAAGTTCTATGGGATTTTTTTGTGTGTTTTGTTTTGTTTTGTTTTTGGGTTTTGTTGTTGTTGTTGTTATTTGTGTGTTGTGGGGTTTTTTTTGTTAATCCTTACCCAAGGTTATTTTTCCATTGATTTTTAGAAAGCGGGAAAGACAGAGAGAAACATCAATGTGAAAGAAACACATCGATTGCTTGCCTCCTGAATGAGCCCTGACTGGGCCCAGGCTGGGGAGGATCCTGCAACCAAGGTATGTGCCCTTGACAAGAATCAAACCCAGAACCTTTGGTCCACAGGCCAACGCTCTATCCACCGAGTCAAATTGGCTAGGGCATAATATAAGTTCTTTGAAAACAAATACATCAAGAGTAAAAGCTACTATGAGTTCAATAATAACTTGGAATTCAGTACCAACACATCTGTAGTTATAGATAGAATGGCATTTGGACAGTCTGGGGTCTGTAGACACTGCTTTTAGTGAGTGTGGATTCATGGACCCCTGGCAGTATTGCTGTGACCCTGCAGGAGTCTGTGGCCTCAAGGAAACTCTGGACTATATCCTTGTGGTACTTATTAGTGTTATTTCCCCAAAATACCTGATTCTCTTCCTCCTGGGTATAGGGTGGGATTGTACTTCCCTGACCCTTGAGTTATGTTGAGCCGTATGATTTGCCTTGGCCAATCAAACGTGAGTGGAAGTGACATGTGTAATTTACTGGCAGAAACCTTTAAGAGCCAGTATGTGGCTCCCTCCTCGTTTCATCTGACTGTTACTAGCAAAGCTCTGGGTGGTAGGGGTCCTGTCAACCAGTCTCTGAGAAAGACATGGAGGAAAGTTCCAACCCACTCTGGCCAAACTCAGATAAGTAGGAAGCATTAGTTCAAAATAAGCCTATGTTTTTTAGTTGAGATGTTTAAAGCTGTTTGTTATTGCAGCATTATCTGGCTGATCCTGACTTGCACAGTCCTTGAGGATCATTGGTTATTTGTGCTTTATGGATAGATCCTCTAACCCAGTGTCTCAACTACTTAACTACGTATTCCAAAGTAACATGTATGACACAGTTAGTCCCAGTTCTTCCTTGTAACCTTTGATGGCCTCAGAAGATTTCCAAATATATTTCTAAACACCATTTTCTTTTTATAAATCTTCTACCTTAGCCGGAAAGGTTTTCAACTCAGTAAATCTTTCTAGTGGAGAGAAAAGGATGTGGGAAGAAGTAATTAACAACAATAATAAAAGGTGCCAGGTAGAACTTAGAGGGAGAGAATGAATACTCAACTCAGATGACAGTCAGGTGCTTTGAGGAGAACAGCTTGATCTGGGACCAGTACATTAGTATTTCTGAAGCCCACTTTTACTTAAGACACTTTGCCTGCAGAGAATAGATTTTAACACTCTTCACCATGGACTCTGGAGGGACATGTTTCTCCCCACCAAGGAGACTATACTCCACAATAGAATCTCTTGGGCAACTTTGAGAAATACCGATGCCCACATACCACCCGAAAGCAATTAGACCAGACTCTCTGGGGTTATGAGTTTCTGAAAGAAAAAAATAGCGAAATAAACATTGTGTTTTGTTATCGATAGTCTTGAAAAATAACTGGCAATAATTCTGTCCCAACAAATTTTCCTTATTTGTAACTAAAGTTGAAGAAGGAATCCTGCCCCAGCTTCTCTCTAACGGGTTATCCTTAATTTATCACTCAAGTCCTGGACCAAACCTCTCACCTACATATTACTTTGTCCTTTTTTAAGGTGTCTATTCCTGCACAACAAAATTTCACAAACTTCGTGGCTTAAAACAACATATAGTTAGTAACTCACAGTTTCTACGGTCAGGCATCTGGGACTTGTGTTCAGTGTCTCCAAAGACTGCGATGAAGGTGTTAGCTGGGCTGTTTTCCTTCATGAAACCCAGAGTCTTTCTCACAGCCCTTGCTACTGTGGTTGCTCACTCCTGTAGGACTGAGGTCCTCATTTCTTTTTAGCTCTCATCCTGGGGCTGCTCTCAGCTCCTAGAGACCTCAGTACCTTTCTTTGTGGCTCCCTCATAAGTTCTCCCACAACACGGCACTGACTACTTCACCTGACCAAGTCAGGCCCAGCCAGGGCAAGCTTGCTTTGCATTAACTCAAACTCAACTCATTTGGAACTTTAATTACATCTGGGAATCCGCTTCACCTTTTTCTATTCTATGGACAAGAAGCAAATCATGAGTCTCATTCATACTCAATGGGAAGGGGTTATAGGAGCTGGCTCCCTGGGGAGAGGAGGTCATTATAGCATGTACATGCCACCTTATTTTTGAAAATCACGATAATTTTTACATATCTTTCTAATATTGTGATGGCTCAAACTGGGCACTATCATTATCATCATCATCGTTATCCTTACCTGGTCATCCTTGAAAAGATGGAAAGAGCACTGGAAAGATAGATCTGCCTCCCCCCGCTTTCTGCCCCTGCTCCAGCTCCCAGCCCCTGCGCGTTGTATTGGGTTTATGGTCAACAGCTGTACGTTGCTGGCTCATATTCAACCTGTTCCCAATTACGACCGCCACCACCTCCCTGTCTTGTGAAAGTTCATATTTAAGATCCATGTGCAAGAATCAAAGATGTTTCCTCCAACTAAGAAGAACTCGCTTGCCTGACGAGACTCTAACAGACTCCTCATCCACTTGATGTTAGGAATCAATCAAAGTTAAATAACACAGATCCTAAAATGATTGTGTCTCCTACAACAGCAAAAGGGTGATGAGTACTGCTCAGCAGAGAAAACGCTGGTTATTTCTTTTTTTAAAAAAAATGTATATTTTTTATTGATTTCAGAGAAGAAACATTAATGATGAGAGAGAATCATTGATCAGCTGCCTCCTGCATGCCCCCTACTGGGGATCGAGTCTGAAACCGGGCCTGTGCCCTGACCAGGAATCGAGCTGTGTTCATAGGTTGACACTCCACCACCGAGCCACACTGGCCGGGCTGATCCTACTTATTTCTTGTGAGCAGCCATGGATAAAGATTAGGAAAGACCTCAGTGGACTGATTATAGATACTAAGCAGAAAGAGGAATATTTTTCCCACTTTCTTTTCCATTTTTCCAATTGTTTTCCTACAAAATACAAAGCAAAGGGAGGAAATACAGATATTGTATATTTGACACTGTAGTAGTAATCATGAAATAGATTACAGCCATTTCTATGTCTAGTAACTGAGCAAGAATAATAATAAAAATAAAGGTAGAGAAGCATGATAAAGATATTAGACTGTATGCTAAAAATATATTAACAACGGGGGATTTCTTTTTAAAGTTTCTTCTTTTCTGAGATTCAACATTGATATGTTTTTCTCATTTAGGTTCACTAAGTAATGTTTATTATTAATCCAAATTCCCAATATTGAAGGGGAGATATTTCCCATATGGTTGACATGCTGCTCTGTAGGTTCATAAATTTGGAGGAGTTTTGATTAACACTGACAGAAAACCCTTTGAAAACATATGGCTGCGTATACATCATGTCATTCCTAATAAGATGACACATACTTCTTTGCTTTTCCCTAATAAGATGAGTTCAGTCGTATTTAAGAAACATGATAATACTTTGTCGATTTTCCTTTCGGGGAGAGAAAAATTGAGTAAAAATAAACTGTTTGGTTGTTTCAGCAGACGCTGAAAGCATAGCAGAGAGTTTGTGGGAATTTAAAAAAAAAGAGTGCTATCTCTAATTACTTTTTATAGACCCAATTAACATGTAAATGCGGAGTGTTTTCTGACACCCCCATTTCCTTCTTGGTGACTCTGGTCCCTCATTCCTTCTAGCTGACTGGGGATCCATCTCACCCTCACCAGGCTTTAGAACTGCCTTCTACAGTCCTTGCTGATCACAGCTTTCCTACCATTTGGGTTCCAAAAACATTCTCATTCTTGGTAGCTTACATTTTTCAGATGAACCATTTTCTTTGTTTCTTGGATCGATTTGTTTCCATTTCTCCTGAATCCCGTCGCAATAAATTCATTCTGAGAATCCAAACATGAGCTATTTGAAGTATACTTTAAAATATAACAAATACAGAAAGAAAATTGGCAACTTGTACCAAGAATCTTTAAAAAAACACACAAGTCAATACTTTTTGACCCAGCGATTCCCCTTTTAGAAATCCACCATAAGGAAGTAATTTAATATGTGCAAAGAGTTTATTATCAGGGATGTTCATAATAGTATTATAACAAAAAAAAAATCAGGAAAAACTTACATGGCCATAAAATGGAAGATGCTTAAATAAATGTTGAGGATCAATTATAAATCATTTGCAGGCTGCAGGATAATAAAAAATTAAAGCTGAATTGCTAGAGCACATGCAACCCCAGGACCCAGGGAAATACATACAGTTTTTATAAAAGGCTAAAAATTTATCAGCAGCAATTAAACAAGAAAAGTATTTAATTCCTGTCATAAACAATTAAAGGTGGTGGCTGAAGAAAACAAGTGATTCCACTGTGCTAGGACCACCTGTGTCCCTCCTCAGCACAGAAGAGAGCGAGGCAGTGAAATGCTGAGACGTTTTGCTTATACCTTTCAATTTGGAGAGAAGACTTGGGAATTGAGTAGGTGACCTGGAGAAGACCCTAGCAGAACCCATTTCAAATGGAATCCCATCCATGCCACAGCATATCAGCAGAGGAAGAAGGGGAGGTGCCAAGGCCTACCCTTCCCACTGGTCAGGGGGGAAACAGGCTAGTCTATAGGGTACCCAACATGACTTCAGGAAAAAAGAACAGAACTAAGTTCTCCCTAACAAGAACTTCCTGTGTTTTCTCATTTCACTCTGTATGGTTAGGCTGAGAAACACACACACACACACACACACACACACACACACACACACACACACACACATGATTTACATTACACTCAGAGAGTAGAACACAAAAGGGCCCCAGAAAAGCAGGGAAGGTCATAAAGGAGTGATCACACACTCATACTATCACCAAGAAAGGTCTGGGCAACCATGCAAATATCCTTTAGAAAAGAGAGGGCACAGCCCTGCCTGTGTGGCTCAGTGGTTGAGCATCGACCTATGAACCTCCCCTCCCCCTCCCGCCAAGGTCACAGTTCGATTCCCAGTCAGGGCACTTGCCCGGGTTGTTGGCTCAATCCCCATTGGAGGCCGTGCAGGAGGCAGCCATTTGATGATTCTATCTCATCATTGATATTTCTATCTCTCTCTCCCTCTCCCTTCCTTTCTGAAATCAATAAAAGTATATTTAAAGAAAAAGAAAAGAGAGGGTACAGTTTTTTAAGCTATAAGATGAATAAGGTCTGAGAATCTAATGTAAAACATGATGACTGTTGTTAATAACACTATATTATAAAATTGAAATTTTGCTAAGGGAGTAGAACTTAACTGTTGTCACCAAAAAAATAAAAAAGAGAGAGATAAATATGTTAGGTGAGGATGGATATATTAATTCACTAGACAGTGGGAATCCTTTTATGATAGTAAGATAGATAGATAGATAGATAGATAGATAGATAGATAGATAGATAGATAACAGATAGACACATAGGTAGATAGGTAAATGAGAGAGAATAAAACAACAAAACACAGATGAGAAAATCCCATCTAGAAACAAAATTAACAGAAGAAATCATTAGAAGTGATTGTTTCATGCTATAGAAGAACTTGATAAAAGTCACTAAAATAAAATAGAATGAAAATAATAAAATAACAGAATGAGAAGAAAGCAAAGACTGAAGCAATAATTAAGCATTGAGAAGTAAAACAACATCATTGCAATACATTAGACTCAGCAAGGAAAAGACTAGATGTAAATAAAGATTCCACTGGTGGAATGGAGAAAATCTTGAGTTCATCACAGTGAGCGCAGAGAAAATGTAAAGAGTGAAGCAATCAGAAAAGAAGTGGAGGATGAAGATAATCCAACATAAGGATAATTGGTCCCCATGGAGTTCCACTACAAAAGGACAGGGTGTGTTCTTTTGAGACATCGTAGTGAAAAACAAAAGTCTTTGAAAGGAAGAACTAGTTCTGCATATTAAAAGGGCACACTATGTTCCAGAAAAGAGATGAGTCCACTTGGAGATGTGTCTTGGTTAAAACAGCAAATTCAAGACTTTTTCAAGCTGTGAGGGAGTAAAACAAGCCCCCAGCAAAGGGGAACTATGAGGTTGGTCTCAGAAAATGACGAACAAATTTTACAAGATTCTAAAGAAAAGAAAATGATTTTCTAAACTGTCATATCAAGGCAATTTATTGTTTGCATACAAAATTGAAAGACAGATATTTTCAAACATGAAAAAAAACACACACACAGTGAAATATAATGTCCATAACCCATTTTTGAAAAGAATTTCCAGTAGAGGGAACAAGCCAACCAAGAGATGAATCAAATACAGAATTTAGGCATAAAGGGTTTGTGGATAAAATGACTGGCAACAAATGGTGAATCCAACTAAATATAGTCTAAGAGTAAAAGTTAGAGTTTAATTGAAGAATAAAATGTACACATTATTAACATATAAAAAACTCTACAAAGCAATATAACCAATGAAATCAGGAGGGTTGGGGAGAGAGTTAGGAAGAAATACAAAGGAACTAATCTTCATAGTAGGTGAACAAAATGTGTAATTAAAACACTTGATTCCAATCTCATAATATTTATTTTAAAATTTAGAATGATCACTTAGGGAGCAATATTATTTATGGTAGGGAAACATTAATCTGTGGTTTAGCATCACTTTCTATTTATTAAATTTCTTTTAATTGTGCTAAAAATAAGCAAAATGTATCTCTAGTGTGCTAAATGCAGTATGGTATCCTGAATTGGGTCATAGAACATAAAAAAGACAGTTGTGGAAAAACTAGTAAAATCCAAAAAAATTATGAAGTTCAGTTAGTAGTAATGTACCAATGCTGATTTCTTCTATATGACAAATGTACCATGGTAACATGCAATGTTCATATTGGGGGAGTCTGGGTGAAGGGTAGATGGGAATTTTCCGTGCTATCTTTGCCACTTTTTAGAAATTCTAAAATAATTCCAATATAAAGTGGGTCTTAAAAATATTATACATCATATCCTTTAGTCTACATCTTTGTGAAGAATGAAGTGTAGGATAGTGTTTATCAAAATTTAACACTGGCTATTTCTAGGCCACTGGCTTCAGGGTGACTTATAGCTCTTGTTTTGTAGACTTTTTTGTATTATTTACAGTTAACAATAGATAAATTATATCTTGATTCCAAATTTTTAAAGAAATAAAATAGTGTCGTAGATGAATATTAATATGAGGACTGCTTATGATAGAATTTTTATGAAAAAAATCAGAAGACACAAAATACAGTAGTCGTATTTTTATTTTTTAAAGTATATTTGTAAACAAATGCCTAGAAAGAACTACATTAAATTATTGCCAGTTTTGACTCTAGACTAGTAAATTTTCTTCTCTTCTTTATTCATTTTCAACTTTTGTTTATTTAAACAATGAGTATACATTTATAATAACTGAAAAATAAACATGACCATTTTCCTGTTATTCAATGAAGTCAAACCTGGTGGTTGGTGAGTCAACTGGAAAAGTTAATTAAAGCAGTGAATCATAAAATGTGATACATACATACCTTAAAGATTTAATTTTAACCTGAAACATATGGGTGCTCATTCACTTGCCACTCTTTTGATGTTGAGCCAAGGCCTTTCTTTGTGTCGAGGTCTGCTGATCTGAGTTCCACGCGGTCTTTCTTTCAGAACCACCCATAATGCACCAGCTAGAAGCTCCAGGTTTGGTTCCTCGAAGACAGAATGAGACCTTGAAGACACTTACAAAACAATTTGTGCACAGTTTTACTCTCCCCCCTTTTCTTATGTGTGTTTTTTGAAATTGATTGTAGCAACCTGTCAACACCAAATTTTTCATCAGTTTACATAACCATTATGTAAACAGAAAGCATATAATGTTTGCATAAACAGCTGCCGGCACAACCTACATAAATAAGTTTGGGAACATAGATGGCTAATTCTTGGTTCTCACAACTGGGGGGAATAAAACTTGGGGGCTTAATAGAAAGTAGCCTTAGCTTCCAGCAATGTGATGCTGTGGACACCCATGGGGAGCTTTTACTCAGGAAACAGAGTTTTACCTTATCCAACAAGTCGGTGAGATGAAGAAAGTAATGAGATCTTCTATAGATAAACATAAAAAATGGCAGAGCACTGGCTGGTGGTGCTCAATGGTTAGAGTGATGGCTGGCACACTGAAGGGTCATGGGTTCAATTCCCGGTCAAAGGCATGTAACTGGGTTGCAGGTTCAATCCCCAGCCCCAGTTGGGGCAGGTGCAGGAGGCAACCAATTGATGTGTCTCTCTCATGTTGATGTATCTCTATTATCTATCTATCTATCTATCTATCTATCTATCTATCTATCTATCTATCTATCTATCTATCTATCTAACATTTCCCCCCTCCCACTCTCTCTCTCTCTAAAAAAAAAAAGGATATTCCTCAGGTGAGAAGTAACAAAAGAAATTTTTTAAATGGCAGATTTGCCTGGCAGGCATGGCCCAGGAGGTCATGGTTCGATTCCCCCTCAGGGCACATGCCTAGATTCATGCCTAGGTTGTGGGCTCAATCCCCAGTGTGGGGCGTACAGGAGGCAGCTGATCGATAATTCCCTCTCAGCATTGATGTTTCATCTCTCTCCTTCTCCCCTCTCTCTTCCTCTCTGAAATCAATAAAAATACATTAAAAATGGCAGACTCTAATATACTAGTAAGTCTTGCTACCTTAAATGTAGCAGAAGGAGGCTAACATCAGATTTCCTCTTGATTTGCTATTCGCTCCACTTCTTACACTGGTGGCCATGATCCCTCCTATGGGTCCTTCAACATACCAGTAAGGCACAGATGAATGGCAAGTAGGTCATTTGGGCCTTTTCTAGTTGGCCCCACCCTGTAGGTTGGTAATGATACTTCCATTGTGCAGATGAGGAAACTGAGGCACTAAAAAGTGCCCAAGACCTTTGGCTACTAATTGATAGACCCAGGTTTCACACCCAGATCTAGGTCTGACTCCAAGTGCACTGCTCTGCCACCCTGCCACGGGCCTTCTTTAATGCTATGGGGTTAATGACTAAATAAATAAAGATATGTACGTGCACATAAGAAGGCACTTGAAAAGTTGTCATTTACATTTGTCACTGTAGAACAGCTTTGTTTCCATCACATCTGATAACTACTCTTTATTTTCCTGAGTCAGATCATCAGCTATGCAGAAATAATGTGGTTGCTTTGCCATAAACCTCTGTCCTATATATTTAGAATAATTTGTCTCCCTCTTCCTATTTGTGGCCTGTCCCACGAGAATCCTATTCATTTTCAGACTATCCTCATTGCAGGTGTCCTATATTTCACACGTACTGTCTGTGGTTCCAACTTACAATATTAGCCAGAAGATGTGCAGCCGGAGTCCCTGACCCCTTTGTTAACACCATGTCAACTACCCAAGGTTTTCTCTAGATTTGCAGTTCTTATCTCTTCTGCATCACAAGTTCCATCTCTCTCTCTCTCTCTCTCTCTCTCTCTCTCTCTCTCTCTCTCTCTCTCTCTTAGTTAATCCTCACCTGAGGATATTTTTTTTCATTGATTTTTAGAGAGTGAAAGGGAGAGGGAGAGACAGAGAGAAACATCGATGTGAAAGAAACAAATTGATTGGTTGCCTCCTGCATGCACCTTGACCAGGGCCAGGGAACCTGCAACCAAGGTATGTGCCCTTGATCGGAATCAAACCTGGGACCCTTCAGTTCGTGGGCCGACACTCTATCCACTGAGCCAAACCAGCTAGGGCCACCAGATCCACTTTTAAATGTAGCCTGTGGGTAGATACTTCTTTCCACCAACCCAGGCTTCGTCTGATCCCAAGCCAGCACCACCTTGTACTGGGCTCTAGCACTCACATCCTCTTTGCTATTCCTGCTTCTCACTCTTGTTCCCTGTTCTCCTCCCAGCATCAAGGGCGACCCTTTAAAAATGTGAATTCACTCATGTCACGTCTCTGCCCACCAGCTCCTCCCCTCGCCTCTGGCTCCCCACCTCCCTCCGAGTCAGCAGATGAATCCTTAGAATCACTTTCGGAGGGCTGCTCGGCCCCGTGCCCTCCCACCAGACCTCCTCTCCCACTCCCTCCCTCTATCCCCGGGCACCCTGGTCTGCTTGCTGTTGAGAGCTTTGTACTTTGCTTGTCCTCCTCCAGTCCCCGCCCCTAGAAAACTCTTCCCCCAGATACCACATAGCAGCCCCCGCTTCCTCCTGCTCCAAACATCCCCACATCACAGAAGCCTGGGATTCCTCCACCCTTCACTCTCCATCTGATATTTTTGCTAATTTGTTTATTCTCTGTCTACCCTGCTAGATTGCAGGGGACGGGGGTTAGGGGCTCTCTCTGGCTCACTGTCGTATCTTAAGAGCAGGGGTCCTCAAACTTTTTAAACAGGGGGCCAGTTCACTGTCCCTCAGACCGTTGGAGGGCTGGACTATAGTTAAAAAAAAAAAAACTATAACAAATTCCTATGCACGCTGCACATATCTTATTTTGAAGTAAAAAAACAAAACGGGAACAAATACAATATTTGTATTTGCATGTGGCCCGCGGGCCGTAGTTTGAGGACCCCTGCTTAAGAGTCTAGGACACTGCTCTCTTATTTAGTTCTCACAATAGCTGGATGGGGTAGGTGCTGTTCTTATATCCATTCACATATTTGAACCGGGAAGCACAGGGGGACTTCGTAACTTGCTCCATGTGACTGAGCCATCAGGATGCAAAACCAGGTGGTCTAACCTCACATTGGGTGCCATTAACCGCCATAAATAAATGATTCTAAAATGGTTGTCAATAATCTCTTCTTGCGCTATTATCCTTAGGCCCATTGTCCATGAGGATAAGCAGCTGTTGCCTTTTCTATCCGCTCTATTTGCTAGTAGAGTAGGAAAAGGCAGTAGCCAATATCATATTGTATGAAACATATGACCTAAACCATCCATAAATATCACGGTAGGCCTTGAGAAAAAGAACTAAACAAAGACTATATATTTGAGTTGCTTTCTTAATCCTCAGAAGGGTTAAAAGCTACTGATTTTCAAAAGGGAAACTTCTGTGTCCTAATTTATGCATATCTATCTATCAACTGTCAGGAGGAATGCGAGAGGTCAGCTCAGACTGCACCAATAGGTGTTTCATAAGCTAAATGGTGATCAAGAATTAGATCAGCCAAAACGCCAACCCAGCAATGGAAATGGATATGCACTTTCAGCAGGCCGTTCCTCACAGGATATAAATTATAACCACTTCAAGACATAGTAGGTGTTCACTCAAGTTTCTCTGTGGGTTTTCATAGCCCTGCGACTATTGTGTTTGAAGTAAAAGTTAATAAAAGTCCAGAAACAAACCTGAAAAGGTATTGGTACCAAGAGATTAATTCAAGAGTTTTTAGGGAAAGCACCTTCCACCTTGAACGACTTTGGAATGAAAGAGGAGCGTCGGTGCACATCTGGCCGTCAGGAATGCTCTGGTGCCGAATGGGAGGCAGGCACTGCGCTCGCCCGCCTTCTCCCCCAGGAGAGAAGCAGGCTGCACTCCGTTATTGCCTCTTGGCAGCTGGCGCCGAGCACAGCCTCAGTGTCCCCTGCTCCACCAGGGAGGCTCCCGACCGGCGGCCCATCTGCAGAAGCGCTCTCCCAGCACAGGCCGCGGAGGTACAAGGCGGAAAGCAGCTGCGCTGACCTTGATGGCCTGGAGGCTATCGGCAGGTTGTGTCAGCAGAGCCCAGACGCAGTGCGGAGCTGAGACAATTGCCAAGATCATTTCAGCCAAAAGCAACAACACGCCTCCCTGAGTTCTGACCAACTTCCTCCCCCCAAAACCAGACACTTATGAAAAGTACTGAGTAGCATAAGTGACACCAGGGTCACTGGTTGACTTCACTGGAAACCCGAGGGAAAACAGCCGCGGAGTCCTGGTCTGGGGACCTAACGCTACTAGATGTCAGTGTGGCATGGTTGAGATGAAGCCCAAGGGAAGTGGCTGAGCCCCACAGGGACCTTCACTGCGAGTAACATAGACATTAAAATTGAACCAGGGCGGCCTTAGCTGGTTGGGCTCAGTGGATAGAGCTGTGGACTGAAGGGTCCCGGGTTTGATTCCTGTTAAGGGCACATTGCAGGTTGCAGGCTCCATCCCCAGTGAGGGGCGTGCAGGAGGCAGCTGATCAGTGATTCTCTACATCTTTGATGTTTCCATATCGTTCTCCCTCTCCTTTCCTCTCTGAAATCAATAAAAATAAAAATATATTTAAACAAATTGAACCAGTGTGGAAGAGTCACATTGTACCATGGGGCCAGGCAGGTAATCCCATCTAAAAACTGAAGCTTCAATGAGAGGCAAGACCCGACAATTTTCACTTCATTCTTTTCCAATATATAACAAATGTTCCAACCTGACACGACATGTAAAACCTTCTGATGCAGTGTTATGGGAACACAAAGGCAGCGCAGCAAGGATGTGTCAAAGGGGGCTACTAAGTGAGAGGTCGACTTTGGAGTTTCATAGTCAAGTTCGTTTGTAGTTACCTAATTACAGAAAGAATCCCCCGTCATGATTCCTTGAGCCCAACATGTGGCTTGATTTAAGTCTGAGGGAATTCAAGGTATAGATGGACAATCAGTAAGGTCTATGAAATTTTGCCCATATTTAAAATAGACTAAAAGAAATCCAGATCTTGATTTAGGGGGTGACTAAACTTAAAATCTGGGTGACATTCTGAAATTATCACATAGGGCTCAGAATTAGATTCTACTCCAACGAATTCTGTGAACACCGGCGAGAGGGGGCCTGGTTCAGCTGGCCAACCCACCAATCCCGTTCCCACCAATCCCGTTCCCACCAATCCCATTCCCACCAATCCTGTTCCCACAGGTACCATGTGACAGAAGGTACAGCACTTCCACGTGGATCCTAAGACGGAAACCAACACCGAGGAAAGCCCAGCTTGCAGACATTTACAATGCACAGTGCCACGTCTCCTTGACCCACTACCTTTCATGCCTCACCCATAGTGGATGCCCACATGCCCGTTGCAGTGTCCCAGGTGTGGCCCAGAAGGCCACCGAGGCACACACAGGCACAATCCAGAAGTCGGGGGGACCTAATGTCCCTGAGAGCAATCCTCAACCGATGAAGATGGGGATCTGTGAATAAATGGCCTGGTCTCACCTGTCCTCCACTTTGGAAAATTCTGCAGAAATTCTGAATTCTGCCTGGCTCTTCCGAGCAGCCTGCAGGACTGAGCCCTAGATGCCCATAGCACATTCAGCTCATTACTGCAATCCATGCTGGCTTTTCTCCCTTCTCCATCTCATTTCCCTCTCCCTCATTTCTTCCTACTTCCTGAGGTCCCCATCCCAAGTAAACTTCTTATACTGCAGTCTTTGTGTCAGACTCTGCTTTCAAGGGAATACAAATAGGATACCTTCTCTCCTTACCACAGCTCCTCCCATGAACGGCAATGCGAAATTCTTTCAACTTTCCTTACCCCACAGCTGGTGCTGTTAGATGGATTTTTTTTTCCCCACAAGATCAGACCAGAAGTCCAAAATCATTATCACTGGGCCAAAATCAAGGTGCCAACAGGGCCACACCCCATTCATTCCTTGCCTCTTCCAGCTTCTGGTGGCTGCCAGCCTTGCTTGGTTTGTGGCCACATCACTCCTGCTCTGCCTTTGAAATCACTTTTTGCTTTCCCCTTGTAAGGACAGTGGGAACTGCAGTTAGGACTCACTCAGATAATCCAGGATAGCCTCAGTTCAAGAGTCTTAATTTAACCACAACAGCAAAGTATTTTGCCATGTAAGGTAACATTCATGGATTACAAGGATTAGGACCTGGGCATGTTGGGAGGGGATTGTTCCGCCTACCACAGATGGTACAGTAGGAGCCCTGGGCCCCTTCCTGTAGCCTCGGCACTCACTCTTCTGGTACCTGCTGTGGGGAAGCACGGGACTTGTTTGGAAGGTAAGAAGGAATCTCTGAAAGGTCAGGGACCTTGCCGAAGGTGGCAGCCCCTGCCTTAACTTTTCCAAACAAGTCTGAGCCCTCGGGTGTTTTACTGGAATCTTTATGTCTAGTCTTTAGATGTCCTTGCTTAAAGGACACTGTCTTCTCAAGGATGCTTACGCTGCTGATAGTATCTAATACTTAATTTTAGCTCAAGCTGTTGTTACAATAAAAGCCTAAGGAGGCAGGTGAATGGGGCTGTTTGGTTTCTCAAGCCAAGCAGCCCCTTAGCCCTCTCTTTCACAGAAACGTGTGTCAGAGCAATCATTATTCCATCGCTCAGGGTCTGCCGGTCAGCCCCGGCAGGAGGTGCCCCATGTGAGGAGGCAACATGCCGATGGCTTTGACTGCCTCTGGGTGCTCTCTCTCGGCCAGCCCTGGGGCCAGGACAGGACCAGGGGTTAATGCCTCAGGAATTAGCCTTCATGCAAATCCAGAGGGGGTCGGAGGATAAATACCCCAACTTCCTCACTCCTTAGATGGGACAACTCAGAGATATAGCGGATCCCTGGGGAAGCCTTCTAGGCAATATGCCATTCAGGGCCTCCTCCCACCCTGTGTCACATCCCCTCCCCTGGCCAGGCTTCCTGGGATGCTCTCCCACCTAAACGCCTGGCGGTCAAATCAGGGTCCGCTTCTGGAGGCAACCAAGTGAAGACAGGGCTGGGCCCTTACCTAGGGATTCAACACCATTTCCAGCAAATGTCAGGTTTCACTTGCCTTCCATTGCCAGGCCTGCTGAAAGGAGCTGCAGGAAGGGGGCAAACCATCTTCCCAAATCATAACTCTGAGAACCCGTGGTGCTGGGCTCTGGAGTCGCCGACCAGCCTGGAGCCAGTGGGGGTGACGATCAGTCTCCTCCCCAGCAACATCCTCAAAGGGGAAGCATCCCATGAACCATTCAGGGCCCTCTCCCCCGATTCCTCTCACATTGGCGATTTCACTCTTCCTTCCGAATGCAGACCATGATCGTGTTCATCTCACAGAAAGAGGCAACAGCCCCCAAATGTATAATAATCGCACACACCTCTTCTTCTGTCAACTTTTTCATGTAGCGCCACTTGCCGCCGCAGAGCCGGGCTGCCTTGTGTTATGATCCGACAGTAATCTCTCCCGAGGCTTCCTCTTCATTTTGTTCCATTTATCGAGCATGCCAGATTCACACTCCCACAGTAACCATATGGGGAAAGCCACAAAAGCTGTTAAGTACATTTAATTACTGTTTTGATGAGCTCATATTTTAATTATGTTTATTGATTCTGTGTATATTGAAATAGTTTTCACATTTCCAGGAAAAGAGACAACGGAATCAATATGCAGCAATTATGGAGCATTTGATGATGGCTGTGTGTAATTAAAACTTTCATAAACTATTTTTGAAGAACGTTTCCCCCCTAATCCGCCAGTGGCGATTAACTAGGTTTCTCCCGGGGCTTAGGTAAGCGTTGGTTTTTCTCCTCTGTGGCAGGAAAATAGAGTTCAGTGCAAAATATGTTTACAGTCAAATATTTCTGACTTAAAATGTCTCCCTTCCAAAACAGCAGAATGCGCATATTGTACCTTCCACGATTTGCTAAAACACCGCTAACAATGATAAAACACAAATTTAAACTTCCTAACAATTCCACGCTGCCAACTCAAAGATGACTCCAACTGTCAGCCATACATATGTTGTTGCTAAGTGACAGGTTTTTTAAAAAAGAAAAAAAAACTCAACTCTGCGGTGTCTGCCTCCTCATGTCGGTTAACATTGCTCACAGTTCTTAGGGGATTTTTACTTGAAAAAAAAAAAAAATGGAACTGCATAAGCCCAAGCTCCACGTTTGTTCAGAGAATGAAATTAGTCCCGTTGTCATTTTATCACTCTCAGTCTGTCCATGAGGAAAAGGAAGCAAAAAAATAGGGAGTTGTCTCTTTGAGAAGTGAGGCCAACTCCTCTGTCTAGGAATAAAGGTTTCTAGCTAAAAAAAAAAAAAAAAAGTCCCCTGGGTCCGGAGGTCAGCCCCTGGCCACCTTCATGAGCATCCGCTGGAGCCCTGGAAAGTCAGATTCCGGGCCCCTCCCAGGCCTCTGAATCCATTTCTAGAGAGCCACCGATCTGAAGGTCAAACACAAGCTCACTAACGTTTAGAATCATGGACCTAAAAGGCTTCTCGTCATCTTAACTTTCTCATTCTCAAGGGGACCTTTAACAGTCTGCTCCCAAAACACCCTGGCGTTGAACTACCTGCAGGCAGATCGTCCCCCAAGACAGTCAAGTAGGGGACCTTCATTCCCCCAAAAGGGGCTCAATCTACCTCTGCCCCACCCCCTGACTAGGAACTCAGCCCAGAAAGGAGTTGTGTGTGTCCCAACCCCACCAACAGCCTCCTGGAGACAAGCCTATTCATTTCCTAGGGCTGCCATAGCAAATTATCTTGTGCAGCTCAATGCATTCTCCCACAGTTCTGAGGTTAGAAGTCCGAAATTAAGGTATCAGCAAGGTGGCTCCGGAAGTCTGTTCCATCCTCTCTCCTAGCTGTTGGCAATCCCTGGCTTGTACACAGGGCACTCCAATATCCGCCTCTGTGGTTTGTGATGCTCTCCTGGTGTCCTCATGGAAGTATATCCGTCAGATTTCCCTCTTCTTATAAAGACGCCAGTGATGGGTTAGGGCTCACCTTAATCCAGGACATCAGGTCCTGGAATGTGTCTTCATTCACATTGTTTCATTCTAATCCTGATGAGTTGCTGTAGGAACCTAACTCTTGTTTATAGCAATTCGCCGAGGGTGAAATTGCTGTTGTTACAGTCATTTCCCCAAAGTCACAGAACCCATCAGTGACGTTAAGTGAGTAGAACCTCATCTGGCCTTGGTCACATCTGCAAAGACCCTGTTTCCAAATACTATCATGTTCGTAGGCACCAGTGTTAGGATTTGAATGAATAGTGGGGGCGGGGAA
Source organism: Myotis myotis (assembly GCF_014108235.1). Classification (NCBI taxonomy): domain Eukaryota; kingdom Metazoa; phylum Chordata; class Mammalia; order Chiroptera; family Vespertilionidae; genus Myotis; species Myotis myotis. The sequence continues at coordinate 5,847,413 of NW_023416319.1, read as the reverse complement.
CTCACTATGCATCCCACAACGAGGGATGCTTACAGGAGGTTGGTTGATGAATGCGTCTTCTATCCACTCTTCTCTAGTCCCCAGTATTCCATGTTGTGTCTTCAGACACAGCTAGTCCATTGAAAACTGCCCACCCAGATCCTGTTGTTTTGGGGCCACAGAAAGGCTCTCCTGAGTTGTGTTTTAGTCAATTCCCACTGGTCCTTGCTGGGGGTGCTGGAGGAGGGGAGTGCCAGTCCAAGTGTGGTCTGTAGATGGGTGTCAACCCATCTCAAGATAGTTACAGTATAATTTAAAAAATATATAGTCGCCGAAACCGGTTTGGCTCAGTGGATAGAGCGTCGGCCTGCGGACTGAAAGGTCCCAGGTTCGATTCTGGTCAAGGACATGTACCTGGGTTGTGGGCACATCCCCAGTGGGAGATGTGCAGGAGGCAGCTGATCGATGTTTCTCTCTCATCAATGTTTCTAGCTCTCTATCTCTCTCCCTTCCTCTCTGTAAAGAATCAATAAAATATATTTAAAAAAATATATAGTCATTATGGAAATTTTCAAACAAAAAAGAGAGGTATAATAAACCCTCATATATCCATGATTGAAATTAAAAAATTATCAGCACTTTGCTAATATCGTTTACCTATTCCCCTTATTTTTGTTTTCTTTTTGCTTGCATATTTTAATGTAAATCTCAGACACTTTGTAGTGTTACTGGTATGTATACCATTATCATACCTAAAAATTAACCATTTCCTAAGAACCATATTCAAAGCTTCCAAAACCAAAACCAAAGTTGGTTTTGTAGTTGGACTAAACAGAGTACACACATCGCATTTGGTAGTTACAGCTCTTAAATCCCTTTTGTTCTGTGATAGTCTCTCCTCTCTGTGAAACGGGCCCCCCCCAAAAAATGTTTTAAACACTATGTGGACCAAACAAAATGCAACTTCGGTTGGGTTAGTGCCAAAGGCTGACATTTTAGTCTCTGGTGTAGTCCCTTGGGACCCAGATATTTGCATTCAATTTTTCTCCTATTTTAATTTCTGCTTCCCCAGGTTCTGATTTTTAAATTTGATTTTTAGGTTACCAGTTCATTATGTGTGTTTTTGCTAAAAGTGCTCAAGTCTTCCACAGGATAATTTGGGATATAAATAAGTTAAATAGTATTAATAAATAATATAAACTCAACATTTTCTTTCCAACTGTGTTTGAGATAAAGTTAACAGTAAGTTGAGTTTCTGTGCTTAAAATTTAAAGATAGTAACCAGATTTTGGAATTTGACACTTCCGCATGAATTCAGCACTGTGTTTGATAATAAAATTCTACTAAAAGCAAGAGAGTTGGGATTAAGGAGCAAACATCTCATTTATTGAAAATCTTTATATAGTATTAAACAGAAAAATTAAAACAATGAAATAAAAACAAAACAGAATCCTCTCAGGATTCATATGTAACAGATATATATATGACAGCAGTTTACAGTTTGCTCATAAGGGAAGAACAATGAACACATGCATTGTTTTGACAACAAGCATTCATTGGGCTCCTGCTGTGTGCTCAGCCTTATCCTAGGTTTTGTGAGGGATTGAAAAGTAAGAGGTAATTTCTGCTGTCAAGGAATTGACAATCCAGTTGAGTGGAAAATGGCACATGGAGAGCGGGCATTGGCTGGGGAGGTGAGTGGTTAGATAACATGCCTATTTATCTTCCCAGCTTCATCTCCCATTTCCTGTTTTGTGTTCCTGAGACACATAAGTGCATGCACACGCGCACATACCTTAAATGTCCTGAAATTCCTCCTCCACAAATTCTTGTGCTTTCCACTTTCTGGGTAGATAGATGACCAGTATCGTAAAAGAAACAAAACAACCTTTGGACCCAACAGTCCTGAATTTGAATTTTCATCATTTATGGTCTGTGTGACTTTAGGTTAATTTACTTAGATTCTCTCAGCCTCAATTTACCAATCTACAGAATGAGAATAAAAATAATACCCAGTCTCAGAGTTGATGAGATTGGACATTTGTAATGTGTCTACTCTGTGGCCACTTGTGACCCTCACCCAGTAGCCTATTTGATACTTCTGGACTGATTTTATCACCCCCCTCCCCGCCCCCATTCACTCATATCTCTGGACAAAAGTTCAGGAGTGTAGCCTGAAAATGAGTGAGGAAGGGTCCCAGTCCTAAGGAGACAGAGCAGATGACTAAGTTGGGGAACAAAAAGGAAGCCGAGACGTCAGGCTGGGCATGAGGTCAGAACCAGGAAAACAAGCTGGGGGACAGTGCCACAGCCCCAGGTGCTGGTGTCTCACTTTCCTGGCCTCCTGGCTCCTTCCTCTCCCTCATCCATCACCCCCAACCCCAGATGGGGCCATTTACGGCTCCCCAGCACAACCTCAGCCAGCAAACCACGCTCACTCGGGCCCTGACTCAGGCTGTTGACAGCCATTGACTTTGCCACTTGACTCCAGCTCTTTAAAAGTCCAATCTCATAACAGAATGTTGTGATCCCAGTGGCATCTGCGAGGCACGGCTGCTGGTGCCTAATCAGGCACAGACCAGCTCAGTGTGCACGTCAGGGATTCTGTTCCAAATTTTCTAAAAGTTTCCTGAACACCAGCAGCCCAAAGAGCACAAGGCAGCAACATTGAAAGGCTTGAGGGTTGAGACAGAGATAGGAGGTGACAGGGGACTCAACCAAGAAACTGAGCACATACTGAACAACTATTCTGTGCTCAGAGACTACCTACGACCCTCTTCCCTAAAATGCACCTTTGCTTCCTATATATCACCTTGTATCCGAGATGCAGCAAACACCGTATAGACAGCTAACCCTGCCAGGCAACTCAACTCTTCTTCTGTGAGCTGGCTTCAAGAGCCTTCTCTCTGGTAATGGCTAGCACACTTGTGCTCAGATGTATAGGGCCTCCCTCAGAAATGATGAAGCCATGAGAAACAGAACCCAGGGGATCCCTGGCACAGGACTCTGGTTGGATGCTGCTGCCTGAATTTGGACATGTAGCAGAATTAGCATTTGAGACCAAAGAGAACCATGGGTCTCCGTGTAGCTCAGCCTTCTTGCTTCCTTTCTAAAGTCATTTTCCTTCCCCAAGGGATCCAGTCAGGGCCAAATCTGGTCAAAGAGCCAGCCCAATTTTTCCCCAGCACACAACTGGCCAGCATCCTTCATGTAAATCTATTCTGCTCATCAGAACGGGACCCAGGGCTCGGAGACTACGCTCCTCACATTACTGGGTATTTTTCTGTAATAAGTGCAGCAGCTGCTATTTACTGAGAACATAATATATGCCAAGCCCAGTGCTAAGAGCCTTACATCATTGTAGTTAAGTCTAATGGCAGGACCATATTATATTATAATATATTATATTCAAGAAAGAGCTGTTCTTAACATATTACAGATGAGAAAGCCAAGTTCATGGAGGTTAAGTAAAGGACACGGTTAGTAAGAGCGGGAGTTGGAGATTCAAGCTACACTGTCAGTTCCCTTGAAGAAGTTAGCTCAAGAACATCCTATCTCTTGCAACCCACATGAGGCTTGGCTTCACCAGCTTGGAGTTTCCAAAAGTGGACATATGTATGTCCACCAAAATGACGTAGTAGGGAGACCTCAAGCCCAGTAGGCCATGGAAGAACTCTGTCCCCGAGTAAGTTCCACTAGGTCTAAGTGTTATCCAAAGCAGGTTCCTCATGTTCACCCGGCCTCCTATTCCAGCACCTTGCCCTTCCTTCTGCTACTCGTGACTTTGTCACCACTCACTGTGTGTTAGTTGTCTCTGCCAATGACTGCCCCTGACACCACGGCTCTGGGGAGGGTGTCCTACTCTCCCTTTCACTGTTCTGGCCAAGTGTAAACCAGGCGATGTTCCACAGAACTGTTAGTCTCATTTCAATATTTTTGCCAAATGGAGACAGAATCCACATACATCTGGTACCCCACGCAGTCTCTCACAGAGAATCAGGCTGGGGCTCCAGGAAGGATGGCTGGTGAAAGGAAAGCAGATCCTGGGAAGTGAGCTTTGGGCTGACTTTCAAAATTGATATTGGGCTTCCTCGTTGCTAAGACTGGGAGACAAAAAGGGCCCAGTCACTGCCTCCATGGCTCACTCCAGAGTCTGTGTCATGAGCACCTCTGCTCTGTTCTCCCTACTACCTCTCCTCCTAGTTGTCTGATGCTACGGAAACGCATCCCCTGTGTCCTTCCTCTATCATTCTGTTCTCATCTTTCATTTCTCAATTCTTTCTTAAACTCTCCTCCTGCAGTAGATTTCAGTATCATCCTCTGGGTCATTCCTTGCATTCTTGTTTTCAGAATCACCCCTGGGATTTAGACACTCACTCATTTCAGGTGCCTGGCTCATTTGAGACATGATCCCTCTATATTGTAATATGCCTGGGCTTGCGCTTTCTGTATGATTAATCAAGTCCTGACCTCAGCAACGCAGGCCTGTTCCAGACTTTTATAAGATGCCTGGGAGTTCCAGCGCTATTTGGAAGAAGATATAAATAGGAATTGTTCATTTAAAAGTCCTCCCAGGTGTTGAAAAGCAATCACCCGGTAACACCGAGGTACAGTATTAATATTTTTTCCAGAAAGACTCTATTTCTACTTGCAGATTTGCAGATTTAGTACTTTGCAAAGCTGCATGGAAGTCTTCATATGCACATCAATCAACACTTATCTTTCAAACAGCCTTCTGGACCTGGGTCAGTGGAAAATTAATTTCATAATAGAACCACAGCTTTCTTCTTGGGAATTTGAGATGTTTGTTCATTGCCAAGAGCACAGGGCAATAAAGGATAGACCCTCATGTAACAGATCCTACTTCATAACTGGAGATCAGGGTAATCCTTGAGAGTTTGGGAAAACATTTCCAAAACAGTGAGGCTAAGGGCCACCGTGGTATGTCCTTCTCTGGGTGATTGCCCCGGGCAATGGCATAGCAACTTGGCCATGACTCAGCATCAATATCCATGCTTGCCTCCTCCCCATCCATCACAAGTTTCCCACATGAGAGTCCTCCCCATATTCATTAAGAGCCTTCCATGTGCTCAGTGTGGTCAATGTCTTGAGCATTGGATGAACGAGTGCTGTGACTTTAACCTTGGAATGTCCCCATGTCTCCACCTCTAGCCTCCTACCTGGTCTTCTTGACTTGCAGCTCTAATTACTCCAGTAAATTAAATCAACTACTGCCATCTGCTACCGTGGTGATCTCCCACAAACACTCATGGGATAAAATTGGCTTAAAGGCTATGTTTCTCCATAGCCTGCCGGGCAATATTAGAACTCCTACCTATCTGGTCTTACCTGTTCGCTGCACCCATCTTAAGCCCTCTGCTAGAACTCTAGGTTTAAGCAGTAAGGAAAACATACTATTCCTTCGTGTACTATGTAGTTTTACACCTACCTGGCCTTTGTCCATGCTGTTTGCCCTACCTGAGATCCTTGGCCCTCTTTTCTACTTTTTACATCTGGCCATCCTTCAAGACTGGGTAAAAATATTGCTTCCTGTGTCCATGCGGAAGAGGAGAAAGAGCCGTGGATGGAGAGCCAGAAGCCCTAGCATCAAGCACAGTTCTGCCACTCAAGGCATGTACCTGGGCCTATTTCAGTATTTGCCACTTGGCAGCTGGATGGGGTGATCTGCCTCCAGTCAGATCACGGGATAGTGTCCATGCCTTTGACTATTCAAATCCAGCTCAATCCACCTTTCCAAACCCTCCACATTCCTGGGAAACTATCCCTGGAAATGAAAGCTCTAGTATTCTTACTATGAGATCCTTTTTAAGCACACGCGCATGCACACACACACACACACACACACACACACAGCAAAGCGAAGTGAATGCTGATCAGTGGCAAAACAATAGTATAACCATGGAATATTATACAATCCCTAAAATGTTATACAATCACTAAAGTGAGTAACTTAGCTCTGTTAGATCTATTACAGCTTGATTTGGAGGGATTTAGGGTTTATATTATTCAGCAAGGGAACATAAAAGCCACATGCTTACAGAGAAATTTATTTTAAAAGACTACGTTTTAGGAAAGGAATGACTCTCCCAACCCCTGATCTACAGCTTTGTGTCAATTATGGGAGCATCCATCGAGGACGATGTAGAAGTCGCACATCAATTTCGCATAATAAGCCAGGCACAGGATGAGCGGGAGGCCGGGAAGAGAGAGAGATGTAAACCAAAAATAAAGGTGTTCTTTAAAACAGTTGACACTATTACAGATGCTCCCCATTTTCTCTCCCTTTGCCCCTGTCCACCCTCCCCTGAGTCCTCCACCATATTATGGTCTGTGTCCCTGGGCTATTTTTTAAATAAAGGTTTATAAAAAGGTTACTTTTTTAAAAAGCATATAATATCTATTTACATATAATTATATGTGTGGCTATGTTTCTCTTTCATAAGAGATGAGTGAAAATATGGCACCACAATAGGATGGTGGTTATCTCAGTGGGGAGAGCAGGTGGTTTCCACTTTCCCCCTCATCCTTGTATGAACTGTCTGCCTTGATTTCAGTGAATGGGAACTGGTTGTGACGAGAGTAACAATGGTGACCAACGCGTAAGGGGCCTTTCCTGTGTTCCAGGCGCTTTACATCTGATGACCCATTTGGACGTCACACCTGGTACAGTATGACATCACTACTGCCATTGTCCCCAGTTTGAAATGGGGGAGGGAGGTACAGAAAGGCCTTTAACTTGCCCAAGTCCCAGCTCACAGGTGGCAACGCCAGTCAGGATCCAGACTTAACCACCGGGCAAAACTGCTTCGCCAACTAGGAAAAGACACGAATGCCATCGGCACGCCGGGGAAATGGAGGTCCTCCCTTCTCGGGGCTCCCCCTGGCTTGTGCCTTTCTCGACCTGCCCCCACCCTGGCCCTGGGCCCCGAGCTGGCTCTCAGCGAGAGTTTACTTAAGAAGGCTTGCTAATCCTCACTCTCTCCTTCCAGCAAAATGATGGAGCTGGGCACAGGGTTTGAAACCAAATAGCTCTTGGTTTATGAGAGCTCGTGTGCATAGAGAAGAGAAAAAAAGCCGATTTCTAATATGTACCCTATTAAAGTTATGACTGGGTTTTATATTGCATTGTGTAGACTGAGTCCAAAGACTAGAAAAAGCTATTAAGGCTTTATAGAGAGTGGAAGTTGTTATTTCTTTTAAATGCACCTTCTGTATAGTATGCACCCCAAATCAGACCTGCCAGAGAAATGGGCCGTTTGACAGTCAGCATTCCTACCGGCTTCAAGGTGAGGCCGCCTTACTGCCATCCCTGCTCACTCGGGGGCTGTGCTTCCCGCTGCACGCTTCCAGCCAGAGCCTTGAAAGTCATAATTAACATTAACAGGAGCCTAAATCACCACCATTTATATGGTGGGGAAGGAGCAGGGAAGCCTGTGAGTAGCTTCACCACAAACATTAGGTGGAACCTGATTCGGTATTAATCCCGGGATGATGTGCCCATTAGGTATATGCTTGGGATCAACGGGAATTCACTGTGTCCCCATCTCAGTCACCTGCAGCGGGCAGGCCAGCCTGCAGGGCGAGGTGCTGGGGAAATCCTTTCCCTACCGGCGGGGACCTCCCGCCCTGGGTGCTCCCGGCCGCTCATGTTTAAGTAAAGGCGTTAGCGAAAGTTTCCTCGATCGACAACAATTGAGAAACTGCAATTATGGTTTCTGGTTCACTTTGCGACCATTTTGTGTGTTTTCTCTTCTCCTGCTTGAACCTTATTATAATAAGAGTGGGGAATGCAAGGCGTTCTTAAGAAAAGCAAGAAAACACACAAAATTAACCAAAAGACTGTGAGAAAATAAATGTCTGTTGCTTCAGGCCAACAAGTGTGTGGTAACTTGTGAGAACAGCTACAGGAAACTGATTCTGTCGGCCAGGGCCTGAGAGACTTCCTACAATATTGTGTGTAGTCCTCAAAAATATCCAGCAAGACTTGTAACCACATGCAAAATGTTCATGCTACAATGTTCCACAAAGAGTAGGGTTAAAAAGAAAAGTTGGGCCCAGTTGGTGTGGCTCAGTGGTTGAGCATCGACCTATGAACCAGGAGGTCATGGTTTGATTCCCAGTCATGGCACATGCCCAGGTTGTGGGCTCGATCCCCAGTGGGGGGCAAGTAGGAGGCAGCAAAGCAATGATTCTTTCTCATCATTGATGTTTCTATCTCTCCCTCTCCCTTCCTCTCTGAAATCAATAAAAATTATTTATATATAAAGAAAAGTTGGTACTGTGAGCACAGCATGAAAATGCAAAGAAAAGGGATGGGAAAGGACAGAGGAAGTTCTAGAGCTGATTATGTTGCTTCATTGTGCATTTTTGTTTTCAAAAATCTAGTAAATAGGTTCTAGCTGGTTTGGCCCAGTGGATAGAGCGTCAGCCTTCGGAATGAAGGGTCCTGGATTTGATTCCTGTCAAGGGCACATGCCCAGGTTTCGGGCTTGATCCTCAGTAGGGGGCTTGCAGGAGGCAGCCGACCAATGATTCTCTCTCATCATTGATGTTTCTAGCTCTCTCTCCTTCTCCCTTCCTCTCTGAAATCAATAAACGTGTGTGTGTGTGTGTGTGTGTGTGTGTGTGTGTGTGTGTGTGTGTGTGTAATCTTTTTTAAAAATCTAGTGAACAGGATTACTTTCATACTGGGAAACTAATTTTATAAAAGAGAATGTGCTTCCGGTAGATTCTGAGGGGCTGCCCACTTCTTGGTCATTATGTTGGGCAGTGCTGAAGGCGTGGCCTGTGATGGACTGCGTTTTCTCGCTCACTGTCATACCCGTGTGTCTGAGACTGTGCCTGCACATTGAGGTGCTCAGTCAATGCATGTTTGTTGACTGGCAATGAGAAGTTGGACAAGTGTCCAGGGCCCTGAGCCCAGCACTAACTTCCTTTGACCAGCAGAGCTGAGGAGAATGCCTTGCACAGAGCAGGCCTGCATACAGAAGGCTCGATGTTGGCTGGGTTAAACTAAGTGGCAGGAAGTGATCCTGGGCAGGGAGTGAGTGCACACACAAACCTGCACTGACAGGTAGCTGGGATGCCGACCACACCCTTCCAAATGGGGAGTCAGGGTCCTATCACAAATTTCACAGACTGGGTGGCTTATAGACCCAGCAACGGACTTCGCACAGTTCTGGAGACTAGAAGTCCAAGTCCAGGTACGGGCAGATTTGGTGTCTGGTTCATAGAGGGTCTTCTCTCTGTGTCCTCACCTGGCAGTAGGGGCGAGGGACCTCTCTACAATCCCTTTCATAAGGGCACTAATCCCATTCATGGGGCTCCACCCTCATGACCTTGTTACTTCCCAAAGACCCGCCCCCCACCCCCGCCATTACCATTATACTGTGGATTAGGGTTCAGCATATAAATTTGTGGAGAACATAAATATTTATTCCATAACAGTCAGGGAAAGTGATTTTGGTGGGGGGCAGAGGGGACCTGTCCCTGACACTGAAAATTCATCCCCACACTGGCGAGACTGTGTGTGTGAAAACAGGAACGGTTCTCTTTGAAAAGGAGAGATCAGGTGCCTCTTTGAAAAGGAGAGATGGGTGAGTAAACTAAAGGACTGGAATTCAGAAGAGGATAAATCGCCAAAATTCTGAGAAGAGTTTTACGGAACACCTGAGGCTGATGAACATATTTGTTCTATTACATCCCCAGCACTTACCAGAAGACTTGAAGTCATTCTGAAAATATTTATGAAATGGATACATGGGAAGGACTATACTCTTCCAGCCACTTCTCTACCCACCAGGGGATGGGCATGAGCGCACTGGGGAGCCCAGAGGTGCAAGGAGAGATCAGAACACACCAGCAGAGGGCCGAGCCCCACGCTCCCCCTCTTCCTCCCACCCTCCCCCCCCCCCCCCCCCCCGCCAGGGGAGGAAAACGCTGTCTCAAGGGCTCCTGAGCCCAGGGACCAGCCCCCAGTGATCCCAGGAGATGATTCAACATTTTGGCTTCTTGGTTTCTTTGCTCAAGGAGTGAAATAGGAAAATTAATAGTGATCGCCAATCCCAGCGATTATGAGGATTAACTAGACAAGACTTGCGGAGTCCCTTTAAAATTCAATTTCCAGGGCTCAGAGGGCAGGCTGCCGCAGTGGCCGGCACGGGCTTTATGCTGGGGGCCAGTGGGATCACACAACGAGGAAAGTACTTCAATTTCAAGATAGAGATCAGGAAGGGTCAGACCAAGGACATCAGACATCAAGGCAAGGGAAGGAGGCAGGCAGTCCAGCGACAGCTAGAGGAAGGCAAGGACCTTGTTTTGGGAGATCCCCAAACAATCCTTACAGTGGTGCAAGGGAGACTAGAGGCCCAGTACCTAGGCCAGTCGGTGGCTTTGAACCTCAGCTTCCCATTTGGGGCAGATGAAGTGGCTGGATTATTTACGGCTAAGGGCCCCATCAGACTTGTCCATGTACGGCATTTCCAGCTCCTGAAGTTCACCCTGGGTCCTGTCATGCAGTGGGAAGGACATGGCTTTGGAGCTGCATCCACGACCACTGATGAGCTGGGTCACCTGAGCAGGTCGCCAACTTTCCTGACTCACTCACTCTCTTCACCTCTGACATTAAACGATCATCTACATTAGGGTAATTTAGCTGAAGTGTCTAGCTCTGTATTGGCCCAAGGTAAGTACTCAAGCATTAATATTATTATTTTGGTATTATAATGAACAATTAAACAGTTAAAGCCTGCGATTCTCAAAATATTACAAAAGTAAAAAGTAGAAATTCTGTTGTGGATACTTTCTAACTCCTCTAACTATTAAGAAGACAACGGCATGAGAACAAAACAAAACAAGCAACCCTGCATGTCCACATGGGGTTCTGAGCGCGCAAAGAATTCATGCTGAAGAAATCACTTTTCCCCCAACTTCCATAGGATGTAGCTGCAAGCGTGGTTGCATCTTCGGAAAACTCACAGCCAGTAGAAAGGGCCCAGGGTCAGCTAGTGCCTAGATGCCCCCAGAGTGCCAAAATCAGGCACAACATACCATGTTGGTGCAACAGGGCTAACTTTGTAGCTGCTTTTAGTTGCTGTTGGAATGTGTCTTGTGTGTGTTTCTTTTGCCTTCAGTTAACATACTACCAACAGAACCGAATACCTATGAATACTGCCTGGAGGTCGTTTTTCCTCCCAAGAAACTCGCAGCAGGTCCCCAAGGGCGAGGGGACTTGGCGTGTTCAGGGTGATCAGAGAAATCAGAGAGGCCGCACGCCTTCGCCGGGCCTGGCCTGCGGAGGGGTCTCAGCTCGGCAACCCGATAGTGGAGCTGGAGTCCCCGTCTATCAATGTACTAAATTGACGGCAATGAAAAGAATCCTCCCCAGACACAAAAGTACACTTGTTTTCAGATGAATGTATCCTGAATGTAAGCTTTTCAGCCCCTTCTCTGAAGGAGTGAACGTGTGCTTGCTGTGGGCGCAGGCGGAGCTGGGGCAGTATTATTTTTTAAAGTATTCGCTTGCAGGGGTGACCTGACCGCTTGCTCATTAATACACTGAAGGACTGTTCTGTCTAACATCTCATGATACAAATTCCCAAGGACCCTAAAGAGTTTGTTGAAACTGGTGGCTACAGAGAGACAAGCCGGAATGCACGCTGGATGGGCATGACATGCCTCCCCCGCCCCCGCTCCACCAAGTCTGAAGTCAAGGTTACAGGGCCCCGTTTCCTCCTTCCACCCGCGACAGAGCATCTCAGTTACCTCCTGTTAAGCATCTTGGCGTTATCTGTGTGTAACCAATGCCTGTTTCTCTTTCAAAGATGACTAACAGGAATTCAGGGTATTGTGTTGAATTTTAATGGCTTATTTTTGTTTCTCGTGTGTTGGTTTCCGAAAAGTCTCAACGTGGTTTCCTCTCTCCCGCTCCCTTAGAAATATGATTGGGAATCCTCATCTCTGATGTATAAGATGTGGGGGAGGAGGGCCATCATATGGACACCAATGCTTGGATATGGAATTTACCAGAAGTCATAAAGTGAGCAAGCCAGGGAGTGCAGACACGTGGGATGTGTGCAGCTGTGAGAGCCTCTCTCTTGGCAAATGGTGAGCATGGCTAGATGGACAGCCCACAGGTAACAAGATGAAAATTACACTCTCTTTATGAAAGCCATCTTTAAGCGTTTGATCATTGGTGGAGTACACATGTGATTTATGGAAACATATAAGCCTATATTTTCTTTTCTTTCATTCCTTCTTCTTTCCTTCCTTCCTTCCTTCCTTCCTTCCTTCCTTCCTTCCTTCCTTCTTTTTCTCCCTTTCTTCCTTTTCTCTCTCTTTTTTTTTTTTTTTTAAAAAAAAGAGAAACTAAATTCAGAATTTCGGCTTTAGAATTCAATAATTTCCTAGATTCCATGACATGGAAAAGATTCTGTATCCAATGACCTTAGCTTAGGCCGAACTTGGTGTGAGTCATGCTGTCGCTCCCATTGGCAGCCATTGCCTTTGCCAAGGCCACCAAGAGGGACTGGGCTCTTTACCACATACACATGGCACACCTTTCCCCTGAACAGAATTTGGTCTCATTCCAAGGACAAGCTCCTTCCGGGCTTAGAGAAGCCATACTACCCTGGCTTTTAAAGTGGGGCCGTAGAATCCGCCCTTCCTCATGCAATAGTTGGAGGTTTTGACAGAGTTGGCATACAATAATGGTCTTTAATGGGGTGGGGGGGGCGGTCAACCTTTCTGCATTCATTGCATGGCATTTGGGGTTTTTTGTGTGTTTTTTCTTTTGTTTTTTGGGTGTTTTTTGTTTTTGCTAGGTAAGTTACTGGTATAATGTCATTTTGACACATGCATAATTTTTCTTGTTGCTCAAAATCTTGCTCGGATAACTAACATTTTGGACAAAGACAATGTCATGTTTGCAGCCCAACAATACTTTGCATTTATTAGGCACTCTCTGCTGCAATGAGCTAAGGGACTATAGTGTCACCTTTGAACCCCAATGCTAGAATTATAGATATCAGCATATGGAAGGACCCTAAGCTAGTCCACAGCTTGATGCTCCCATTGGATCAGAATCCCCTGGCACTTTGTGACCTGGGGTCCTGCAAAGTTGTCTCAGACTTGCTGTCAGAGGATGGTTCATAAGGGAAAAAAACAGATAAATGGACTTAACCAAACTTAAGAATTTCCCTCTGCAAAACACCCTTTTAAGAAGATAAAATGATAAGCCTCCTACACAAGTAAAATATTTGCAAAGAATTTGTATCCAGAACATGTAAAGAATTCTCTATTCAACACTAAGAAAACAAACAACCCAATTAGAAAACAGGACTTGAACAGACACTCCACCTCAGAGGATATACAGATGACAAATGGGTGCCCAAAAAGACATTAGCCACTAAAATCCTGCAAATTAAAAGTATACGAAGAATCCATTATACACCTATTAGAATTGCTAAAATAAAAACCACCCATAATACCAAGAGCTGGTGAGCATGTGGAGAATTAGAGCTCTCATACATGCAGGTGGGAGGGTAACGTGGTACAGCCCCACCAGGAACAGTTCGGCATTTTCTCATAGACACAGACTTCCTATACAACCTTCCAGTCACACTCCCGGGTTTTTATTCAAGAGAAATGAAAATATATGTTCACAGACACAAAAGAAACGGTCCATGAATGTTTGTAATCGCAAACTGGAAAACAACCCAAAAGTCTTTGAACAGGTGAACAGACAAGCAAATTGTGGCGCATCCATAACAAGGAATACTGCTCAGTAAGAAAAAGGATCAAATGATAGAAAATACACAATTTGTATGGATTGCCTCCAATTGTCGTATAGTTACGTGCTATAGGGATTTCATTTATATAACATCCCCAAATTTGTAAACTATAGAATGGACAAGTCAGTGATTGTGAGCGTTTAGAGCTGGGAAAGGGGCGAAGGAACATTCTGATGTGGCTACGTGACCAGTATCTAAAATTTCATGAAACTTCACACACATAATGTTCACGTACAGACCGTTGACATCTGAGTGAGATTTTTTTACCCACATCACTGACATTGTACGAATGTCAATTCCTGGTCTCGACAGTATACTCTGGTTTATGTTCACTATTCTAGTTGATGTTATCAGGAATGCTGGGGGAAGACTATGCAAGAAATCTCACTCTTAACTTTCCAAATTCTACTGGGTCTCACTTATTTCCAAATAAAAACTTGTATTAGAAACAGCACATGAATACATTTAAAATCACAATCCCGCTAAGTGTTGCAAAAGACAGATCGAGGATGTTATGAAAGCCCTCGATAGAGGGATTGACCTGGTTGTGAAGGTCAAGAAAGGCTTGAAAATGAGCCGAGATCTAAAGGAAGGGTAGAGGTTAATGAGGTGAAAAGGGCTGGGAGGTGGAATCCAACTCCCTTGACTTAGGAAAAGTTCAATAAGGTAGGAAAATAGCTCTTTCCCTGAACTTCCAAAGCTGAAACACATGAAAACACAGAAATGCAGTGATTGCCTCATCTAAGGGGAGTTAGGGGAAAAGTGCCGGAGGAGACGAGAGAGGTAGCTAAGAGAGGGGGTTGGGTGTACCCCACAGGTAGAGTCACGTACCCTTGGAGGCAGACCCAGAACCACTGCAGGGCTAGGAGGTACGCACTAACCCCTTGGTCCCCACCACGGCTGGTGAAGTGACTTCCTACCGACAGGTACCTGTGGCAGGTCAAGGGGAACTGGGTGAGCTGCTTCTAATTTTGAAGCAAGAAGAGTAAGCGACAGACCCCTTCCCATTTGAATTTGCCTCCCTTTCACACACCCGCTCCTGGGCCGCCCACCCAGGAGCTAAAGGAGACCCAGGCTCCAGCTCTCCCATACATCGGGTGAACTTGACCTCTTGGGACGACAGCCTTCTCATCCAGAAAGGGACCTTTGACCACATGACCTCTCAGCTGACTCCGCCCTTGGCATTCGGTGCTTCTGGTCTCTGACTTTTTTTTTTTTAAAATATATATTATTGATTTTTTACAGAAAGGAAGGGAGAGGGATAGAGAGTTAGAAACATCGATCAGCTGCCTCCTGCACACCCCCCACTGGGGATGTGCCCACAACCAAGGTACATGCCCTTGACTGGAATCGAATCTGGGACCCTTCAGTCTGCAGGCCGACGCTCTATCCCAGGGGTCCTCAAACTACAGCCCTTGGGCCACATGCAAATACAAATATTGTATTTGTTCCCATTTTGTTTTTTTACTTCAAAATAAGATATGTGCAGTGTGCATAGGAATTTGTTCATAGTTTTTTTTAAAACTATAGTCCGGCCCTCCAACGGTCTGAGGGACAGTGAACTGGCCCCCTGTTTAAAAAGTTTGAGGACCCCTGAGTCTATCCACTGAGCAAAACCGGTTAGGGCTGGTCTCTGACTTTTTAACATCTGGGTTCAAATTATATTGTTATTTTTGCTAATAGCTCACCTTTATGAAAACCGGGGGACACTGTCATGTGTCTATGATGGAAGATGCTTCCTTTTAAAGTCTTCTGCTTACGGGAGTTCAGTGGTGACCTGGAAGCTCGGGTATGAGACCGTGTCTGTGGATCCCTGGAAACGATCTGGTTAGGGAAATACAAAGACCCGTTTCACTCACTAAGTTCCAATGAAAACGAGAAACTGGATGTGCTGTTACATAGCCTTTCAACTAAGGGAGAAGTCAAGTGTTCTCTTAATAGTTATTTGACCGAGCTAATGTTTACACATTTAATAAAAGTTTCAACCTTTTATTTAAAATGCTATTTTTACACCAGTCCTCTGATCAGGAAGATGTAAATTACATTCATTAGTGATGTCATGTTCAATGTCTGAAGCCTTCATATTAAAGTGCACCCAACTGACAGGCAGCAATACATCTGCTAACAAAACGAGAGAGGGAGACAATGGAAGACTGACATTTTTCTATTGATTTTCCTTCAAAGCAAATTATGGCTTACCTTTCCCCCCAGTCTGATAAAATGATCACAAATATTTTGAATGACCACATTGAAAGGTGGATTTAGAACATTCCGTGCTCACAATGGCCCGATCCAGGGATGCCAAATGGTTATGTATGGTTTCATTTTATCTCTCAACCAACCAAAACATAGGTGTTTATCTTTAAGCCCGTGGAGCAGAAGCATCTAATTGATCCCACTTGGGAGACAGACGGTGAATAATGGGCCATTATATTTTGACGAGACACACAATTGCCTTGAACTTGTCAGGAGTTCAGGTGTGGGGATCCAGCTACCTGGGGCAGTGGCTGGAATGTGATGGGTTGGGAGCTCCTGCTCACGCATCTGCCCGCGGCAGCCTTGTAGGGCCCGGCTCCATTTCAGGGGAATAACTCACCTATTCATGAACAATGAGGTTCAAATTGTACTTTTCTTTAACACAACATTAACTCTCAAAGAGCTGGAAATTCAGCACTCGGTTCCGTGAGCTTAGATTGCACATCAGTCCCTGAGAACATTATATGAGCCGTAATCCCATTAAATATATCATCTTGCAAATATCTAAATCCAGTTAATTAACTTGTATTGCAAAAGAGCTCGGAGATAAAGTTTTCAGAGAGCAACCATACATTTTAGGATCCTAATTATACTTAAAGCAAATTCCAGGCTCTCCTTTTTATACAAAATAGGGGGAAAAATGCCTTCTAAGGGAAAAAAAATGGATTGATAGAGGGCTACGTTTATGAGATTTAAACAGAAAAGATATTCAAACATCTCAAAAATTAACTGCTTTCTTACACAAACTTTTCCCTTGCATTGTAGGGAGCTTTTTTAATAAAAGGATTAAACAAAGTCTGTCATTTTAATTAAAATTCATAGCAATACAATGTCATCTTTACACTGATTGTAGAAACTAACCAGCTCATGGATTTAGCTATCCTTCAGAGTTCATAATAATTTGACTTTAGCATGATACCAGAGCCCACAATATGTATAAAATTTTAAAATAATCACAGCAAAGACTTAAATAAATAAATAAATAAATAAACAAACAAACAATAAATTTAACCTAATGAAAATTCCACTACTGAGTTAGATACATGACAGTTGCTCAATATTTTTCCAGTGGCCAATATTTATCTGGAACGTGTATGGAGTTATACCACCGTTGGGGATGCAGATATAAAAGTATATATTTGCATAGATCTGTTTTGCATAAAACTTGCATACTGTGTGCCTGTGTTTTCTGATGACATCCACTCACTCCCCTGGTGCTTCCTTTGTATGAGGCCCATTCCACTCACCACAGCGAATTTTCAGCGGTTTTTGTCAGTAAAATAAATCTTCCCAATATGTGCTTTTCATTATGTTTCATGAAAAACCCACACCCTCTAAGTGTGAAATTCAACACTGATTTATTTGGAAATAGTTTAAATTGCAGTTTCTCTCGACTATTGTTCAATGCACACATCTATATGTTTGCTATTCTTCTTAGCAATGAAGTATAAGAATACTTTCCATATAAAGAAATAGTTCAAATTCTCATCCTCTGTGTAAATCCATTTATATGTATGAAATATAACGTTTTGTTACATCTCAGCGCCAATGGGAGGCTGGGGACAGACACAGTTTTCACAAGATGTCAACAGGATTGGATCTATTCCTGCTAAAATCCAGGGCCCCATTTGGGGCACTGGTGCATTATTCTGAAGAATAAGGTCCTGAAAATATGCAGAGATTCTTCCTAACAGTATCATTCTTGCTATCCAAATGGCACCAACAGAAAACACGTTATCTTATTGTATCTTACAGGTTCTTAGACCGAAACGCTTTGAGGAGCTTGTTGAATTCCAAGCTGACTTAGAAAATAAAGAATTAAGTTCACCGACAAGCCTTCTTTAGGCATTTCGTAATTGGAAGCTACAGAAAGTGGCTTCTATCTCACCTTAGAAATAGAGAATGGATGGGTGAGTTTCTTTATTTTAACACTAGAGGCCCAATGCATGAAATTCGTGCAAGAGTAGGCCTTCCTCCCCACAGCTGCCAACACCGGCTTCCCTCTGGCACCCAAGACCCGGGCTTTCCTCACAGCCCAGGTTTCATCCAGGTCTTCCAGAAGGATGTCTGGTCTAATTAGCATATTACATTTTTATTATTATAGACTAGAGGCCCAATGCGTGAAATTCATGCAAGGGGCTCAGCCCTAGCAGCTGCAGTGGCTTGCCTTGGCCCTCGCAGCCCCTGCTTCGTCTGGAAGGATGTCCGGAAGGATGTCTGGAAGGTCATTCGGCTATCTGGTCTAATTAGTATATTACCCTTTTATTATTATAGATTATAGATAGATGGGCAGGCACTTCTGATAGATTGGTAATTCCAGGAAAACATAGACTCACTTTAAGAAAAGTCTTAGAAACTACCCTTCCACAACCACCTTCTCAGTGTTTGCTACATGTTTCCTAAGTACTGTTTAGCAATATATGGGAATTGTCATTTATTCCTTCGAAGGGTTCCATGAGGCAAGTGCTATTATTAACCCCCATTTTACAGATGAGGAAATTGAGGCTTAGAAATCTGTAATCTCCTTGTGGCCGAAAATCTAGCAAATGATGAGGCTGAGATTCAAACCCAGGCCTATCAAACTCCAAAGCCCCTACTTTGTCCCTCTGAGTGACATGGGCAGACACACAGCCCTATGCCCTCAAATGCTGTAGGACCATTTGGCTTTGGTAAACACACACTGGAATTAGGAAGACCAAAGTACCTTCGTTTGGTCGTCTGTTACCCACTGGTGTGGAGGTAGTTAGACTTACACATTCCTCAATAAACCACGTGCATGTTGGTTGAACTTGAGCGGAACGTGGAACAGAAAAGCATGGAAGTGCCACCTAGGCTATGGGTAATGGTGGCCACACCAAGACTCCCTCCCTGATACCTTTTCCCCTGGCAACTTAGGTATTGCTGGTTTTAACAGCCTTTACCTGCAGCATGCGGAGAATGGTGCAGGGCACGTTATGAATTCTGGAGTTCAATGTTGAGGGCTCCAGTTGTGCTGCACCTGGAGAAAGGGTTAAATGCCTCCCGGGCAGCCACTGTCTCCTGGATCATGTTGTCTAAAGGCAAGGCTCCCGGCACCACGGCCAACCGAAGAGGTATCCTAATGACAGTATAATTAGAAGTATCATTGTGGTAATGATTCTTTTCATCTGGAGCCCCGTCTGCACAGAGAGGGCCCCTCATTCAGCTCCTTCCACCTGCTCGTCCTTCGCCTCTCCCGGTGTTTCCCCCAGGTCAGCAGCATGGGGTTAATACCAGGTGTTTGACAAGTCCTCGGACTTGGGGCTCATCAAACTAATTAAAGAGAAACACATCCAAATTCTAGTGAATTATTTGACTCTAAAAAATGCCTCCCATTCATCTGGCTTGGGGGGGTTGATTAATGAAGATGACAAAGGCGCCCTTGTCCCTGCAATCCACAGCCACTTGGTTCGGGTTCAGTGGGCCCAGGCAGAGGCATCCAGGCCTAAATCTGGTCTTTCTTACCTACTTAAAAATCCAAAGGGTTGAGAAGTTTCTGATGTTATCAGACCCGCCGAGGCAGGAAAGGAAAGACAAAAACATCTTGATCCACTAAGTTGACGGGGCCAGAATTTATTTGTTTAACTTAAATACCCCTTAGAAGACTTTCCCAGTGTTTATTTGTCACACGTAGAATAATCTGAGACATTGGGAAAGCATTAGATTAATCAGTGTGTTTTAATATCCCTAAAACCAATAAACCCTAAAGGATGCCCTTCAGAGAGACCTGCTCAGTACCTATCCCCAGCTCCCCAGCCCAGGCCTCTCCAGGCGTCCCCGTCCCCCCTGAGCAAAGCCTCGCTGGTGGAATATAGAATGGACAAGGACCTAGGAGGGTCTTATGCGAGAAGAAAAAGCAGAGATTTTTTTATTCTTAACGTGAGCGATTTGTTTTAATCAAAGGATTTTTCTTTCTTATGGATAATTAGGCATCCAAAGTACACCTGGGAGAGAGTTGTTTGCTGCATTAGGGAGACGCGTCTGCATAATTAACTAAGGGAAGCATCTGAAGGGAAATTTGAGCATTTAGATTACATTTAGATTAAAATGCATATGTTCCCGCCAGGTTAAAAATAAAATCCAACAGACAGCTCTACCAATAAATGCACTATATTAAACAAAGCATGGATATTTAAGATGTAGCTTTTAATAACGTTAACCAAATTCATGAGATTATGGCTTTAAAACCCATAAGCCATAAATTCCCTCTCCAAGCCTCCAAACCCTAAAATGCCAAATTATCCAATCCAATATCTACCCACCTGGTGCCGAGACATTAAATGACATTTTAGGATTATCTTTAAAATAATTACGTAGGCATTTTTACATCATTTTTAATTCCATCATTTATCTGAACCTGAAATATAGAAGAGACATTACCTTTCAGCAAGTTCCTCTTAGAATTTTGGAATTTATTTGGGGAAACTTCAATGTCCTGCTGATTAAAACTCTGTAATGAAAAACATCTCTTCCCTTCTGCTTTCAGGCCGAATGCAAATCCAGGCTTGTCAATATCATCTCCCCAGCTTTGACTAACGATGAGAATTATTGTATATCCGAGAAATGAATTCACATCTGAAACATTCAATGGCTCTTAAATGCAAAGTTTTGTATTTAATCAGTAGATCCATATTCAGGTAATTCTCTTATTGATCTGAAAAGAAGAGAAACTCAACAAATAGTCAATAAAGTCACTTAGGATAATGTGTTCCCCTGTGGGTTTTAAGAAATGCTAACTCTGAAACATGTTCACTGGTATTGTGCAAAATAAAATTGTTTTTGCTTTAACGCATCAATATAAACATTTAAAAATATACAGAAAAGTGAAAGAGTAAAGAGCTTTAAGAAACACCATCCAGGTAAGCAAAGCAAAGCATCTTCCTTCACTACAGGACTTCTCAGGGCCTTTACTGTCCCAACATGCACAGCGAGTTTCCAAGAGGAACAGAAAATGAATCACATTCCAATTTTACCTCCAGCCCCTGGCACATCTGGTGTCCCTTTATAATACTTGAGATGTGTTGGTTTATGGCAAGTTTAGAGGTTCTATGGTTTCCATTGAAAAACTCTACACCCCCAAACGCAAACCTGGTGTCAAACAGGTTTCTAGAAAGAAAGATGCTTTGGAAAAATCGCAGTTTGAAAAAATTCATCAACATTTGAGAGGTTCCCAGTGCGAAGCTGACAAAAGAGTTTGGAAGCAGATTCTCTTGCAGTTGATTTAAATAAGCTACCTTGTTCTCCTCTGAGAAACACCTTTCTCTAATGGACTCAGGTTGTTCCAAAACCCAGGCAAGGATTTGAAACTGGCAAGAAAATAACCCAAGTGAATAAAGGTCTTGTTTCTTTTTTCAATCTTACCATTACCCTATAAAGTCCCTAAAAAAAAACAGGGAAATGTGGCAATTCAGATTTTTTTTTTTTTTCAATTTAATGTGAACACTGAAGGTACGATTGTTGAGGGTAAGTCAGCTGGAGGCTTTCGCAAAAATTACTCTGAAATTCCCCTTTGATTCTCACTCCACAGTATAGAATCCAATCAGTGCCAAATGTCAAGTCCTGGGCTGCACTTCCCTGCTTCCTTTTAATGTGAAGAATTGGATTTTGGAACTCATGGGTTTTCTCATGCTAATGCTGAAATCGAATTCATTTGTGAGCATGTTGTAAGACACAATGAGAAAACTATTACCTGAAGGCAGTTGTAAAAGTTAAAAAAAAACACCATTTTTTAATCCTTATATTGTTTCACCTTTTGCTATAGGACTAACAAGCACAAACTCCACCCCGTTAACCAGCCTTGAAAAGAAATCACTAATGTCTTACAAAAAACACACACCAAATTTTATCTTTCACTCTAATTTCCATACCCAAGTAGTTCTTTTTTTTTTTTTCTTTCGAGAGTCTTCTTTTACCACCTAGAGAACAAAATCCAACTATGGATTCAAAATGACAGATTCTGTGGGTCTTACTTCTCAGCGATGATGTCATCTGTGGGGAATTGTTGGGTAAACCATACACTCTTTCCAGAAACCTGCAATTACCTCTCTGAATAAAGAGATCAATGTCATGTTTCTAGAAATAATGGCTAATGATACGTCTCCCAAAAGGAAGTGGCGTTATTAATTACCTCACTGTGAGCACACAGTTTATAGACAGCTCCGAGGGCCGCTCGCCCAATTAAGTGTAATGACTAAAGCTTCGGTTGGTCCATCTGCACGGCCTTCTAGGTTAACAAGCCCACAGCTTCCCCTGACGTGTAAGGCCCCTGTGCAGCCAGGAGAGCGAGGGGCGCTCAGAGTCCGGGGGGATTGGGTGTCATTGTGCGCAGGACTGGGAAGCCCACGCCCTTGTGTTTTTCATCGCTCAGCTTCGTATTGATATTGATCGCCCCTCCCCCCAATTTCCACGCCGAGGCGTACTCATTCATATTCCACATTAAGTATGTATTTAAATGCGTATAAATGTATTTAAATTTTTAATATTGCACTTAGGCACTTATATAGATATTACGTAAGTGTAAATATATAAAATTTAAAATATTATATTTATATACTCATATGTAACTATTAAAGTACATATAATATATAGTAATTTATATATAATTATGTCATAAATTTATATATAAATTATAAAGGTAATTACATAACTACATATATATACATATCCTTATATAAAAATATGGCACATAAAAATATATTAACCCCCATTGCATATAAAGTGACAAGAACGGCACTGTGTAACCCAAAGCGGCCAAGGTTAGAAGCTGAAATTTACCTCACTCAGGAATAAAAACACCAAAAATGTTAAATAACATACTACAAATGTACATGGACATATATATTCAGGGTGCCCCCCCCAATGTATACACACTTGAACAGCTGATAGCTCAATTTGGAAAATGAAGTTATTTTAATAAACACTACCTTTATAATTATTCAAAGTGTATGTATACATTTTTGGGGACACCCAATACATAGCAACACCCCATACACACACACACATATTTATTATTATTGAATGCCCTCATGCTTTCAAGCAGCAATGGAGGCCGGTTACGAGCCCCTGCAGTAAATCCATGTTCCAAAGTGAGCTTGTCTTTTAAGGGCTATGCTGTCTCCCTCCATGGCAGCATCAACATCATCGGTCACAACAATCCCAGTTTGTTTTTCCTAATTGACAACAGGGGCTTCGGGCTGAGCTCTGAGCGAGGACATGCAACCCTTCAGATGGGTTTTCAAGGACCAAAGCGGGAGGACACCTGGGCCCGGGACTGGACCTCATTCCTGACTTCCAATGGCTTCAGGCGAGTCCCAGCATCCTGCCCTGACCTGGGCCCCAGCTGGACCCGGCAGCATTTTTGCATTTTGGTTCTCAGCACTGAGGATTTCTCCGCCGCCCTGGGCCACCCAGCCCCCTGATTTATGACTTCCACTGTGAGTCAGCCCCTCCCCACCCCAACCTGGAGGTAATACCACCTCCTCCCTAGGGCTTGGGGGGATTAGGGATCCCTCTGTACACGTCTCCGAAATCCCGCAGCGGAAAACGGGGCTGGCCTCAGGCCGGGGGCTTCCTGAGCACAGGATGGCCAGTGCCATGTCCTCACCGAAGCAGGAGGACGCCTGCCCTGCTGGCCGGTGCTTCACTTTAGGTCATTCCCAAGGTCAGAAACATGGCGGTTCACCCAGGACAGGAGGTCATGCAAAACCCTGGCCACCCCCTGCAGCGAAGACCCCTGGTGATGTCAGTCTATTCTTCAGCTCCGCTACAGGGATCAGGACCAGGGTGCAGTGGGGCAGGCAGAGCTAGCAGCTCATTCAAACTAAGCACGTGAACCTGCTAGAGTTTTGCTTTGTTTGAAGCACAGTCACCCATTCCATGTCTTCCTTCCTCCCTGCACACACACACACACACACACACACACACATACACACACACACTCACATACACACACACATACACACATATACACATACACACATGCACACACATACACACACATGCACACACACATACACACATACACACATACACACATATATATACACACACATACACACACACACATACACACACACACACACACACACAGATTTGCAGAGAACTAGCATGTGCCAACCTGTGAGAAGGAACAATGAGGCAAGACTGGAATCCCACCTTCACCACCCCGGACAGTGACCTTGAACAAATTTCTCAACCTCCATGAGCCTCAGTTTGCCTGCCTGCAAAATGGGGACAACACTCTCCATGTCAAAGAGGAGCTGTAGAGATGAAATGAGATACCAAAATCCTACGCGTCAAGTGCCTGACAATTTGCCTACCGGTTAGGTACTCAGTAAATGGGTGTTCCCTTAGTCCTGCTCCCAAAGGCTGCTCAAAACATTGAGCCTGTTTGCCACTAAGGAAGGAGGTGTCGCACGCCACAGCTCAGGAAATGCTAGGCCCTCCATGGCTCCTGACTGGGCCAATGGTGACTCTTGCCTTATGGTGGGTAGGCAGCTGGTGTTGAAGAAGAGGAGTTAGGGATATGGTGTGTCTGTGTGTCAAATGACTGTTCACCGCAACTTAGATGTCAGGGGGCCCCTCCGAAGCTTTAATTAACTTACTCCCATGCTTTCATTTGAATATGGATCGCATGAACATGACCCAACTTTCTCTTCTAGGGAAGCACTGGCATGTGCACCCCAGTGTTGTTTGTGGAACAAAATTTAGAAATGCCTGAAACCCCAAGAACAGTACAGTTCATAAATGGTAAGACAGTTCTTCAATGGAATACCATGCAGCAATGAAAAGTACAGCCGTGTCTCCAGCAATCCTGGAAACAATATTGCTTGAGTAAAGCAGGCCATGGGAGAATACGCAGGGTATGGCTCTGGTTTAGAGATGGCTGCAATGGCTCAGCTCACTCCCTCCCTCAGCAAATAGTTACTGAGCCCCTAGCCCTGCTAGGTGCCAAGCACTGCCCTGGTTGCTGGTATCTGATGGTGAGCAAGATCAACACAGTCCCGGACCTTGGCTAGCTTACAATCCAGCAGGGAAGACCAAGAAGAAAACAGATAAGCAAGCAGAAAATAAAAAATGACACTTTCTACGGCCAACAACTTGGAAAGAAACATAAAAGATGTGAAGATAGAAAATAACCAAATGGGGGAAAAATACACTTTCAGTTGGGGGATGGAGAAAGCCCCTCTCGGGTGGCTCTTTGAGTTAAAAAGGATGAAAGGGGCCTGGAGAAGTGAACGGGGGAGGAAGTTTCTTCCGAGAATTAGAGAAGAAATGCCTTGAGACGGACATGTGGCTAGCACGTTGGGTAAACTGAGCAAAGCTCTGTGCGGTGGGAGGGAGGGAAGCGGGAAGGCCTGAGTGGGCAGGTGGACATGGTCCAGGTCTCACAGTCCCCTTCCCTGTTGTGCAAGATCTCTCCTGGTGTGTGGGCCTAAGGACCAGGTCAGCCTCCTCCTGATGTGCTTGCCAAGTGGCGTGGGCCAAACCAGAGGACCAGTCCTCCGCTCAGACTCACCCCGGCCAGTCCTTTCCAGGCTACACAAGGCTCAGGCTGGGGACTCGCTGACTTCCAATCTGATGGAGACACAGCCTCCTGCGGCCACTGTCAGCACTCTCTCCGGCCAAG
Source organism: Myotis myotis (assembly GCF_014108235.1). Classification (NCBI taxonomy): domain Eukaryota; kingdom Metazoa; phylum Chordata; class Mammalia; order Chiroptera; family Vespertilionidae; genus Myotis; species Myotis myotis. Next base: position 5,821,721 of record NW_023416319.1, on the reverse strand, counting down.
GGCACCTAGATCATTCCCAAATGTTATCTGGGGCGCTGATGTTCAGGGAAGGTGGGCAGACTGGCTAATCCCCATGGTCAGCAGTCCCCCAAGCTCCTAACTGCTCACCACAAATTCCCCGTATGGACACTGAGTCATCAGGAAGCAGTCAACAGCCTCAGGCCCCGTTCTAACAGTCTGGCTCTTCATGGAACCCGGGGGGAGGCCCCGCGTCACGGCTGATCCATCTGGCCAGCTGAGGAGTAGATGATTCAGAGAACGCAGAGCTGTGAGCAGAAGGAAATGAAGGGGTCTGTCTGGCTCGCAGGGCAGATGGAGAAAGCAATGCTTTTCCAATCATACCCAGACCCTCCTGCTCTCGGGGCTGGTATCTGAAGTCCCATAGTCAGACGAAGAGCACCTGAAGCGAATGATCTTGATGAGAAGCGAAGACATGCTTAAGGGCAGCTCTGACTTTTCTATTATGTTTTTTTTTTTTTCATTATAGACATTAAAAAAGTCATGCCATGGAATAAAGTGTAGGAAACGTTTTAAACTGTAATTTCACTATCCTACTAATATTGTCTTCTTTTTATAGTTACTTCTAGTCTTTTCTCTTAAACTTTTTTACATAGTTACAACCATATATGCACACACTTGTTTTTAAATTTTATATTATGTCATAAACACTTTTCCATATTCCGCCCAGCCTTTATAGGCAACAAAATAATAACTACATTATTATATGACCAAATAAATGTACGATGACTCATCTAAACAATACCTTTCTTTTGGACCTTTGAATGACTGTAGTATTTTACCAGCATGGAAAACCCTGCAATCGGGATTTTCATGCATATAACTTTTTTCTCTCAAATTTTGTTGGAAGTTTAATAGTGCTAAATTTTTTTAATAGATTTGTTCATGCCTATGTGAGTATCTCTCCTTTACAACCGTCTGCTATTTTTTTTTTTTTTTTTTTTTTTTTTTTTTTGTAGAGACACTTCTAAATGCAAGCAGTTGAGTGTGAAGTGCCTTTTGGTGCAACATCATCTCTCGTAATGACTTGTGATGCTAAAGGTACAGATGTGGTTTTGCACACTCCAGTCTTGACTGATGTGCTTTTTCTTTGTTGACGAGAATTTGGGGCAGAAGGTCTTTAGCCTCCTTTCTGGCATCAACGTCTCCTTCTTAAATGACACCGTCTCTCCTCATGCAACTTCACAGACTGAAGAAAGCAACCAACCTTCCCGTGGGAAGTGCGGGGAGTGGAAAGGGGCCTGTCCTTAGACAACAGTGGCCTGTCGCCTGGGAAGGAGCCAAGTCCCTCCGGCCAGCGTGGTGGCACCTGTGGGTCCTGCCCTCCCTGGAAACAGCCCACACGCATGCGTTCTTGACCTGCTGGTGAGAGGCATCCGCCCCTCAGGGCCCTTCAGACAGGGATAAGCAACTTTCCTCCCTTCGAAATCTGTGTGGAACTAATCCTTAGCACTTGCAAACAAGGGCACCCAAAACACACGTATTCTCTTACTGGGCTTGCTTAGAGAATGTCCCCGAAGATTTCTTTTTTCTTTTGAAGGAAAGTTTTAAAAAGGAGGTGGGGAGGAGGTCAAGGGGCAGAAAGTCTCCCCTTGGACCATTCTGTTACGATTACCTGTGCTGCCCGGCCGGCGTGGCTCAGTGGTTGAGCGTTGACCTATGAACCAGGAGGTCATGTTCGATTCCTGGTTCAGGGCACATGCCAGGGTTGTGAGCTTGATCCCCAGTAGGGGGCATGCAGGAAGAGCTGATCAAATGATTCTCTCTCATCACTGATATTTCTCTCTCTCTCCCTCTCCCTTCCTCTCTGCAATCAATAAAATATATTTAATAAGTAAAAAAAAAAAAAAAGAAAGAAAGAAAGAAAAAAGATTGCCTGCACCTAGTTCTAGGCTCTCCTGCACAGATGGAGCAAAAAGTGATAGCTGTCGCAACTTGCTAAATCTAAAGCATCTCATTTCTGAGAATGACTTGTATCGATCTATCCATAGCTATCAACGGAGAATTCGTGTTTTTATAAAACAAAAAGTGCCAAAGAATTTACTTCTTTACTGTCAAATTGAGAGTTGATGGAAGAAACAGCCAGGCAATTAATTATATTTAGGAACCATGCATCTTGGCTTTGAAGTTAAATGTATTTCCCTGTGGCTTTATATTGAGAACAGCTTTTATTAAATTCAATTACTTTTCCCTCTGGTCTGCTCCATAAAGGTGCGCTCCCAGAGAAGGGTGGCTCTTAACGGAATTATTTCCACTGGAAACGATGAGGACCGAGTAGGGTTGCTCACTAAAAAGGGTGAGTCCTTCATAAGCAAAATCACAGGTGATAGGGTGTGTTTACTTTCTCATTAGCTGGCAAAACAAATAAGAGAAAATGGAATGGTCTCCTTGCCTAGATTACCACCTAATGCTTCATCCTGTCCCAGAAGGGGCCAACTCAATGCATCCACCAATCCTTAGACCATAAGACTCCTCTCAGGACGCTCCGAGAGTTATGGCTTGTTGGCAATGGAAAAAACAAAGACCAAATGCCCGGAAAGGTCATTGGAGTGAAAGTCACCAATTCTAGACCCCTGCCTCTAGCCATCTGAGACCTGATCAGTTCTGTTCCTGGAACCTTATTTCTTCATCTGACCAGCAGGCACGATGACTCGTGCCCTCTCCATCCCATATGGCTGTTACGAGGATCAAACGAGATGATGAGATAATAAACAAGTGATCATTGCAAAGCATTGGCAGAACCGTTAATAATAATTTATGGACCAGCAAATTTCTGTTCCAATGTCATTTAAAATAGGCTGTGGCTTTGCTGAAGGATTGTCTTGCCCAAGTGTGCTCATTTGTATGTTGCTCTTTATAAACAATGACTTTCTCTCCCTGAGCCACACGAGAGAAGCTGTTTTTAAAAACCTAATATAATATTTGGTTAGAAAGTGATTGCGAAAGCTGACTGCATCATCGGCCAATCAGGTGGCAGCTCCCAAAGGGGCATTTTCTAACCAAAAGTATAATGTATTTCTGTAATAAAATGACCGATTTTACAAGTCCCAGGCATTGCTTTAAAAATGGTTGTATTAGGATCAAAAGCTTCAGTGCCACCTGGGACCAATAACGGGTCTGTTTCCTTCAGAAACGTCACCTACGTTAGCCCCAGTCCTACAGTTCTGGCTTAAGAAATTAAGAAGCATGAAAAGCACAGGCAAGTCCACAGGGCCTGTAGAAGAATTATGTAGGTAAGATTCAATATTACGGGGAGGTATTTTCCCCCGCCCCAGTTTGTTACAGAAAGAAGCCCAGGTTCCAGCAACAATCAGCTTCCCTTCCACCAGCAACACACTTTCAGATGCTCAGCAGCACAATCTACAGGTGGCCTGCCTCGGTGGCCTGGCTGAATGCCACTGGATTTGTTTGTTCAGAGTCATGCTGTCCTCCCTCCATGTTCATCGTTGATACTGTTGGGGACACGAGCTCCACGCAATGCTGGTGTCATCGGGCACATCACTACCACTGCTTAGGGAAAACCTCCTTCATGACAGATGGCCATTAAACTGCCACATCAGGACTTCCAGTGGATGGAACATATCTTCTGGAACTTTCTTTGGGTACATTGGACCTGGCTACTCAGTTGGCTTGAATGAAAAACTTAGACGCTCAGATGAGCTGACATCCCAACACAGCAATGAAGTCACTGAAAAATTGTGTGGGCCGTTCAAAGGGATCAGGTGGGCACTGGAGACGGTTCTGAGCTTAATGAAACACAGTATGACCCACACGGAAGGAAAAGCAGCCACACAGATGGCATCTCATCGTTATCAAACGATTTTGTTGATTGTCCACCAAGTGCAATGAGTTTATTATATAAGAGGCTGGGGAAAGACATAAGAAATCTATGGGGGTGAGCTGCATTAGGCAAAGACCATATCTTTCCTGTTAACTTATGTCTCCATAGGGAAAAGCATAGGGCCCAATATATACTAAGTGTTCAATAAATGCTTTACAAATAAAAGAAAGAATGAGCTACTGATACTTAGGATGTTAGAGGTAGGCCTCCTCCTCTGAATGAAATGCGTACAGATGTCTAACCTCTCCCTCCCAACTCCAATCATCCAAAAAGACGAACAAAGGCAAACCTGCTTATGGAACTAAGGGTGCCAATCCCTTACCAAACACCTCCAGGCCTCTTTCACGTGGAGGCTGCTGAGACTGACTGAAGGAAAAAGACAAGCCTCACCTCTAACAGCACTTCTTGTGAGACAGCAGCATGAGCAGAAAGGAACTGAAGAGCCTGACCGTGTCTCCATTGATAGTCCCCAGTTTGAAGGTCAAGGGCTCCTATTGGGGTCAAAATCATGAGAGGCTGGCCCAGCAGTGTTCCTTCAAGGACAACAGCTCCAACAGTAAGGCTGAAAGCTGAGGTTACTCCCAAAGGCTGCTGGGTTGGAAGACATCAGTCCTCCCTCTAATCCAGATTTATGCAAGAAAACTTCAGAAGGGTTCATATTAATGAAGAGTCAAGAGGGCACAGAATCTGTAAAACGAAAACACCAGTCATTAGTAACAAGCCGAGATCCGGAAACAGTACAGGGACATTTAAAACATAAGTGCTCCATGAAAAACCTTTGATAGAATCGTTAGCAAGAAACTCCATCATTTAAGAATTCAAATTAGCAACATAGAAGAAAAACTCAGTGACTGCTCAAGGCCACAGGGCTAGTAAGCATCAGAGTCAGGATTCAAATCCAAGCCATTGGCTCCTGAGTCTGTTTTTAACCACTACCTTGTCTTCCCCATCATTCAGAACTCTCATGCCTTATTGCTTTCACTCAAATTTGGGGGTGGGAGGTGGGGGGTGGCTAATCAGTTCAATAACTTCCCTCGCTCATGTGACTGATGATAAAAGATGATAACAAAGGCCAACAATCAGGGGACACTATGTGCTAGGCCAGCCGTGGGCAAACTACGACCCGCGGGCCGGATCCGGCCCGTTTGAAATGAATAAAACTAAAAAAAAAAAAGACCGTACCCTTTTATGTAATGATGTTTACTTTGAATTTATATTAGTTCACACAAACACTCCATCCATGCTTTTGTTCCGGCCCTCCAGTCCAGTTTAAGAACCCATTGTGGCCCTTGAGTCAAAAAGTTTGCCCACCCCTGTGCTAGGCTCTATTCAAAACCATTAAATATAAAGTTTCTCACGTCATACAGAAACACTGTGGGGGAAATGAGGCTTGGAGAGTTTAAGTAATGAGTCCAAGGTCACTCAGCTAGCTAGCATGGAAGCCTGGGCTTGAACCCAGGTCTCTTCATGCCAGATTCCATAACCTTGGCCCCTAGTCTATGGAAGGTTTATATTTTGGTCCCTTGGTCAGGCTTAGGTCTCTCTCAGGGAACCTTTCATTATGCTAGGGGTTTATGGCACCAGGCCAAGGGTGCTAGGTGCCCAATATTTCCCCAAACTGACGAATCAACTGGCTGGTTTCTTTGAAATCCAGTGTCAGATGGCACCATGAGACAGGAAGACTGGCTGGATTCTGGTCTGTGTAACAGAAGGCCATGATAAACTGGCTTTGCAGAAGAAAGAAAACACCCATGTTATATGCAGCATAAAACTAAGGTGTCATACAACATGCAGGGCACAAGTCAATGGAGTCCAAGCAAGATGCCAAGTGAGGAGCATAATATTGCCACGTTAGAGCTGGGTTCAGGCATAATATTGCCACGTTAGAGCTGGGTTCAGGCATAATATTGCCACCTTAGAGCGGTAGAAATTAAATAACACCCAAATTAAGGAAGTGCCATGTCAAATGAGACAACGTGGTGGGGAGGGAGCGCGTGGCTATTTGCGAACCATGAAGTCCAGTGCACGTTCAGTGGTGGGGATCAATGAATGTCTCACAATTGGCATAACTTTAATCCTTCTGATTCTGAACTCTGACCATTTCACCCCACCCACCCCTCACTGTTCCTCTCAGTCACCCATCTCAGGAATAGCCTCACTGTCTACCTAAGTTCTCCATTCAAAATAGTTACTCTTTTTCTTTTCTCTTTTTCCCTTCCTGCAGTTTTATTTGCAAAATCTGGCAACTCTACCAACCACCCAAGTGGTCCCCTGAGTTATTCTCCGCCATGGCTCTTGGTTTGCTTCCTCCACTCACTCAGCACAATGCTGAAGTGTCTAGTGGTATGTCTGCCTATTAATGTCTGTGTCCCCACCGACACTCTACGTTCCTTAAGGGCAGGGCCTATGTTTATTTTATTCATCTATTTATACTCAATAATTAGCACAGTGCCTAGCATAATCACGGAAGCTCAATAAGCATTCAACAAATGAATAGACATGTATTATTTTAGCTCAAGCATCCTCCTTTCTTAAATCACTTCTTCAAGGTAACATGGCAAGTTTTCACTTACAGAAAGTACACTTCACAGACCAAAGCAGTTCGAGTATGTAATCATAATCCATTTAGCCCAGTAATTAGACCTTAATGTGATGAAATTCAGCTGACGGTGCAGAAGAGACAAGGTGTTGAGTAATGCAAACACCACCTTGCCACCTTTCCAGATGATGAAACCACGCGCAAAATAAAGCAAGGATGAAGAGCAGCATAAAGGGGAACCCACAGGAGCAGGAAGTGCAGGTCAGAAGGTCAGGAGGGAAGGAAAGTAAAGACTGAGGCTAGTGAAGTAGAAAACAGAATAATCCCCGGCAAGGGGATGCCAGGAAGAAGCTGAGAGCGCTGGGCCGAAGCAAAGACTACAGAGAGAGACACTTTGGACAATCAAAGGGTCATTTAAAAAAGCAAAAGTCAAATAAATAATAAACCTGCACTGGGATCCTGATAAATGTAACTGACACATCCAACGGCAAGGTCAGCGAAGGAGGAGCTAAGAGATGGAGAAAATCATCAAGGCGAAGAGTTTTGTGTTCAGAGTCTGATTTGCTTATTTTTAAAAGGAAGGTGAGCACAGATGTTCAATGACATCAATTCCCCAGGAGTGGCTGGTGCCTATTTGCATACCCTCAAATAAAAATAAAGAGAACTCGCTAAATTCCTGCCCTATTTAACTGTGGCTTTTAAGACAGAGCAAAAGACATGCTCTCCCTGAGCAGTGATGGCATAGAATTTAGGATCCAATAGTCAGTCTTGCATTTGAAATGGTCTTGTCATTTCCTGATGGATGTGGGGTTGTTGGGTTGTATCTGTGGTCGAGGGAGAATTAGCTTAATTACAAATTCACTCTGAAGAACACATTCATCAAGGGCTTGCTATGGAGGATCTATGACGCAACGACTTTGTCCTGGCTTGTAATGTACTTGTAATGCTATAGGAAGTTCTTCAAGGGAATGTATATACTGCTTGGGCCAAGCAAAATATAACATTTTTATGTCCTAATTTGGTCCACATGTCACCACCATACAATCTCATCTGTGTGCACACACGTGTGCACATGTGTGTTACATATTTTGGGGAGGGATGGTACTTTAAAATGCAGAGATTTGAGGTCATCATATTCAGTTCATAGTGCACTATTATTCCATACACTATTGTTTTATGTGTGGCCCTCTGTCTTGTATTTTTTAATTACATCATTTATTCCTCATTCTCTACTTCCAACACCCATCCCATCATATGCAACCACTCTGATCGACTGTTTTTTGTTGGTGTGTTTTCTTATGTTTCTGTATATTGTTAAGTTACACAAATGGTACTGTCATTTAGATCTTATTCTGTTTCTTGGTTTCTTGGTCAAGACCGTGTTTTGAAGTCAATGTCTCTTGCTGCAGAGCATCTGAGGTATGGCCTCACCACGTCTGGCCTGCCCACACTTCCAAGTTGCTTCCAGGACCAACGATGACAAACAGTCGTGCAGTAGACATCCTTGTGCCAGTCCTTTGGAAGCCTATAGAGCCGTGGTCGGCAAACTGCGGCTCGCGAGCCACATGCAGCTTTTTGGCCCCTTGAGTGTGGCTCTTCCTCAGCCTTAGGAGTACCCTAACTAAGTTAATAACAATGTACCTGCCTATATAGTTTAAGTTTAAAAAATTTGGCTCTCAAAAGACATTTCAATCGTTGTACTGTTGATATTTGGCTCTGTTGACTAATGAGTTTGCCGACCACTGCTATAGAGCATGTGCTTGGGATAGACCTTGAAAGGCAGAATGTGGAGTCATAGGCACACATGCGTCCGTGCATAGCACTGCTCGCCAATCCCACCGGCAGTGCAGGGAGATAGATGCCTTATTCCTACAGCCCCAACACTTGGCAAAATCCAAATTTGTTCTTAGTGGAAAGCCTAGTGGAAAGCGACACTCCATTGCTCTATGAAAGCCAATGAGTAAGTCCAGAATGAACACAGTCCTTTTTCTTGGAAACCTCAAAAAACGTTTAAACCTCTTTGGTGTTCATCTCAGACCTGAAAGGTAGGTGATTCTCCATATGTTAGAGTCAACTGACTCATTAGACACCGAAAGCCCAGGCCCAAAGCTTTGAGACTTATGCCTCCTAAATTCTGACTTCCGCCTGCTAGCAAGGAGGGTGAGAACTACCTTTCTAGGCACTGTGCCTCCCCCTGTTCCGCTCAGCCGTCTCATCACTAGCACATACTTCTTGGGTGGGAACGAGACATACTTTCTAGTGTGAGGTTGTCAATTTCAAAAAGTTGTATAAATAGATATCCAAGCAGTTTTCAAAATGAACCTTCTCAAGTGATTTTTAAAAAAAAAAAAAAAAAAAAAAGAAAAGAAAAAGCGCCTGGCCGGCTTGGCTCAGTGGTTGAGCATCAACCTACGAAACAGGATGTCAAGGTTCGATTCCCGGTCAGGGCACATGCCTAGGTTGCAGGTTCGATCCCAGTGGGGGGCGTGCAGAAGGCAGCCAATCAATGATTCTCTCTCATCATTGATGTTTCTATCTCTCTCTTCCTCTCCCTTCCTCTGCGATATCAATAAAAATACATTTTTTTTAAAAAAGAGAAGAAAAAGTCACAGTCTCGATTTGAGATGAAATACCCTCTGGACACAGAGGTCACTGTAGACTACCAAGAGAATAATGTGATTATCTGCTCCAGGCTTGAATGCTGTGGCCTTATCATCACAGAAGATATTTTCTTCCTTTCTAGTGTGCTATGATATAATCCCCTAACACGGAGGAACTTTACCGCCCCCCCCCCCCCCCCCCCGAAGAAGCAGGAGTGATTATTGTGGATGGTAACAAATTTGTCAGCATTTAGTGCTCCCGAGTCACTCCCGTCAATCCACAGAGAGGCCTGCCTGTGGGCTGGAGGGCTCGGCTGCTACTGAGGCCCCCGGGCTGTTGGGCGTGTGGTGTGTTTTGTTTTCTGACATCACAAGAACATGATGGGCAATTTAATATTTGCTAAAATATCGAAAATCCCTCTAATTGAATAAAGTTACTGGAAAGCTGCGTAGATTTCAATGGTCTCACGAGTCGTTTACTAGGAAAGATTGATTTCTTTAAGAGGATCCAGCTGTAACTTGCCTTGAGCCCTGTGCAAATTCTTTAGGGGAACGGATGGCTTTCCCCCCTGTCAGTCCAGTGGAAAATGATACTCGGTAGTTCTCTCTATCAGTGGGGAAAACTTGTTTAAACACATTCAGAATGCTGCTCCTGTTTTTATTGAATCTAATCCTCCTGCCTCCCTTGTTAGGAAGGTTTTAATATAAACACAACCAAATTTGTTCTCTGTGAGCTGCTCAAACCCAACAGTAATACAAAGAGGACCAAAATAGCTTGCCCGCATTCGTATTAGAAATGCCACGCTATTTATTCATAGGACAGAAAGCGAATACCCAAAGGGATCAAAAGGAGAGTGAGGGAGAGCTCTGCTCCCAATTACGATGAATACAATTGAATTTCATAAGCCTGGACTGCAGGTTGCTCGGGACAGAGACCCCGCCTTAACTTTCCTTATAAACCCAGGTCCTGGGAAAGAACCTGGCTGCCCACAGGTCCCTGTTGATTGACTTCTTGGAACTGCAGGGGCCACAATAAATGACACCCTTTTCTCCCCAACCTGAGACACATGGAGGAGTCTCCAGACAAAAATACCGACTTTAGTAAAGATAGAGCTAAGTTAGAGGGCGTGGCTGTCTTGTGTATCTAGAGTGGGCTTCGCAATCCTTCATCCTGAGCTAGACGGGCTTGGCCCCTCAGTCAGGGGCAGCTCTGTCCAACTAGAGGCTCCCCTACAGATGCGGGGCCTGCCCAGGAGCCCACTGCATGACTGCGACGCCCCAGGAGGCGTGCATCCTGCGGATAGGCTGCCTGGAAGGATGCTCAGCTCCCTTCCCAAACCTGCCCATCAGTCAGCTTCTGCTAGGGGAGGGTCAGGCAGAAGTTGAATGTGTTCCAAATGCTTTTCCCTTCAGGAAGCACAGTGATAAGTGGAGCCCTAGAGCTGGGGAAGTGAATGCTTAGTAAAACGGGGGAGAAACGTGGTTTCAAAATGATGTTTTATTATCTGCGATGGGCTTCACCAGGGCTAGACTTTCAACTCCATTGTTACTGTGGTAGCAGAGTATAACTGTTGGTAAATAGCTCTAACTAACTAAAATTCATGTCATTACTTAGATCCATGGTATATTTCATTTTTTAAAACAGATTTTTATTGAGTTCAGAGAGGAATGGAGATGGGGAAAGAGATAGAAACATCAAGGATGAGAGAGAATCATTGATCGGCTGCCTCCTGCACGCCCCACACTAGGGATGAGCCTGCAACCCAGGCACGTGCCCTGGCCGGGAATGGAATTATGACTGCCTGGTTCATAGGATGACACTCAACCAACTGGGCCACACTGGCTGGGTTAGGTCCGTGTTAAATCTTTCTTCTATGTGGATTAAATTATGTTACTGTCAAAGGAATTACTTGATCGGACTTATGCGCTTGCATTTTTCTTCTGTTCCCTGACATGATTTGGTATATTCTTTTTGTGACCTGTTGCTGGGGCAACTCAGTAGTTCTAAGCTTAGGCAACTATTTGAATCAGGACACTGTTCTTTAATGACCTTAATTGGCTGGAAAGAAAAGTCCTTATTGTCGTGCTTTCTATTCTGTGTGGGGTTTCAGAATTTCCGGATGTGTGACAAATATTAAACAAACGATCACTTTGATTTGGGCTTTCGGGCTCAGATCAAAGTCACAGTCATCAAACACCGAGGGAGAAGTGATGAAACCAGGCCCCGCGGTGGGGGTTCAGCCGCGCAGGCGTGGGCGGCCAGGGGTGTGTGTGGAGGGGCTCCCCTGAGAACCAGATCAATAGGAAGATGCCCGGGTGTTGACGCTCTGCAGGTGTCTCCCCCACACTCTGGTCTTTGATTTTCATCCGATTCGTTTTATGTTATCCTGGCCCTGGGTTCAGATCAGGTCTCATTACTCAAAACTGAGCTTCTGGACGTATGAGAGACAGAAAGACCTCCTCTCGGTGTTTAAAAGGCATTTTCTAGAAAACGGGGGAAGAAGGTAAAAGCCCAGGCCACTGTATTTTAGAGTCGTGGAGTTTTAGGGCCAGTGGAGACTTTAGAGATCATTGAATCTGCCAGCCCCTGACCCACGTCTTCATTTTACAAAATAGGGAAACGAAGGCAAATACGTCTAGGAACTTGAGCAAAATTACAAAGCTCGTCAATAACTAGGGTGGGGCTAGAACTAAAGTTTTTCGGATTCTCTATCTTTATTAATCTCTGCTTCTCGAATGTTGCTAACATTAAGGAAGAAGACTCAAGAGTCAGTAGAAGAAGGTAGTATGAAGGCTCCTTGGTTACCTATATTCCATGTGTAATGCCACTTTATTGGAGTATTTAACTAAAGCCCACAATGAGTTACAAATAACATGCTCTAGCTAGCCCAAAGCATGACTGGCCCTTGGTGCCATGAAATTTCTAGCTTTCATTTCTCTTCCCAGTACATTTTACACGTTAGTCACTGTACTGATCCTCCAACCTCCACAGGTAGATCACAGCTCAAATCTGGGAAATCCAGGTAAGAACCGATCCATAAATTTGCTTCCTTGCTTGAGTGGACCCAGAACGTAAATCGTTCAGTGGCCTCCACTGTTGAAAATTTATTTGTGTTAGGTGTTGTTTGGGGGTGTCCTAGGGATTCCGGTGGAATGATAAGAGAGGTTTTGGCATTAAATTTCAAAGCGTGAAAGTGAAAAGGTCAAAAAATGAGGGTGAGAAGGGGGGGGTGGCAGGAAGGAAGAGGCAAAGGCACCCTTCCTGCCACACAGGCTCCTGGGAAGGGAGAGCAGGTGACTGACAGCACCTAGGGGCACACCCCCTTGGAAGCTAGATCTGGAAAGGCTGAAGGTGGTCTCAACGGGGCCTCCCAGGTTCTGAAACAGGCCATCGGCATTTCCATCACAGCCAAGAGCTGGGCACCTGGAGAGCCACAGACCCAGCTCCGAGGGAGGGCAGGAAAGGCCAACACTGCTGACAAGAGACTCATGACAGACCCAGGGGGAAAATGGGGGGGGGGGAGGGGGACACCCAAAGAGGCCCAGGAAGAAAGACTTCGCCAGGTGGCACCACTTCAGTTTAATTAGACAAAGGCTTGGGGGTGGGCCGCGAGGTCTGAAAGCAGAGACACCTGGGAGTGAAAGAGAAGGGGGGTCAGGGGCAAAGGTTGAGAAAAACAAGCCACCTGGGACCCTGATTGAAACACACCCGCCAGACCGAGGTGTAAAGGAGGCAGGTCAAGGAGCTGCAGAAACCCGAGCGGAGTAGGAGGAGGGAGGGGCAGGGGCAGGGGCGGGCGCTGCCCATCAGGCTGCCTGCCATCAGTTAGGAGAGGGCAAGTGACCTGGGAAGGACGGGACGTTACCTAGGGATGTCCTCAAGTGGGAATGACAAGGGGCACATGTCCAATCAGGGGGGATGGCAGGAAAGAAGAGAATCCAACCTAAAAAGTCTTTTTCCTTCTTAAAAAACATTTTTTTTGCTATAAATATCTGTTTATGAACCCTATGATTTAATAAGTCAAGGCAGATCTTTTCTCTCCATTTTTTTCTCTTGAAAATTTCTAATTTATGGAAGAGTTGAAAGAACAATGCACTCTATACACATGTATCCTTCACTTCGATTTACAATTAATGCTACCTTTGCTTTAGTTTTCAAGCTATGTCAGAGCCATTTTAGAATAAGTTGCAAACTGATTTTAAAATGCTTCACTCCTAAATACTTCAACATGCACTTCCTAATAATGCAGCCATTCTATTATATACTTGGAAAAATTAACATAAATTTTATTTAAAATTCAAACGGACCAAGAAGGGTTATAAAAAGTCCTATTCTTCAGAAATAACCACTTCATATTCAATTTTCTCAATTATCCCCCAAATATCTTTGTTTTGTTGGATTAAAAAAAATTCAGAATCCAGAATTGTGCAATACATTTGGTTATGTCTCCTTAGGCTATTTTAATTTGTAGCTACTTTCTTTGTGTTTATTGTTTTTCATGATATTGAAGTTTTTGTTTTTTAAATACATTTTCATTGATTTCAGAGAGGAAAAGAGAAGGAGAGAGAGAGAACCATCAATGATGAGAAAGAATCATTGGCTACATCATGCACGCCCCCTACTGGAGATCAAGCCCACAACCTGGGCATGTGCCTGGGAATTGAACCGTGACCTCTTGGTTCCTAAGTAGCCACTTAGCCACTGAGCCACACAGGCTGGGACATGGAATTTTTTAAAGGTAACTGACTAGAATGCACTACACTCTCGATTTGTCTGATTGCTTTCTCATGAGTAGAGGCGAGTTAAATATCTTTGGCAAGAATAATAGCATACCTTACAGATTTCCATCTTACCTATGTGACAGAAAAAATTATCATCAGCGTGCCATCAAGCTGGTTCATTTCTTTACAGTTGACGTTGATGTCATGGTTTCTACAAAAACAGAGAGAAGGAAAGAGAGGGAGACAGAATTTCAAAAAATGTTTTTGTCACAACCAGATCAATAAAAATACTTATTAAGCCATAACTGGTTTGGCTCAGTGAATAGAGCATCGGCCTTCGGACTGAAGGGTCCCAAGTTCCATTCCAGTCAAGGGCATGTACCTTGGTTGCGGGCACATCCCCACTAGGGGGTGTGCAGGAGGCAGCTGATCGATGTTTCTATCTCATCGATGTTTCTAACTCTCTATCCCTCTCCCCTCTGTAAAAAATCAATAAAATATATTTTTAAAAAATACTTCTTAAACACCCCGTAATGAACTGAACACTGAATTGGATGCTACGATTTCAGGCAAAGAAAGCAAATTGATAAAGAAACTGAATCTAGAACTCGGCTGTCTAACGCATGCAGAGAATGTGAAAAGCAGCTCCTGGACTGGACTCTGTAGGAATGTGTCATCAGAAGCATGATGGGCATGTCCCACTGGCGTCCTCCCGCAGCGGTGGCATCAATCTTCGGGGACAGCCTGGGTCGCAGGGATGCTGTGCGCTCACGGGAAGGGCCCCGCGTGTTCTGGACGCCAGATGTGCGAGTGGGAAACTGACAGTTTTGAAAATGTAGGAGCCCAACTCTGATTCTTGGCCAGATGGTGAACCACTCACCTCAGTGGGGAAGTGGTTTACTTGAAGCTCTCTGTTTATTGTTTTCCAAATACAGATCCCCAAATTATATAGGGTGGCTAAGTCTAAAATCAGAGAATAGTCAAATATTCCTGAAATTGGTCAAAAGATGTGTCTTATTTAATTCTGCAAATGGCTTGTGCATATGCTGAACAATTCAAATGGACCAAGAAGGGTTTATAAAAAGTCCTATTCTTCAGAAATAACCACCATTTCATATATTCTTCCAGGAAAGTTCCTGCAAATACACACAGATCCATACATATTTTAATATACAAAATCTTGGAGCACACTATACTTTTCTGCTGCCTTTTCCCTCCCCATCTTGGATATTTTGTCGTATCAGCTTTATCTCATGCTTTTTACATGCTGCGTCTTATTATTCTATTGAATACCAAGTGTTGTTTGACTAGTCACCAATTTCAGGTATTTTGTTATTATCAATAATGTTGCCGTTATCGTTGTAGCAAGTGCATGCTTGTATACATTCCAAAATATTTGTAAGGTAAATACCTAGATTAAAATTGCTGAATCAGCCGAAACCAGTTTGGCTCAGTGGATAGAGCGTCAGCCTGCAGACTGAAAGGTCCCAGGTTCGATTCCGGTCAAGGGCATGTACCTGGGTTGCGGGCACATCCCCAGGGGGTGTGCAGGAGGCGGCTGATCGATGTTTCTCTCTCATCGATGTTTCTGACTCTCTATCTCTCTCCCTTCCTCTCTGTAAGAAATCAATAAAATATATTTAAAAAATAAATAAATAAATAAAATTGCTGAATCAGCATGAGAATGCATTTAAGATATTCATAGGTATTGTGCAATTGCCCTCCAAAGAGCTTGTCTCAAGTTCTATACATTCCAAATGCCCTAGGAGAGTACCTGTCCCCTTCTCCGAGCCTGTGTGTTAACAGCACCGAGCAATCTGATAGGTGAAGAGTAGCATCTTCTTTGCTTACTCTAATTTGCAGATGTCTAAAAGGCTTTTGGGATTTCCTCTTCTTCCTGATTGTCTTCTATTTTCCTAATGGTTCATCTTTTTCTTATGGATAAATATAGGGTGTCCAAAAACTGTATATACACACTTTGAATAATTATAAAGGCAGTATTTAATAAAATACATTTCATTTTCAAATTGAGTTATCAGCTATTAAAGTATATATACATATATGGCTCATCTAATCTAATAATAGACAAACATGGTAATTGACCATACCTCCGCTATGCTTCCCATTGGCTAATCAGCAGGATATGCAAATTAACCCAACCAAGATGGCGGCCGGCAGCCACGCAGCTGAAGCGAGCAGGAGACTTGCTTGCTCCAGTGATGGAGGAAGCCAAGCTTCCTCCCTGCTGCGGCTGGGCCCTGAGCTCCACTCTAAGCAACAAAGTTGCAATTATAGAAGCTAAACAAACCCCAGATGCCTGCTTTCAGCAGGCTGTGGCCTGGGAGCTGGAGTGGCAACAAAGTTTCAATTATAGAAGGTAAATAAATCCCAGAATAAAAGAAAAAAAGGAGAGGCAGGGAGCTTCAGACGCCGGCTTGGCCCGCCTGAAAACAGCCCTCAGCCCCTCATTCAGACTGGCCAGGCACCCCAGTAAGGACCCCCACCCTAAAGGGGGTGCAGGCAGCCTGAAAATAGCCATTATCCCCTCATCCAGGCTAGCCAGGCACCCAGTGGGGACCCCCGCCCTGAAGGGGGTGTGACCAGCTGCAAACAGCCATCAGCCCCTCACCCAAGCTGGCCAGGCACCCAAGCAGGACCCCCACCCTGATCCGGGACACCCTTCAGGGCAAACCAGCCGGCCCCCACCCGTGCACCAGGCCTCTATCCTATATAGTAAAAGGGTAATATGCAAACTGACCCTAACAGCAGAAAGACTGGGAATGACTGGTCACTATGACACACACTGACCACCAGGGGGGAGACGCTCAATGCAGGAGCTGCCCTCTGGTGGTCAGTGAGCTCCCACATGGAGGAGCTCTGCTCAGCCACAAGCCAGGCTGATGGCTGCCAGCACAGCGGTGATGGTGGGAGCCTCTCCTGCCTCCTCAGCAGTGCTAAGGATGTCTGACTGAAGCTTAGGTCTGCTCCCTGCTGGCAAGTGGACATCCCCCGAGGGCTGCCGGGCTGCCAGAGAGGTGTCTGATTGCCAGCTTAGGCCAAATCCCCTGAGGAGCAGGCCTAAGCCAGCAGGTGGTCATCCCCCAAGGGGTCCCAGGATTCGAGAGGGCACAGGCCAGGCTGACGGACATTCCTCCCCATCCCCCCCCCCAGTGCACAAATTTTTGTGCACCGGGCTTCTAGTCTATAATAATAAAAGCATATGCTAATTAGACCGAACATCCTTCCAGACGTCCTTCCTTCTGGACAAAGCCGCAGCGGGCGGGGGCCACGGCAGAGGCGGCAGAGGCCCCCAGCTGTGGTGGGCGGGGCCCTTGCACAAATTTTCTATTATATAATCAGGTCTCTAGTGATTATATAATAGAAAAATTAGACCTTGTCTGTAATATATGTTGCAACCTTTCCCTGTTTTCTAACTTGCCTTTTGAGTTTGTTTATAGTATTCTTGGTTGTTCCCATGCTTTAAAAGTTTTATGCAAACACATCTTTTCCTTCATAGCATTTAGGTTTTGTGACTTGAATTGAGAGGCCTTCTCTGCTCTGAGATAATTATTGAGAAACAAAACAGAACAAAAACTCCCACACTTTTTTTTGGTACTTCTCATATTTTGCTTAAAATTTTAATCCATATAGAATTGATTTTGGTACGAAGAGCGAGATATGGGTTGGGATTTGTATTTTTCCAGATGGCATTCAGTTGCCTTAAGTTCACTTATTGATTGACCCATCTTTCCCCCAGTGCTTTGATGTTTGTGTTTTATCTTTTGAAGGTAATTATTCTCAATAAAAAGGCTAAATCAAACATCACTAGGTCCTGAGTATGAACAATTTTCAGTTAGTTTATTCAATTTAGACGCTACAGGGAGAAAATCCTTTTATATACACTCTTATTCCATTCAGTGGTTTGGTACTTTTTTCCCTCCAAACTGAAAAACTCATGTGTCACAAATGTGGATGAGGGTTTCTTAAATAAAATTGAGCTTCATTAATCTTTCATGTCTAAATGACATGGTTGGCATTCCACATGTGGAAGGACAGTAAGTTCTCTGCATTGCAGAAAAGAGCCATTTGAATCCTTATCTTTAATTATAAAATTCTAGAGATAATTCTGTTTTTCACTTTTACTTGGAAACATCTCCCAGGTTTCAACCACATTTTTTTTTTCAAATTTAAACTCATGGGTTAACTAAAAGAATCATGGAAAAACTGCACAGGAACTCATCATTGGTTCTTGAAGCTTTTGGATAAAGTCAGTATTTCTCAGATAACATAGGGTTCTAACCTCATGAGAAGATATTGAATTGCCATCAGTAGGTGCTGCTATGATTAACTCAAGAGCACTTAACTGGTTACTTCAACTTCAGTAGGCCTTAAAAGATGCAAAATTGTTCTTTAAAAAAGTGGGGAGGAGCCGAAACCGGTTTGGCTCAGTGGATAGAGCGTCGGCCTGTGGACTGAGAGGTCCCGGGTTCGATTCCGGTGAAGGGCATGTACCTGGGTTGCGGGCACATCCCCAGTGGGGGATGTGCAGGAGGCAGCTGATCGATGTTTCTCTCTCATCGATGTTTCTAACTCTCTCTATCTCTCTCCCTTCCTCTCTGTGAAAAATCAATAAAATATATTTAAAAAAAAAAAAAAAAAAAGTGGGGAGGAGAGCATGAACTTCATGAGCCCTTAGTAGACAATACTCATCACCATTTCCATTTACCCATCTTGTTTAGAACAGTGCTTTGCACACAGCAGGTAATGAATTTGTTGAGTGGAAAAAAGGAAGAATGGGTGGGTGGATATTGGATTGGATCAGTGGATGGATGGGAGAGCCTGAAGGACTCTTCATCAACATCCACGACACAGCAGCGACTGTTAGTTGATCAATTTACACTCAAGATGAAATCTGTTTACCATGCTGTCCTGAAGTTTTATTCTGGACTCCTTCTTCCTGACTATTCAATGAGAGACATATATATAAAACAAAGCACGTCCGTCAGAAAAGCCTATCTTGCTTAGTGCTCTCCTCGAAATAATTTTTGTATCATGATATAATTAAGAAAACTGTTTTGTATCTAGAGTTTCCATAAGACTCTCAATCAGAATTTGATTGATGTACCCCCCCGTTTCAATTAGGGAGCACTCGAGGTTTCTTTCTCTCTCATTAATTACAAATGTAAATCAAATTAAAATGGGAGCTCCTCCCTTCATCGAGGACAACAGAAAGTGTTTTTATAATAATCCTGGTTGCAGTATTTTAAAGTGCAGATAATTAAAATCTCAGCATGCTGCCATCCAACAAAAAAGTAAAACCTTCTTACACAGTATTTCAAAGAACCTGCCACTAAGCTCCTCCCTCCTCTTTTTTCTTTAACATGCATTTACTGAGGGCCTGGGATGTGACATGTGACCTGTGAGTGGTAAAGAAGCAAAGTGAGCAGCTATTTTGTTCTGCATACAGTGAGCAGGTGCATAGACAAGTAAACAAGTATCTGCAGTAGGGTCTGATAAGCCCTCACTAAAATAAAATAAATGAAGAAGCTGATTAAGCAGGTTTCTCAGATTTTGGTGGACTGCCTATAATTTGAAATGAACATTTATTTCTGTCTGGCAATGTCTTTGAAGTTATCATTTCTCCTCTAGGTTCAACTTCCAGTGCCTGTAAAACAACAATAAAAAACACACAAACTCTTATTTTATTCATTTTAAAGGGGGCTCCTTTATAAGAAAAAACACCATTGCTTAAAATAGATATTCATAACAATTACACAGATCTTAGTAAAAATAATCCGACACTCATTCAATAAATATTTGAGCACCAACTACATCCCAGGCACAGCGCTGGGTGTCAATGTTGGGGCTACGATGACTAGAGGCTCAAAGTCTTTGCTAGGAACTCTATATATTTTTATTTTATTGTATTTTCAATTTGTTCAGTGCTTTACTGAAACAAGCCCCTTACAGATGACTCATCAGGGCCTTTGTATATTAAAACAAATGATCAGACCCCAAAACAAGACCAAATAAATGTCCAAGATGGGGGGTTGGCTGGAGGTCAGCAAAGATCAGATGGGGGACTCTTCATGGAATGGAATGAGCAGGATTGGAACAAATGCCAGAGAAAAAATATTTATTCATACGATGCTCCATCCCACGAAAGATCTAAGGTGGTGGACAAAGATAGAGAGACAATGCAAAATGATTAAAGGAGTCATGACAAGGAGAAATATGGATGTAAAAATAATGAAGGGAGGGATAAATGTACCATTCAGAAATGCACACCGAAACTCACTTCATCCCTAGATGCCAACCACGAGGGCCTGCCAGACTGAAGAGTGACTCCTGGGAAGACTGCCCCACACACCACTCACACCACAAGTGAGAAGAGCTTCGAGCAAAGACAACTGACGGGCATTCATACAACTATTGGGAGTCTGTGGTGATCAACAGAAGGCAGGGTCCCAAATTATTTGAGGTGAATAATCATAAAAAGTCTGTAATAATGTTGAAAGATAAGGATCCTAAAAACGGTTAAAAGAATAGGCTAATATCCTGAAATAGTGATGTCTATGCAATAGCCCATCAGAAAGATATGATGCACTGCTGTGATCTTCTGGCTTTAGACAGACGTGCCGTGCACGTGTGAGGGACACTCCCGACACTGAGACCAGTAAGTAACAGGCACTAAAAAGTGGAAGGTTTGATTCCAAGGAACTTGTCTGGTTTAGGCATCAAAACACAAGAGTTGAAAGCAGTTAGAGAAAGGAGGTGCCTCTCGAGTGAATGGCAGGGTTAATACTGCCAAGCTGCCAGACACCCCTTGATGTGGTGGCAACCAGGTTTTGTCCCATGTTGATGCCCTTTGGGACATTCTTCGAGGAGGCACCATACTAGGTGTCTAGGCTACATACAGCTCATCAAGTGTGTGACCTTGAGGTAACAGCAAGCCTCCTCGGAGCGGGCTGGGCTCCTGAGAGTCACTCCCGGCTCAAAGGTCTAAGCATCCAGGCTGAGTGACTTAGGAAATCTCAGTTCTCATTCACAACACATGATGGGACCCACACATGACACCAATCTGCCCCCATCCTCCACCAATTCCGAGGGAAAAAGAAACACAAATCTTCAAGCTCTAACAGGATTCAAGGATTTTTTCAAGGCTAGGATTCCAGTCGAGTCACAGCACCCAGCTCAGTGATTTTCCAGGGCTACCCAACTAAACCCAAGGCTCCCCCAGGGGCGACTGACCCCAAGCCACCGAGGCACAGCCTCCCTCTCAGGCCTGCTTCACAAAGCACACACTTACCGCTCCCCTGCCCCTGACACGGCTCCCTGCAGTAACTCCCCACACTTAGGGAAAAGCTCTTCTAAGCGCAGTTCTAATTAGTATTAATTCCAATATTTTTATTTAAAGTCTAGTCGCTTAAAGTCAAAATGACAGCTTAATGCCATCCCAGCACAGTAATTTGCCTGGAATCAGAAGAGAGCTTCGTTTTTGGAAAGACTTACTGCTAGATTTCAGGCCACATCTTTTTTTAATTAAAATACATGGGTTGTCTTCGCAAACTCTTCCTGAATATTTCATGTGTTCTGAGCTCTATTTGCTGTACATATCTTCAGAGTGTGCATATTATTCAAATATTCCTAACAGATGGTCTCAAGTGCTACATATTCCATAGCATTAAGTGAATAGCTTGGTAAACAAATGAGTCAAGGATTAAAATATTTTACAGCTTATAAATCATGAAAGATGTTCAATAACAGTACATTAATAATAATAATAAAAAACCTTTAAATGTAAACACAAAAACATTAAATGGTGCTATTGGATCAGTCAATGGTTTACGACAAATGAATTCTTTCCCAAAAAGAGGTGCCCACCCTGGATGATCTCAGAAATTACAACCTGACTTAATCTGAAGTTGACAACTGGTCTACCTGTGAGCCTAGTTTAGTTCTTCTCCACCCAACCCCAGGGCTGTTCTCTGCCATTTCTCCTCGTTAACGCCTCCTTCATCGCTAGGAAAGGAAAGAAAAGTAAATTTCTAAGCCAATTTTGTTACTCTCTAGCTACACTTTAGAGACTTTTTGCTGAAAGAGGGTGAAACTACTTCACTCAGGTTGAGGATTCTGAACCAGCTGTGACGTTCATGATCCGAGTTCTCTTTCTATGACAGGCTAATGTTGGACACGGAGGCTTGGCATGATTATGAAAACAAACACAAATTTGAAAAACCCAAACCCACCAACTTTGGCCAGTGCTCAGATGTCTTTCCATTTTACACTGCTAAGGTTCTAGCCATGATTCCACTGAGGGATAAAAGCCAGTGAAATACTCTCCCGGTGGCCGTTTCTCACGCCACCCTGATTTGGAATTAATGTTATTTAACCTAATGTGGAATAGCCTTTCCCTAATCATTGGGTGTTTCTAATATTTGTACAAGGTCTGAGAAGACTTTTAAATTTCATCCTCGATTTCCCTAGAAATGAGGACTCAACCCAGTACTGATTGTGAAAAGAATGTAAACTTTTTATGAACTATTTGCTAAAATGATAGTGACTAGCAAAGCTACAAGTGCCTGTTAAGTAAAACCTCTCACCAAAAGTCACAAGTTGGCTTTATTTGTTATATTAAGGCTCATTACCCAATTTCGCACATATATTCAACACTCTATTCTACCACATTCCATGTGTGGCTACACTCTCTACTTCCTCTTCCACACTAGCATCTGTGACCTCAGGGAAAGACCGCTGAGAAGCTGAGAAAGATGCCCTCCTCAACCAAACACGGCTCAGCCAAGTCAGAACAAAAGGAGGACATTCTGGCAGTTTCATATTAAGGCCCACCCGTGTGTTTTCCTTCTCAATCGTAATACCAACTCTTACCATAGCGAACAAAACATATCAAGTCAATGAATCAACAGTATTTGTGTATCTACTCTGCATAAGGCACTGTGCATATCTTATGAGCATTCTACCTTTATGAAGTTTCATCATGAAGCTTAAGTTTCTCTAAAATACAAAATATTCATGCCCTGGCTGGTGAGGTTCAGTTGGTTGAAGCATTGTCCCGCACCAAAAGGTGACAGTTCAATTCCCGGGTAGGACACATACCCAGGCTGTGGGTTCAATGCCAGGTCAGGGCAGGTGCGGGAGGCAACAGATTCATGTTTCTTTCTCACATTGATTTTTCCTTCTCTCCCCTCCTGTCTCTACAAAAATACAAAAAGTAAATATAATATGCATTAAAAAACTGAAAAAGCAGGTTCAAAAATAAACTCAAGAATGGCAAGAAAAGTTACATTAAGTCAAGAAAGGATTCTGTAAACTACATTAAGCTAAGAAAAATATAGGTGCGTGTGTGTCTCTATTTCAACGGTTCTCAATTACCATCTTAAACAGATGGAGAGCTTGTGAGTAGAGCTCTCGAGTCCTACGGTCTGTCCCCCCGCCCCATTTCTGACTCATTAGGTGTGGAATAGAGTCTGAGAATTTGCATTCAAACAAGTTCCCAGGTAACACTGACGTTGCTGCTCTGGGGCAACACTTTGAAAACATATTAACTTTATGTGACTGGGAATTATTATACACCACCTGTCACTTGACCCGAACACAGCACAGCATTAATATTATGTGCTAAATTGATCTTTGGGACACTAATGATTTTTGTACAATTTTTATCAAAAGGCAAGATCATTGTAAATACTGAATAATCGTAATTACTACAAATAAGGGATGGAGCAGATCCTGGGATAAGAGTCAAATGTGCTATACAGACTGTATTTCCCTGCACTGTTCTCCCTCCCAAATGCAACTGCAATCACACTCAGGGACAGGCATACTAGAGAAAGTCCTTTTTTCCATTAATTGTAATAAGAACATTTAACCTAACCTCTTAACAAAATTAAAAATATATATATTTTTATTGATTTCAGAGAAAAAGGGAGAGGGAGAGATAGAAACATCAATGATGAGAGAGAATTACTGATCAGCTGCCTCCTGCACACCCCTCACTTGGGGACCGTGCCAGCAACACAGGCATGTGCCCTCACCAGGAATCGAACTGTGATCTCCTGGTTCATAGGTCTACACTCAAGCACTGAGCAATACTGGCTGGACTTAACAAATGTTTAAGTGTACAAACAGTATTGTTAACTACAGGCTCAGCTGTCCAGAGGATCTCTAGGACTGACTCGTCGTTCATAACTGAGACCCTGTACCCACTGAATAGCTATTCCTCCTCTCCTCCCACAAGAAAGTCTGGAGCTGGGATTTTGCCTTACCTATCACACACATCCCATATGCCCCTGGGCCCACCCAGATTTTGAATAAACACAACACTGTTTGTGGGAGAAGTAAACAACCATCATACCCTGACTTGTTCTTCCCACGATGAGGAGGCGGAGGAGGAGGAAGTGAACGAGGAAGAGGAGAGGAGAGGATGACTGGTCATCAGAAACAGTGACTCACTAAAGAAGAGATTGCAAACTGGTGGCCTCCGATTTTTTGTTAAAAAAATTAGTTTGCAACATTTGGAAATCATATTTCACAGAAATAGCTGTATTTTCAGTTTCTCTAGAAAGATCACGTTTAGCAACCCTGGCCGTGCATTCACTGCCATATGGCCTCGAGGAGCCAGAGCTGCACAGCTGTTGCCCACTTTCATGGGGGAGAACAGGCTCCCCAGATTGCCACTGTCCCCAGTAATCCCTCCTTTTCCACACCTGGCCTGCCTCATTAGCCACCGTCCCTGCCTGGCTCCGTAAACATTTGAGTTTGCAATCCCTGCTCTAAGGTGTAGCACAAATAAGATAATTTGCTGGGAACTGCCCATAACCTGTGGTCTGTCTCACACACTTTACACCACTCACCAGAGTGAAGTAGAATATAACGTTATAACAGCGTCAATCTTCCTCTGTTCTTATTAAATAAATAAATCATTTGCAAACTTTGGTACTGGAATGAAAACAAACTGGACCATACCTGCCATTTGTCCACCACACACCATAATTGAAAAGCTCTGCCAGAGAAATCTGTTTTCGTGCTGCCCAGCATAAATTCTGACTTTTGAATATGCCTGACAAATGATGAAACCACTGGAAATGTCATTATCGAATTGTAGGCTGTGAGGAGTATAAGACAGAATCGAGTACTTCTAATCCATGTCATTATAGGTCTATAACTGTCCGTCATAAGAACGTGAAAGTACGACATCTGTGCCACCATGTAACGTTATTTGGGGAGAAAATGTAGGATGTGGGGCGTCCAGGCACAGGCCCATTACTTTGAAAAGGGCACAGAAATATTTCTGACACAGGCAGTGCATTCAAACAAAACCTACGTGAAAAATGGTCGTTCTAATAGAATAATAACTCTCTACTTCCAATTGTTCCAAATATCTTTGTCTTAGTAGACTAAGGAAAAATAAACGTGTGTACCAGGGACAGGTAGGAAGGAACAATCTAGAGAGACACTGGGGAAGTGAAGGGGTGAGATACACGGGACCTCCACGTTTGAGAGCGACCGGAGACTAGGAAGGTGTTCCAGTCTGCAGAGAAATCCCTTGTCCCAAATGCGTGTGATTTATGTCCAAGGCTATTACATATGGATCACAACTCATAATGTAGAACACAACTGCCTAATACACTGCCACACACACACACATACACACACACACACTCACACACACACACATACACACACACACACTCACACACGCACACACACACCCCACACCCGAGCCCCGAGCCCGGGTCCTTAGGTTCCTGTTTCCCTTGGATAGACAGGTGTATCTATAGACGCTGTATCGAGAAAACACTGGGCATTGGCCTTTGCCTATATATACATCCGCAAATGTTATTTTCTACCAAACTTGAGCTCTATCCCTATGAGGGGACATTGTATATACAGAGGGCATTCACACTTTTGTTGACTGTCCACTCTAAGGTACTCGGTCACTCGCCTCTGAATGAATTTTCAGAACTATTTTCATAGTGAATGAGTGTGTGGGTCTTACAGAATACTTGCTGCAATGCGTCAAACAGGAGGCATCCTATTTTTAAAGGACAAGGAGGACTCGTGTATAAATGCACACACCACGCTGTTTTATCTGTAATAAGAAATTAGACAACGGAATTAAGATTAAACACTTTAATCAACTATAATAAATCAATATATATTATATAAAAAAGTCTGATTCATGCATCAGATTACATAAATTATACAACTGTCACATTATGCAAGGCTTACATACTTTTGAGTTTGTATCGGTAAAAATGTATACAAGTTACTAAGAGCATTTTACTTAACAAGTGTAATACTCTTCAGTTATAAATAATGCTCGTGTCTTTCAAGTACCTGCTAAATATACACATTTCTAGATCTGCAGCATTCTTCTGTACCTCAAAATACAAACCATCTGGAAGCTTCAAAGATTTATAGGCCCAACGTATCATTTGTTACAGACTTCAATTCCATGGTAAGAGGGGATTTTTTTTGACATAGAAAAGAAATGAAATAAAATGCCAACTCGAGTTTAATGCTTGAAGAGCTTCTCCACTACTTATTAAATACATCGCGAAAGCCTCCAGATGCAGATGAATTAGTTAAGGTGCCATCTACTGCATATTAAATACTTCCAATCGCTGCGTCTGGATTAGGAGAGTTATAAATCTGTGAAAATGGGGGCTTTCGAATGTGCGCTGACAGACCCTTGCATCTACCATCACGAACCAGCAGCACTGTGATCCTTTACCTCTTACTTCAAAGAGATCAAGTGAGCGAGCATGCTTCATACTTCACTTACACGCGCACAGTGACACCTAGCATATCTACAAGACATATGAGCACACGGACATCAAAAAGTCCCAGCCCCACTTACAGACCCGAGGCCGGGAGCTTTGCCTGAAAAGCCGGAGGAAGAGAAAAGCTCCAGTGTAACAAGTACGAGAGATATTAAAGCCAGTTCTTTTGTGTGTTTTTAGATTCTCCTTGCTAAAGAGCAAGCACCGGCACAGGGGTGGTGGGCGGGGGACAGAGGGAGGGCAGAGGAGTTGGTGAAGGCAGGAAAGCAAAGCTGTCACTAATGAGCTGGGTTTAACTAGGTTTCCAGTCCTGAAACCCTTTTCAATACAAGGCAACATTTTCACAGCTGGAAAATTACAACTAAAGCTTCATTTACTGCCAAAAGCAATAGATGTAGTTATGTATAATCTATGGATAGCACTACGTTCACGGGAGAATGGCAAAACTAGGCTCAAGGCAGAATAGAGCAGCCAAAAGCAATACTTAAACGTCTCTCGTGAATGGGTGACGCGTCACTTATATACAATTCTAAGATGTGACCCTGCTATTCAGTGAATGAAACTGAGGCATAAGTGGAAGGACAATATGTTCAGTATTTTCAGAACTGAATTTTAAAACTGGGAGGGAAACTGGTTATAAAATAAGGCTACTTTAAAAATAATAGAAATATTTTAATTAATAACAGAAGTATATTAACTTAAGATATTGAGATAAATATCAATTCTGTGGTTTTTAAAAAAATCCTCTTATTGGTGGAAATATTTTTGATCATGCAATTTAAGCATAAATAAAATCCATTTATAAGTCTATAGTGCTGTGCTCTATTATTTAATGAGTACATTTATTTTATTTCTATTTTGAAGCTATTAACAAAATACACCATTAGAATACTACTGGTAAAGGTTACATTTTGGAAAAACAAACTAAGGTGACTTTCGGCCTTCCTTCTACAATGCTAGCAAATAAAACTAATCTACATGTACTTCTGCCCAAATGCAGGAAACACTGATATGTTTACTGGGGAACTCATTTTCACTTTTTGTTTGTAGTTTATTATATTGACAGATTATGAAAACAAATAACTTGTACTCTGGGTCATGAGGAAAACTTCATAAACATTCAAACAGAACATTTTTAGGCAGTGATAAATGCAGGATGAGTTTTCAATAGAATTCTTATCTCAGATTTAAAGATAAAAATATTGAGTCAGTTATAACCAAATCTCTCACGTGTAGATAAATCTAATTCTTAACAGTTTTTATACAAGCAAAGAATGTCTCCTTAAAAATCAATCTCCTCATAAAAAGAACAGCAGTTACTTGAATGATACTTTTTACCGATCTCTAGTCACATAAAACATAACCCCAATATAAAACTAATATCTTGGTTCATTCTATAAGGAGTAAATTTGGCCAAAGCATATTAAAATATCTGTAACTAATCTGTCATAATACTAAAAACACATGAATTTTGATATTTTTAAAAAGTGTAAAAAGAGCTACAATTATACTAACAACACAAAATCAAGTGCTAAGAATTTTGTAAATATTTAATAAATGTTAATTAAAATGGCACCATGTTAAAAATAATTAAGATTTCAAATGGAAAAATAAAATTCTACATCAGATTTGGAGGTTTAGGAAATATATATATATATATATATATATATATATATATATATGAAAAAGTTGGTAGAGCTATTTTCCCTCCTCCATTTCTTCATTTCAAAAATTACTGAATTTTTGTATTTGGGGAAAGTTTTCACAATTTCAAAATGTATGCTCTCATAGGAAAACTAAAGAAACTCAGAAAATACAAATAACAGGGATTTTGGCTTATGAACTAAATATAAACTTGGCCAAGTATTATCTGATTCAGAATATTAAAATAAGCAAAATGATTATATCTGCTTTGTATCTAACTTTCAAGTAAGTCTTAGTACAGATGCATATTAAGACAAAAATGCACTTCATTAAAAGGCTGAGAAATATATGTCTCCATATACAGTGTTTTTTCATTTTAAATTCAGAAGAAACAGTGTTTCATAGTATTTTAGATTGTAAGGTAAAAAATAAGCTGTAATTAATATTTTTATAACCATTGCTTTTCGCTTTACATTTCAGACTAATTTTGTACATCTACAGGAAGATGATTCATGGAAAATATTCAACATTTTGGGGAAGCAGACATAAAAAAAAGTGGACATATAATTTGGTGATAAATCAATTCTTAAAGGGTAGATGCAGATTAATGTGTAACGTCATGCTAATAAAGATCTGTTCTAAAAACTCACTCTTTAGTAACTGTTATTTTGGTTCAAGACCCAAATGCAACCATCTGTTCTATTATTTATGGAACTTGAAACCAAGCCTAATTCTCTATTCCGAGAATCTGCCCACTGTTTTGGGTTATCAGGCATCAGGTGATCACCTACTTTTACCCTCCAAGTTATTTTCTGCTTTAATTCTTACTATTTTCTTTGCTAGTGTTTTATAGGCATTTAGAATGGCAAGAAAACAGATTACATTAGCTTATCTCCCCCTTGTAGCTTAGACAAAACTCAAATGTTACGCTGAAAAGTGAATTTGAGAAATCTGCGCTGTTTGAAGTTAATGGACTTTCCTAAAACACGTCATTCTTCAACAAGGCCTTCGGAGCATTACTTTTGGATAAAGAGCAAAAACCTGGCGCTGGAGTGACATAGTAGCAGCTCATTTTGAAACCAAGGTTCAGAATCAAGAGTGACTTGAAGCAGCTCCCCTACACACACGTAATACTGCAGCAGCAATGATGCTTCGTTGAGCGCACATAC
Organism: Myotis myotis; assembly: GCF_014108235.1. Classification (NCBI taxonomy): domain Eukaryota; kingdom Metazoa; phylum Chordata; class Mammalia; order Chiroptera; family Vespertilionidae; genus Myotis; species Myotis myotis. The sequence continues at coordinate 5,792,382 of NW_023416319.1, read as the reverse complement.
ATTTTCCAGTTAAGAAACTGGTATCATTTTAGAGGAAACCAACTGATTTTAAATGTCCTAAAAACACATGTATATGTGAGGTATATGCACGTATTTTATATGCAAAGATACATGAACTTATATTCACGTACATACGGATGTATATAAAATATGAACTGTTTGGGAAGTAGTGTTTATAATGAGCAGTACTCCTGCAGCTGAACTGTCTACAAATTGAATGCTCAGGAACCAACCACAGTATCAATTCTCACAATGTCAAGTCATGAGAAATCTTCCTGAGGAATGAGCCACGACTTCTGAAGACACGCCTGGGCCTCGGGCAGGTGAGTGGGCCGGCCAGCACCCCAGTGAATCCCAAGGTGCTGCTGACTTACTGGAATCGGGCCCTTTTCCCTTTCCAAGTTTTAATTATTGAGCTCACTTCAAAGGTCACTCTTGACAGTCCCCGCTCATATTTACAAGTAAAACACCTTTGCACAACGGACGAGCCTGGACTGAAACCTGCAAGTGCAGTCTCTTCCGGTAACAAGTCTTTCCTTTTCTCTTTCCTTTTCTTGCCCCATCTTCCCCCAATTACCAAGGCAGCACAAACGGCTCGTTAGCTGTTGGAGAACTTGCCAGCCTTCCTGGACGGCTCGTAGGGCACGCGGAGGATGCTGGGCGTCTCCTCCATGACCCGCACGAGGAGGTTGTCGATGTAGTCCTCCAGCTCCCGGATGTGCGTGTCCTTCCTGCGCAGCAGCTCTTTGTGCTTCACCAGCTCCTGCAGGACCTCCTCGTAGGTCAGGCCGCGGTACCCGGCAGTGGCATCAAAAGGGTTGCTGTCCTAGAACGGGAGAGAGGCGGCACTTTAGTTCTCAGGAACAAAATCAGAATTATTCTGAACTTCAGCTTCTGGTTCTTCTCTGTCCTTGGCGAGCACCAACGTGACAGTTCACAGAACGGCTAGTCAGTTCTGAGGCAAGCACTGCGTCAGATCAGAGGCATCAAAGCCCTTGTTCTAATTCTAAATTCTTCTACAATCATTTTTTACGGTGTGGACAATGTCCTAGTAAAAGAGACAGACATACAACTTAAGATTCAGATAAAATGTTCTCTAATAAATTTAACTGAAATAGGTAAAAATTAAAGACCCCTAAGAATTAACTTGGAGGAACTATAGGAAGCTGTTGAAAACTATACATTTGGACATGAGTTTAGTTCTCATCAAACTGCTTCCGCTGAACTGTAGTTTAATGCTGTGTCTTTGACTTTATTGAAGATGGGTACAAGCAGCAGCAAGATCAAATCTGCTTCTTGCTATGAAACGTTGAAGGCATTCGGAATTAAATCTTATAAGATGCTCCCATGGGAGTAACTTCTGATTTAATTTAGAGGTAAACAACTAGTTCATTTCTACCTCACAGTAGCAATGCCTATACACCTTATCTTATTTCCCTTTTTGCCCTTGTTATCAGGAAACTCAGAGTTCAACTATGATCACGTTAATATTTAGTATTAGTATATCTGCATTCTCTTCCATTTCACTGTTGATTTACTTTGTGAAAGTTATTCCATTAATGAAAATTCTTTTTACATTAATGTATAAATATAAACAAAAAAGAAAAAAGGCATTGACCTAATTAATTTTCATTACAAAGCATTCTAATATTAAAAGAAAAATATTTCTTAAGAATTCAATAAACTATGTCATTATCCATTATAGTGGATAGTAATTAGATTTTTCATTATGTAAAATATAAAGCCCACACATAAATTACCAGTAGTACTTTTTATGTTTTTTTATACATAGTTCTATCACTAAGCTCAACAAATTAAAATGTTTTTTATCACTTTCATTCAAAACATTTCCACTTGGCTTTAAGGAAAATAAAATACTGGGGAAATTGGTCTTGCTCTTTCAGACTACAGTATCTAATCTATTCAGTGGGAGACAGAGAATGGGGACCAATGAATGCAGAAAGGTTCTTTTTCCGTTTTCCATAGACATTAAATTTGCCTTTACTCATTTTCAGGATCTACTTTCATTTGCTATGTGTCTAGAAGTTTCCATGAGTAAAGCCAAAGTGTAACTTTTTATCCCCTGTTCCCGCATGCACCAGGATTGCCAACACCAAAAATCAAGCTTGAGGACAGGCATCAATTTGATGGGTAAGTTATCCAACCACACTTTCTTCTCCGGGATAACAATACAAGTCCAGGAAGGGGAAACTCTCCCAGCCCCACAGAGTCTCTCAGGTTCTGTGGAGAAGATCTAGCTGGCACCAGGCGGAAATGCAAAAGGCGCAGCTCCAGCAGTGGCTCAGTCTGTTCAAAGGAAGAAGCAAGGCTGGAGGCACGGTGGTCAAACAGGTCATCGGTACAGAATGGCCGGCAAGGAAGGTTCGGGATTGGGAGCTGAGAGAGGCTGAAATGGCAGGTTCCAAACATCATCGAGGATGATCAATGCCATCACTAAGGACTTGTAGGTTTATTGCTGTGGGAGACAGGAAGCCTTCAAAGGTTTCCGTAGACAAGAAAGATATGATTGAAGCCACGTTCTAGGCCAGCGATGGCGAACCTTTTGAGCTCGGCGTGTCAGCATTTTGAAAAACCCTAACTCAACTCTGGTGCCGTGTCACATATAGAAATTTTTTGATCTTTGCAACCATAGTAAAACAAAGATTTATATTTTTGATATTTATTTTATATATTTAAATGCCATTTAACAAAGAAAAATCAACCAAAAATATGAGTTCGCGTGTCACCTCTAACACGCGTGTCATAGGTTGGCCATCACTGTTCTAGGACAATGAAAATGGCAGCAGTGGGGAAAATCACGTGGAGGGGCTAAGATTAGTTATTAAGCTATTGAAATATCACAGACAGATATTGATGAGGGCCTCCACCAGATCAACAGAATGAATAGGGAGACTGCTAAGGGGAAGTGAGTTTAAGTTCTGTAAGATATATTTAAAACACCTTTTTTGTTTTAATATTAGAAACTGGGAAGATACAACTTCATGCGTTATATTGCCTTTGTCTCTAAAAACATTTCAGAATGTTACTCTGCAACAGTTAAAGGACAATTCTGTTAATCTACTTTTATTCTCTTCTCTCTCAGATCAATTCCTCTTTTTTAAGATTAAGTCTCAACACACATACCCTCTCATGTATTGAATAGTTTAATTGGTCATGAATAGAGATATAAAACATTATTATAATTTCCGAGGCACATTCTTATTAAATAATTATTAAGCAGGTTTCTATAGAAAAGATACACTATAGAGGTAAGTATATATTTTTTAATTTATTAAAAATAAGCTAGAATTCCTCACTTTAACTTGAATAATTCAGCACAAATGAGACAGAGACCAACCTAGCTCTCACTCTGACAAATGAGATGTTCTCCAAGGTCTTTTAACTCTAAAATGTCCTGGTTTACAAAGTGATATTTCTGAACTGCATTTTTAAAAAGTAATACCACCCAACTAATGTGATTTTATCTTTCTAATAAAATATTCACTGAAAAATAGGGATTCTGGTGAGAATTGCAGGGATTCATGAAATTAAACTAAATGGGATTCATTACTGATTGGTTGACTTATGTTTTTCTTAATTTAACTTAAGAATCACATGCTTGAGTCTCTAATCTTAATCAAATTATACACATATGAACTGACTTCTACAAATTAAGTGATGAATATAGCTAGAAAATCACTTACATTGTTATATTTAGCACTATGCCAGTAATACCAGAAAATGTAGCTAAAATATTTTTTAAATATTTCTCTAGAGACGATGAGGATGAAAAATGTCAAACTATTCTTATTTTGACATAGTCTAAATTTTATGTCATGACTATCTGACAATATAATCTCAGAATAGTTATTATCCTGGAATAGTGTTACACTACACAGCCATAATCTGAAATATACAGACCCATTATTCGCTCATTTTGTTCCCCTACAACCTTATAATGCTTGTGTATAGGCAGACTTCCCGGAAATACACTTCTGACCTTTTCAATAAATTTTCCATTTGTCCTTTTATGTGAAACTTTTACCCCAAATTTCTACATCAAGTTTTTAGGCAGAAAAACATTTTAGAAACACATGTACTATAAACTATATTCTGAGAAAATATATAAAATAATTAAAAAGTCTTATGCTCAGTTCCAGATTTCATCCCATATTTGAAAAGCAGGTAAATACCTTTTAATTTTAGGCATAAGATTCTTAAATTGATACACTCAATAAATATATATCCTTGTTTGTTGATATAATTCCAAATAAAATATAACAACTGATATCAATTCATATGTACAATAGAAAATTAAAATAAGCAAAAAAAAGTATTTTGCTTAAAGTGGAAAACTCTCAGGAAAATATAAATTATTGGTATAGACTCAAGTAACCTACATGGGACGCGTAAGTACTCAACATTATTTCCTCCAGCACTCCACACAGACAGCACATATGTTTTTAAGATGTCATCTTACATTGAAATGTAAATTTTTCTTCCTTCTTCCCCTTTCACAACCAATTCTTTTTCATTCACACCCAACCTCTGTTAAAAATTTCCATATGCAGATATAAGGAATTAGGTGTTGGGTGAGAGAAGAGAATTATTACATGAAGTTTTCTAATCAAAATCTTAAATAACATATAGTTGTGCAAAAGACTTTGAGAATCACTAGTGATCTATTTTTACTTTACACAGTAAACTAGGAAATGTATATTTTTTTTACAATATTTAAATTTGAACAAAAGCAAATGATCAGGACTCAAAATAACTGAAGATTTAAAGAAAGGTTGTCCTGGTAACCAAATATTGGTGGGGCACTAACTGACATCCAAGGCAACTAGAGGAGAGAGAGAGAGATAAGACGAAGGCTTGGCATTCTCTGATCATCTCATTATTGTTCTAATGAGGAACTTTGCTCTGGGAATATCATCGCAGCTACTTTCACATCTTTTGTCCTACTCCCTTCATCTCCCTTTCAGTTCTTAATTAGGCCTTAAAGAGCTCACACTGCCCTTTCAACTGGCTACTGCTCCTGTTTAAACACTGTGCTTTCACAGACAGGTGTTGGCACTAGCATATAAGACATACAAACTTAATTACAAAATACTATGTCCAGAAGGGGGAAAAATAACTTGGTGGATGGCTATTATCGGAGAACTTAATGTAAATTACTTCAAACATCTTCTAATCTTCAACATAAAAATTGTTCAAATACTTTTCCTCAAAAAACGATCGGTCTGAGGATGGGTTCCTCCTCCTATCTGTATCTTGCAGTAAATTAACAACACCTAAGTAATCCTTTCACTGTCCTTTAGAATCGTCAGTATTCCAGAGAAAAATAATCACACATCAAGGATTCTTTTATCACTTTTAAATCCTTTAACTAAAACAATTTTCACATTTTATTTCTTTAAAGAATTCTAAGGATGCTTTTACAGCAATAAATTACAAGATTTGGAAAAATACATTTACAAGCACATAGAAATTGTAATTAAGGTTACTTAATAAACAATAGCTACACATGAAATCGATTTTTTGATGTTTGCATTTTGTTTGAGATTAAGTAACTTGCCTGATAGAATTCATTTTACTATTTGATCAAAGGCTCACTTCAGATACTCTGACATTTCTCGCCAGACTGCATCTTATAAAGACTGGAGTATTTATGAAGCATAAAAACTTACAAATCATTTACATAAAACAGCAAGAACACAGCACAAAGCTTCTATAATGTTTTCTATAATTTTAAAGAAATAACTACATTTAGAATGGTTTATACACTACCATGGTTTCTTCTGGGCATAGCTCATCATAGAAAATTGTGATATGTTATTGCTTTAAAAAGTTCTTATTATACATCTGGATCACACACATTAAGGGCAGATGGTTCAAAGAGCAACCACCAGCATCTTGGAGTAAAGGCTCTACTTCTGTTATTCAATGAGAATTTAGTTTTCTACCAAGAACACGTGCCCACATTTTGATAAAGTAACTTCTGCCCTAGGTTTAATGTATTTCGATTTGACTGAAGATGCAATGGAACTCTGACCAGAGATCCAAAACTGGATTTCAAATAACAATAGCATGAAGTTAAGATACCTGAATAATCTTTGCCAGATATGTGAGCTTAACTCGACTGCTGGCTACACCAAGCCTGCTAATATGTATGGTTTTGTTCTGTCTGGGAAGGTTAGTGTCCTAAAGGTTCTTTCAAATGCACTCCTGGTTAACTGCATTTCCTGCCAGGATGCAAGATTGTTGAATGTTAATAAGCGGTATTATTCTTTCTTCAGTATTTGTCCCAACAACAAACCGTTTTCTCCACATGCTCTTATTTCCTAACAATAATGTTGACCTTGCCATACAGCTTTCATATTAATTTTAAAAGAGTCTGCAAATAAAATATGTATATGCTAAGCAGGCTTCAATTATAATTATGTTTACCTGAAGTTCTATTAATTGTATAAAAGTCACACCCTATCATATATTAAAAATAAAGACTGGGTTTTGCTTTTCTTCTTTCTCCCCAAATTATCATGCTAATCTATAATCGGTAGGCAACAGGGATTCGACGGGATGGGAGCCTTTCTGGAAACGTGTGCCCAACAGAAGGCTGGCTTGTGGCTTGCTTTCTGCTTCTCTAACCCCCTCTGCAACTTACCGGGATTTTCCTGAGGTCTTCACTGCTTGTCGGATTTACATGAAAACTGAGCAATAAAAGACAAAACACAAATGTTAAAAATGTATCATAGTCCACATGGGAGGAAACATAAAAACAGGACATTTTAAACCAACATTTCAGTAACAATTTCTAAAGTCCTAAATCACTCGGATGAGTGAAATTTAATCCAGGATGTAGAAGAAAACCAATATTTACTCAACATCCGAAAGCAGCTACAATTTTAAGCTTTGAAGGAAAACCCTTCAGTTATTATCAGAACTGAAAAACTTTACCTCCAAATATGTAGTTTCTAAACATTTTTAAACATGAGCGTTTTACCCAGTGAGATAGTTTATAAAACGAAATTTCCTAATGTCATTATTCATTTTACATACACACTCACCTTAGTCCTCCTGATAAAAAATGATGGAGAATTAAATAAATTTAGGATGGAAAGATTGTAGCATAGAATAGACAAAGCAAACTTTGCAAAAAAAAAAAAAATTCTACAGGTATTAAAGCAATTATCTTTTAAATTTTTAAACATCAGGCTATCAATAGAATACATTCAGAGTGCTAGGAACCATTTCTATCATGAATGTGATGTCTAAGTAGCTGATCTTCAAAATTCAAATACCCAAATGGACTAAAAAAAAAAAAAAAAAAAAAAAAAAGGATTTCTTCTGTACAGAGGGTAAGAAAACATCCCGGCTGAGTGCTATCATCACTTTCTTCTCTGAAACATGTCCATTAGGAAGGGACTGCAACCAAAAAGAAGCTAAACTTCAAAGCCATCTGATGAGTCAATATTTCATCATTGCTATTCAAGTTTAATTTTTACCCGGCACTTAAGAGTATTAGCCTTGCTAACCACTACAAAGCATGACTGTCCTCGGAACCTTTTTATACCTCCCCCAAAAGACTTAACAGTAAAATATATTTTTCACGTTATCTGTGCTTTATCAGCCAAATCATTGGAATCCTTTGAAGAAATTCACTTTCAAAACTTTGGGCTGTGTGCACGCAGTCTGGACACTAGATTATAACATCCGGAAAATAATCTATTATTACAGGTACACACCCCGAGCTGTAAATCTACAGAGCATACAGGCCATGGACAGCCACCTCAAAGGAATTTCTCACAGAGCCAAGGTTTCACTTGTTATGACTAAGATTTGTAGTGCTCGCTTCAGAACTGGTGGCTGACCTCTAGCTAGGACTCCTATGGGTAAACTGAGCATTTCAGTAGAGCTGGGTGATTTGGCAGAAAAGACTGGAGTATGTTTTAAATACCTACCCTGCACCATTTACAGGCAGAGGCGGCTGACTCATTGCCTGTATCTCATCATTTTTACTGTGTTCTGTATGGTCCCAGACTAGACCACTGTACCGGAAAGTCTCACGAGCCTGACAAAAAGAGTGGCTTAAAAGAAAACAACAAAACAAAATCCAAAAATACATTGTCATGGAGTAGTCCTCCGCCTAGGGTGCCACGGTAGCAGCTGCTAACACATGGGGTTCCCATCCTCTCGGATTTTCAACCCAATGTGGTCCACATCAGGGTCCAGTGGGACTACCCTCTCCTCGCTCTCACAGCGAGCGGTCTCCCCACAGGCCGAGAAACACATTCTGCTGCCTCTCTCTCCACCTGACGGTGACCAGCTCCGGGACAAAATGCCCGCATTCAGGTTTCACAGCACGGCACAGTGGGTACAAGCAGAGAAGCGGGTGAGGGCCCTGGGACCAAGAGGTGTGAATTCAAAGCCTGCTTCTGCCCTGTAATTGCTGTGTGAGCTTGAGCAAGTTACTTAACTCTGATTGTCTGGGTTCCTCCCTCTGTGAAATGGGGATCTACCGTACAAGACGACTGTGAAGGCTGACTTGGTTAGCATGTCAAACACTTAGCACAGTGACTGGCAGACAGGACATGTTCAACATATTATTTTATTTAATCAATATTTACATAGCACTCGAACTGTGTCAGCTACTGTTCTAAGCACTTTCCCAAAATTAACTCATTTAATCTTCACAACCTTAAGGCAGGTTGTACATTCAGAGAAATTGAAGGACAGTTTCAAGTTCGCACCAGTTTACTTGTTTCTTTACTCAATATTTGTTCTACAAAATAAATCAAGAGTGGATGTTATAGGAGAGATAATAATGATTCCTTAAAACATATTTCAGTGTATTAATTTCAAAATTTTAAATTAGTTTACTTAGAAAAATTATTAAAATGCAGAGTAAAAAATAAGCTTTTACATTCAAAGTACATTCAGAAAATAGGAATACTGGTGTTATACTTATTGTGATATAATCATCTTCATTTTCAAAATGAGGACACGAGAGCCACAAGGAGGTGTGGTGACTTGCGTGTGGTCAGAGATGGCAATGGAGTGTCTGGCTCTGGCCCCTGAGCACAGGTTACACTGCGAAGCCCTGAACGTACCAGCCATGTGGGTTGACCAGAAAGTGCACCTCAAAGCATTCTGGGCAAGCGCATGGTCCATCCAGCTGCACTTGGGGGAGGCTGGGGACAGCATCCTTGTGAGTGACATTGTCAGGCCCTGTAGTGGAAAGAAGTTCCCTTTTGCAGCAATTGGTCCAGGAAGGCCTGAGTCCATGGAGAAGTAGGATTTTCAATGACATGAAGAATCGGTTTGGCAGGCCAGAGAGAGAGGACTCTCAAAACAGAGGGCACAGCCCGGGCCGCTAGAAAGCGGTGTTCACAGTGGACATCAAAGAGACTGGAACACAAGGCAGCAGGGCGAGGAGCCCTTGAAGGGTTTGATGCAAAGATGAGGCTCTTAGACCTGATCCATCGGGCAACAATGTTTCGTACTTTTAGTCTTCTTTCATAAATGTTATTTAAACATTTCATGGGCAGTAGTATTATCCATCCCATTACATCCTTGAAGAATAAACAATATTAAGACTATATAAATTGCATTATGTCTCAGGAAGAAATCAGTGAACTAAGAAATAGAAATTCTGGTATTAGATTTATTGGGATAAGGGTTCTTAGGAAACAGACATGTAGGACCAAGATTTTATCAAGATCATAAAACTAGCAATACATAATGTCCGATGGCTGTGGCCTCTGGAACTAAAATGAAACTCCGTGACAGCCTGAAGCACGTCTGAGAATTATTAGAAAGATCAGACTGAACAGGTCGCAGCGGGGAGGGGAAAGCGTGCCGGGTGCAGCGAGCCCCACTATTTCCCATCCTACCTGCCTGTAATCGGAGCCCCCTGCCACTCAACAATCCCCCGTGCAGGCCTGGGCTCAGGGCAATTGTATGGGGCATTGTCTCAAGTCTAAAGGCGGAACCCCTCCCTTGTGGTCGGCTTTATAGTCACACACTGACGTGTCACACAGATGACGGACTCAGGCATTCACGCTGCTTTTTTTGATCCTTCCTTAAGGGGGGAAAAAGAGTTAACTGAACTGGATTGAATTAGCTTGGTGAAAAATAAAATGTCTCTATTTACCGAAGTGTGGCACCAATTTGTGATATCTTTCCCTTTGGACTGCTGTCCTCATGTCACACAAGATATTGAATAATACAGTCTGACTGCTCAACTGAGCTGTTGACAGGTTAAGGAACATGGTGTTCTTAATCAGGTAGAAAATGAACTTAGACATGCTCACACTGAAAGAACTTCAGGCAAAGTTAAACTTCACAATTAAAAGAAATTGTTTTAGAAATCAGAACTGAAGGAGCTTGGGGGTAGCAGGGGATTTTAAAGTAACTATTAAGCTGATGCAGATATTTTAAATTCATATTTTAAAAAGATTTTTAAACTAAGAAAATGCTTTACCTTAACATTCTAAAGTTTTTAAGTAAAAACTTATTTTTCACTCTGTGCTATTTCCAAATTTAAATAATTTTTTCTAAGTAAACTCTAATTTTAAATTTTGAAATTAATAGTACTTGTGTATATTTTAAGGAATCAGTATCTCTCCTATAACATCTATTGATTTGTTCTGCAGAATAAATACTTATACTGCAGAAATCACGGCCGCATTTGGCAACGATCAGAGTCTTTTTCTTTGTTGTTCCTTTTCTCTTCTAAAAACATAAATACAATCACTTGGAGCGAGAATTCCTAAGACAGGGAAGGGACTAATGAGAGTAAAAGGAGTATGAAGTGCTTGTCAAGATAAAAATAAAACCCACAGAAGAACAAGGACCTAATAAAACTGGTTCACAGTCTTGTTAGTACAAGACAATGCAAACTGCAGGTTCCTGGCTCTAGGGGTTGAAGTCCTTCAATGAGAAGTCGCAGTAACAACACGGGGAGCTCTCTGGAAGGCATTTAAGAACAAGTATTATTACATCTCCCATAATGCCTCTCTTTCTAGGCCCCACAAAGGTAAGCGCATTTTGGTCTACAAACTTGATCCATTTGTATTTAATAAATGGATTCAAGTTATTTGAAAACTCCAGGAGGCGTCCCACCTGGCTGGGGGACCATGAGGGGAAGGAGCGAGGAGTAACGTTGAGTTGAGCACCAGTCATTCCTTATTGTGTATGGGGATAAGTACAACTTTAACCTATCACAGAAGAACTCCTGACATTCATTATGTTCAAAGGGGAGTAGCCCATTGATCTTCCTGTTTCACTCAGAGAGTGGGCTCTGGAGACCCAAGGCTTCACTCTGGTGACCAATGTAGCTGGGGGAGGGGTATAAACAGAACTGTAACAGAACATAACAGCACCTTTAATGAGTCTGAAGAGAGGAAAAGGAAAATGCCCCATTGACAGTGAAGCAAGGGAGAATAAAAAGACATAGGCCCAACAACAACGGATATTTATTGGACTTTTAACTGTGGTACCTACCAGGTGTCTTTCTGAGCACTTTACATGTTAATGTTAACTCAATCCCATGAGGTGCTACTTTTTACTTCCATTTACAGAAGACCAAACGGGCACAGAAAAGTTAAGAAGCTTACTCCAGCTGTAACAGGCTTGGCTCAGTGGATAGAGTCAGCCTGCGGACTGAAAGGTCCCAGGTTCGATTCTGGTCAAGGGCATGTACCTTGGTTGCGGGCACATCCCCAGTGGGAGGTGTGCAGGAGACAGCTGATCAATGTCTCTCTCTCATTGAAGTTTCTAGCTCTCTATCTCTCTCCCTTCCTCTATGTAAAAAATCAATAAAATATATATATTTTTAAAAAAAGCTTACTCCAGGTAACACAGTTATTAAATTTTCAAAGGAACAGTAATCAATAAGGTTTTATAATACATAAAGGTGGACACATGTCATTATACATTTGTCGAAACCCATAGAATATACAAGAACCCTAATGTAAATTATGGGCTTTGTATAATTATAATGTGTCAATATAGGTCAATCAGTTGTGACAAATGCACCACTCTAGTGGGGGATATTAATAACGGGGGAGGCTATGCATGTGTGGGGGTAGGAATACATGGGAATCTCTGTACCTTCCACTCAATTTTGCTATAACCTAAAACTGCTCTAAATTTTATTTTTCTTAAACTTTGCCTTTTGTGGCCCTGGCCAGATGCCTCAATTGGTTGGAGCATCGACCTGTATACCTAAAAAAGTGGCAGGTTTGATTCCTGGTCAGGGCACATACTTAGGTTGAGGGTTTGATCCCTAGACAGGAGGCACCCTATCCATGTCTCTCTCTCTCCCTCTCTCCCTCTCTCCCCCCACCCCCTCTTCCTTCCTCTCTCACTAAAATAAATTTTTAAAAAGTCTGCCTTTTGTGAATCTTAATCCCTGGATTCCCCACCCCTTTCTTCTATAAACTCCTTGAAGAAAGAATGATATCTCATTAACCTTTTCAGTCCCCGCATGTGACAATATTTAGAGCATCATGGCAGATGCTTAACAAAGGTATGTTGACTAAATGAATAGCCAGTGCTTAGTAAAAATGTGTAAAAGCTGAGCTAAGAGTCGACGGAGTAAATCAACGGAAGGTCGATAAAAGTTTCAACAACAAGATATAAAGTGGCCAGAGGAGAGGAAATGATTTTTTTCTGAATAACAACTATTACTTACTGTATATCTAGGCCTGACAGTATATTAATGGATTTTTTTTCAGTTCTTTTTAAGATAGGAAGAATTTTTCTGATACAACTGCCAATATGAACTGAAAGGTGACTCCAATAAAGTCAACTCAACTACCTAGTTTATCCATTTCACCAACCAGGTCCACCAGTTTAGGTATCTGACCACAATACAGATTAGCCTGAGATTTTTCTGGAAAAATACTAAAAACATTTATTCTGTAGAAGTTCAATAGAGTTTAAAGAAGTTAAGGAGTTCAAGAAATGTTCTTGAATGATCCTCTTTATAAAAACCCAAAGAAATGAAGTGTCCAAAGAGAATTTCCACTAGTAAATACAACCTTTTGTATGTTTCAATTCGGTTTATTTCACAAGCAGACAGGGCTTAAGAGGCAAGGTGCAACTCCATATTGTCTCTTTCCCTTTCTTTTTAGGAAAAGAAGAAAAATCGGTACCAAGTCAAATTAATGATATAGATTAAAGTACTACATTATCTCTCTTGGGTCTGGGCAAGCAACTAAATACATGAATAGCAAAACAGAACCTAATACGATATGTCTATGGGGATCAACAGTAATTGACTTATTAATAGTCTCACAGGACATCTCTCAAGAGATCTCACAGGCAAGACAATTAATGACTATGGTCAGTGACACCAAAGATCATGGACAACAGGTTCAGACCTAGCTGCTTTTCTATCTTAACAGTAACAAATATATTGTTGAAAAGGTCCTAAAATGTAACGATTTCAAGATATTTACGAAATTAAGGCATTATATTCAATCAAGTTTAACTTACTATTCTAGAAAAGAAGTAATTATTTTAAATATAAATCAACCAAACGATTCACAAATTCAACATAAGCCCTATGAATTCCAACAGTTCTCCATTTATTTAAAACTAAGCTTCTCATTTTTCTCTTTCGCACCGTAATACATGAGAATACATCTGCAACAGCATAAAATTTCCTTGACATCTCAAATTTAACTTAAAACTTCAGGTACATTTTTGCATTTTTCACTCTAACTACAATCATATGTCTTTCTCTTGATAAAAAAAAGAATCTTTCTCCCCAAATCTTTAGGAATACTGTCACTCTGAGAAGTTAGGCTGTGTTCACCCCATTGCTCTGAGTAGACCCTGGTCCTCTGCCTGCCATAGGTCCACTAGTCCAGAGGTCGGCAAACTGCGGCTCGCGAGCCACATGCAGCTCTTTGGCCCCTTGAGTGTGGCTCTTCCACAAAATACCACGTGCAGGCACGCATGTACAGTGCAATTGAAACTTCGTGGCCCATGTGCAGAAGTCGGTATTTTGTGGAAGAGCCACACTCAAGGGGCCAAAGAGCTGCATGTGGCTCGTGAGCTGCAGTTTGCCGACCACTGCACTAGTCTATTTGGAGTTGGGGATGGGGATGGAGGTGGGAATCAAGTTGTTCATTTTAGAAGCAAAACTGTAAAGCTGGAAAGGTGTGATAAGAACAAGGCACCAGGCCCCTACCAGGGCCAGACCCAGCATAGGCTCTGACTCTGTATGAGCCAAGCCAACCCAGTGCCCTGGATCAGCTTTTTCCTGAGGAAAGAATGAGGACAACCTGTGCAGAGGTAATTCTTCCATGAGGGCAGGAATGAGGCAAGTTGCCCCTGGGTCCTGCTGGACTCGGCACAAAAGGACAGAGAGCCCACAATGCCCCTGGACAAGAGTACCCAAGCTGGCTTTGTACCTGAGACAAGGCCAAGTTCTGGAGAGGAAGCTATGATGTCCTCTTTCACAATTTAATCTGAGCTCAGCACGTGAGTTTAGGAAATAGTCAGCATGCTTTAAGACAGAGCCAAAGCTTAGAAATCTACCACACACTGTCCTTACTCGTGCTATGCAAGAATTTCTGAACACAGGAATTTATAGCAATAGTAGGTATAATACCTTTGCCTTGTATAGTAACAAAATAAGTTTTCTACTTTTACTAAATTTCAACGTAGTTTGGTTTATTTCATCAAAGATTATTACTAAACATATATCTTGAAAGAAACTAGAAAAATCTATCAAGTTTATTGTTTTCTTCCAAATGTATACCCTTTATTGGTCAGCTCCTAAATTCCACTTGCATTTAAGTTTTTTAAAGTTGAGAATATTCTGTTACTAATAACTTCACTTAACGTAAAGTGATTCTGTAGATGCTGTGCAGTAAAATCACAGAGAGAGCCACTGTTTCCAGACTCACCCTGTGGCAAACGCTACCCTGGCACAGTGTTCATGCCCCTGCATAACACCAAGGTAGCTTTATCCCATGTAACACTGAACAACAATAAGGCTCAGAGGTGAGTAAGATCACCCAGCTATTCAACAGACTCAAATCCACACCACACTGATTCCAAAACCTGAGTATTATATTACTATATATATATATATATATACTTTTTTTTTCATGTTATTCTGTAAAATCCATGGGTGGAAGAAGTTAAATAGATCTTCTGAATCAAATATTAAATTATGGATAATTTACATTTTTTATTTAGTTTGGGTATTTTATTTAAAAATAATCTATATGAAAAAAAATATCATGTACACCTCAAGTAAACAAAATATGTGATTAACCTGAACACCCCCATTCCCGCACCAGGCTCCGTAAAAAGAGGTTTCAATGCAGAGGTGCGGCAGGGCACCCTCCTAATTGGCTCCTTGGTCGCCTAAAGTAGCAACATACTTCCTTGGGGAATGACAGACATGGAGTATATATAGCTCCATGACTCCGACTAGAAAAGAAATGGTGAAATTACTAAGTGATTGGTAAAGAGCTAACGTAGTCCCTATTTATAAAATCTTCCTTCACAATTTTAATGCTTTCCTGCTGTTTGCTGAAATAACTCTCTTACTCATGCCCTATCTTATAAAATCATTGTCTATGGTTAAGAACAGGCTCAAAGGCCTCTTCCTTAAAGAAGCATTTCCCAAATTCTGAGCAAACTGCACCTTCCCTCAGCAAGCATCGTGTTCAACAGTCACTGCCTGGATTACAGGCCACTGTGCACCTTCCCTCTGCCCAGCCGGTGCGGCCACCAGTTCTCTATGAACCATCGCTTCAACCCACTCAGCCCAGCCCTAATAGAGCTTGACATACGTGTCTGTTAAAACAGCTCTAAACACTGGCCATGTGAATTAAGTTTTACTCTAGGCCAAACTGATTCATGTAATTGCTATTCAAGAGGTATTAGCACTTTTGTCAGAAAGAGCTCTAAGCTTAAAAATACATATAAAATACATAAAAACATGTACTTGATGTATAATACTCAATATGTAATAAATATTTATATATCTTAATATTTATATATTTCTATTTAATTATTGTTACATAATAATATTACACTATATTGTATGGAACACATCAAATCAAAGAGCCCTCATTTATCTTTAAAATTTAAGCTCAAGGATTCATGTCTGGACCCTAACGTTCTTAGACACTAGACAAACGCAAAAAAGAAAACTCATTTCATAATCAAGTTAACCGCTTTATCTTCTACCAGCAGCAGCTACTTAGAACAGCCTGGCCACAGGTAACACTCCCACCATATATTAAATATATGGAAACGGTACCTGTTTTCCAAAAGTTAAAGCTTATTGTTATGAAGAAAAGTAATCACAGGTGATATGGTTATAAAGGCCCAAGAGGAAATGTTCTGAACACGGAAGCAGGAGGCCTGGGAAGGTGGGGCACACAGAAGAAACAGAAGTCATTCTCTTAGTGAGAAACTGACAAAAGAGGTCCAACACGGAACTGAGTAAAGCTAAAACCACTGGAGAGAAATGCATACAGTAATTACAATGCGAGGGTGAACACACTTTAAATGCATTGAATCCATAAGCGATTACAGAAATTTGCATTCTTCTGTTCAAAGAAGCCAAAGTGTGTTTCCAGTATTAAAAATCAACCTTTCCAGAGCTATTACCATGTTGATGTTAGCTTAACTTGTCTCCATCAGCTCAAAACACATAATTTCTAAAAAAACACACACACAACCTCTAAACAAGAGAACATCTTATTAAAAACAAAAACCGCAAACCTCGCCATCAAGATTAAAATGCCAAGTTTGATTCAAAAGGCTACAGACCTGACATCGCTGTAATAATCTCTACAATGCTGTGTTTCACCACAGGCAGAGCATCAATTGAGGACACATATCACTGGAATAATCCTCATTGTTTCTTCTTTACCAATCCCCTCTCCTCCCTCCACATATACACACACAAGTAGAATGGTTACGTCCTATTTTAGACCAGAAAAATATCTCAGAGATGTTTTCTTCTTTTCCATCCTCACTGCTAAGGGACCGCCATCAGCTTTCACCTCAACCATCACACTAATTTCCTAACTCGTTTTCAGCCCCAAGTCCTTCACTCTTCCTTCCACTCCTGACCCCAGCAGATCCCCCATGGTACAGGGCTATCTGTAAGATATTACTTTGATCACATTACAATCCAATTTAAAAATCTTTCGTGGTTCCCCAATACCTATATCATGTCCAGTTCGTAGCAGAGAATTCAGACCTAATATTTACATGCCTGCTTCTATGAGCTCTAACAGCAGGATTTCAATCTTCATAACCTCTGATTGCCATGCATATAGTAAATATTTAAAAACTAATGAAAATGAAAACATCATCTCATCACCAAATCTGAGGTGGGGGAAAAAAATCATGTTGCTGGACTGACCTAGCCACACTGTGAGGAAGCAAGAGAATAAAGCAGAAGGCCTGCAGGGCTTTCTTTACATACTTAGTCTTTATCTCTCTATATAAAAGCCTAAGCCAGTGGTCGGCAAACTGCGGCCCCTTGAGTGTGGCTCTTCCACAAAATACCACGTGTGGGCGTGCACATACAGTGCGATTGAAACTTCGTGGGCACACTCAAGGGTCCAAAGAGCTGCATGTGGCTTGTGAGCCGCAGTTTGCCGACCACTGGCCTAAGCAACTGTTACGATTGGATGACCGGATGACTGGATGACTGCCAGTAGCTATGATGTGTACTGACCACCAGGAGGCAGATGCTCAATGCAGGAGCTGCCCCCTGGTGGTCAGTATGCTCCCATAGCCAACCTTCTGCAGCCAGCCAACCTCCTGCAGTCCCTACTGTCCCTCCCCCTGCCAGCTGGCCAACCTCCTGCAGACCCACCCCCACACCCCCATCCCCGGCCCTGACTGGGATTGGGCGAGACGGCCCCAATCGGCCTTAATCGCCAGCCAGACCGAGGGACCCCACACATGCATGAATTCATGGACGGGGCCTCTAGTAGAATATAAAATGTTTATAATAAGGGTTTGCTGATGTAGGAGTTTTCTGAATCAAAACTTGATTCACACCCCCAACAATTTCAAATTTACACAGGAAATAACTAGATCAAATATTTGAAATTGGGAAGAACAAGTCTCAGACTTGAAGGTACCACAGGAGCATGACTGGAGGACCTGTGCGTATTGTTAAAAACCAAAGTGTTGAAGGGTAGTCTCTTCTCAGGCCTGGGTCCTGACAGTTTTCACATGGATGAGAAAAGTAAGGTCAGCTTGGAATAGGCAATTTTAGACAACAGGCCAGAGATGAAAAAATAAACAGAACAATAAATATCCAAAACAATTCAGAAACATATAATTTTTGTCTTTCCAATGTATTATTCTTAAAATACACATGTTCACTAATGACAATTAACAAAGATTATTAATCTACATGTAAGAAGCTTTCCTGTTTGTTGGATTTGACACAGAAATAATCCTCTCAAATAATATATTAAAAGTTAAACCCCCCCCCAAAAAAAATTACATATTGATTCACAAAACTTGGTGAGTTGGGGTCACTGGAATATAATTTTAATACTTTCCTATCAGAAACCTCAAGAGGACTTCCATGCTCTATCTTGTATTTGATCAGATCATAACAACCTGTTCTCTTTAACTATGGGACTCACTATGTGTTATCCTGTGTCCAGTGCCTAAGAGCTCGTTAATTACCTAAACTATATCTCCGTAGGTCTTGTTAATTACCCGTCTCCTGTCTCAGAGGACCTTGTTAATAACTTGTACAGTCTCTCTAAAGAGGTCCTAACAACACATTAAAATTAAAGATGCTTTTCTTTTAGCACCTGTCAAGCGCTGTAAATTGAGAAATTTTCACATCAGTTTATTAGCCTACAGTAGTTTCTTTTGGCTTGTTTTCTTCTCTCACAGAGTCTTTCTGTATCTCAATCTCGCTGCTCAAAATAATAACAACTTAGCAAAGTTTGTCTTTTTTGTTACAGAGCTTTTTTTGTTTTCAATTTTGAAGTCTATAAATATCAATTTGCATTAGTGACTTAGCCAAAGGACGGCATGGTAGGTATCTGCAAATTAACCCATTGGGAGATGTGCCAATTAATGAGACTATTATAATGAGTATTAGGACCACAAAGGGTAAAAAAAGTTTCAAGTAGTATCTGGGGAGTTAAACGTAAAGTTCTAGTTAGTGGGAACTAATCACACTGCATACTTCATGTTCCCAGTCACGGCTTCATTAGATACATTCTGTAAATCCCCGGGCATTAATGGATTAATGGATCTAAAAAATCATCTCAAAGTTTTTATTTTCTACCTCATAAATAAGGCTACAAATTTTCAGATGTGTAAAAGATTTACAGCCTGCCATGAATGTCAGGCAAATTATCTTCAATATTAGACAAATATGAACAAAAATATTGCTATTAAAATAAACCTTGTACGTCTTAAGGTTTATTATGCCAAAGAAAGAGCTTTCCACTTATACAAGAAAAGAATCTCCATAAGGAGCATTATAAAAAGGAAGGTTTTAAAACTAAGAATAGCATCTTTTCTTTAGGATCATTTGTTTACTATAACTTTTAAAATGTAAGCCTACAGTAAACAGTCATCACTTTTTTTATGGACATGCTATATAACTTCATAACAATGGTTACTTAATGTAAGCCTATGGTGATTTTTTTGATTTGTGAAAATTAGAAACACATTTAAATACAGTCTAGGTAACCAATTTTTATAGCTTCTAAGAAATATATTATACAACCATAGACAGGAATTGACTAGTGAAGGAAAAAAGAAAAGGAAGAAAGAAAGAAGAGAAAGAGGGAAGTAGGTCAACGTGATCCCAAAGGCCAAAGGCATACTTGTCATGCAAAACCATAAAATATCAGTGATAAATATGAGGTCTTGATCTTAGACACTATTTCTGTACTGCCCTCAAAAATAACTGATTGGCCTAAGTTCATCAGTAGAAAATATGTTTTTGTACAGATGACAATTAGAAGATATGTTTTTGCACAGCAAACACGGCAAATGGAAATATATGCATAGGTGCTCTAATAAAATCAATAATACTAAAATAATATTAAAAAACATACCACTAAGTTATCATAGAGCGACTAAGAATTTGCTACATGGTACTCACAACACAATGAGGTGGAAAAGAATGTTCTTTGTGCCAGTCACAAACAGAAGGGTATTCCCAAACAAAATTATCTGATAAAAATATCTCCCATAATTGAGCTCTCCAATAAGCTGCTCCTCTAACATCAAATATTAGCTCATCTCTCACGGTATGCCTATATTATTAACTACATTATTTAAATTTCAGAAGAAGATCTACACAACCAATTTTCTCCTATATTAATTAATTCCCTTAACTAGGTGCTCTTCAGTCCTTCCTGAATCCTGAGAAATAATTCATCCATAGATGGCATCAGTATTTAATAGTCGGAAATTTCTGCCCGGCCTTCAATGCCTACTATAATTCAGATGTTCCTTAGCTATTCGGCCAAAGCCCATACTCCTCCCCACTTCCCTGGTTTCGTCAGGCTGACCTTCTTACTGTGCCCTCTACCTTAGTTAGGACCCTGCAAGCAAAGCTAATGTGACTAAGTTGTATGTTCAGCTATGAGTATACAAACACAAGTCCTGATTCCTAGTCATCATTACGTACTTGTGAAATAGATGATTTAATTTAGATCAGCAATGTTTACACCTGAGAATTAGTGGGAAGTTTTTAAAATGTTGATTTTTATTTCAGACCCATTCACTAAAGATTCTAATTCAGTCTGAGGTAGGGCTCAACAAATCATAGTTTTTAAAAATCCCCAGGAACTCTTGATGCTTAGCAGTGAGGACATGCCCTGCTCTAGGTTCTATGAGCACTAAAGACTCAGCCCAACGAAGAAGCTTATATACCTTAGTTAGGAAGACTAAGACCCAGAAACAACAAACATGGTGCAGCAATTATGTCCTCCTGGATCAGCAGAAATCCAAAGAAGGGAAACATCACATTACTGATCAAGAAAGAAGTAAAGGCATTGAAGAGTTTTTAGCATCAGGGATAGACAGGCTTAGGACATTCAGGTGGGTTAAGAGTACATTCTGCCGCTGAGCCAAAGAATGGAGATGGGAATGTTTAAGGGCCTCAGGATAGAGAGGTAAGAAAATTAACTTCCCAAGAACAGAGAGGACAAATAGTAAAAGAAAAGTTGCACAATTGAGAAAAGCCTAAAATACAATAAGCCTTGAAAAACAGAAAGCAGAGTTTGGTGTTGCAAATGAGTGGGTTCTTAGCTTTTTTGAAGGAGGCTTTCCTGAACAGAACAAAAGGTACTACGACTCCTGTGCCCTAAGTGCCAAATAATAATAATGCTAAGTGCTATAATAAATAAATAAAAATTGCAGTAATTTAATACTCTGAGAGTTCATCATTCAGGTAAGACACAGTGGGTGTGCTTGGTTAGTGGCCTTCCATGCATTCAGGGACGCAGCTTGCTCCTAGCTTATGAACCTGCCCTTCTCAAAGATTTCCATTCAGCTAGCACAGGGTTCAAGAAACTATTTCTGTTAAAAAAAATATTTTTAATAAATATGCATGCCAAACAGTCTATACTACTCAACTAGCATAAGAGTAGCCATAAACAACTGGGTGAAATGTGCTCCAAGAAAATGTTATTCACAGAAACAGGTAGCAAGCCAGAATGGGGCCCTGAGTCTTGTTTGCCAACCCCCAGCTTAGGTATGGAGAAAGAGAGACAATATGGAAGAGTGTGGAGGTGGTGTTCATGGACAAGTCCTGGAAATGCTGTACATCTCTTCCACTAATTCTTCAAGAACCCAGAACTTGGTCACATGTTTCTATGTAATGGGGTCTATCTGTGTATCTGTTAAAAAATATCTATAATAATAAAAGTATAATATGCTAATTAGATCAGATGTCATTCTGGACAAAGCTTCGGTGAGCGGGGGCCAAGGCAGAGGCAGTTAGGGGTGATCAGGCAGGCAGGCAGAGGGGTTTGGGGTGATCAGGCAGGCAGGCGAGTGGTTAGGAGCCAGCGGTCCCGGATTGTGAGAGGGATGTTCGGCAGTCAGATATCCCCTGAGGGGTCCTGGATTGTGAGATGGTGCAGGCTGGCCTGAGGGGACCCTACTCCCCGCCTCCCCACCCCCCAGTGCATGAATTTCATGCACCAGGCCTTTAGTGTGTGTGTGTGTGTGTGTGTGTGTGTGTGTGTGTGTATATATATATATATATATGTGTGTGTGTATATATATATATATATATATATATATATATATATATATATCTGGGATGTGCTTTGGTGAACTCACCACCCACTTTCACTTTTCAGTGGAAAAACAGCCCAGTGTTAAAGAAAAAAATGGGTGTGAACACATTATTGAAAATGGTATCACAAACATCTAGGTGTATTTGTTTTTGGAAAACAATATACTGCTGATGCAAAAAAGCAGGGCTTTACAAACTGTAGGGTTAATCATACTCCAAATTAGTTAATACTGATGACGCTAAACTACCTGTGATTTATAATTAAAAAGCAAGAGTAGAAGCAATTTTAAAACACAAACAACTGAATGTCAGTAATAAGCTGAGAATTCCAACTGTACTTTCACGTACCTGTGCATGTAGTACGAGTTTTGCAGCATGCCAAGTGTTAGCATGCAGGCTTCTTAGAACTGGCATCCGCAGCAAACAGTACTGTGAACTCCCCACACCCAATACAGCTTCCTCAGAGTCATAGCTAAACCGGATCTCTTAACTGGTTGTACTGAGGTTGGGCCAGGACTGAGCTCTGGCCAATGGGACATATGGGAACAATGCACACCACTGCCAGGCCTGGCACATAAAGATGTCCCACATGTGATCCTCCACTCTCTCTCCCTGCTGCATGACCCTGGAGGTCATGTATGAAAGGAGGGCGTCACAAGAAGGAGCCTGGCTCCTGAATGACTGTATGGAGCAGAGCACCCACCTATCATCCCCGTCTTAGTGAATTAGGTTGTGACAACAATGAACAATGAACGTCTACTGTGATTAGCCACTGACATCTGGGGATGTTTATTACAGGGGATAACCTATCCTAACTAATCCAGAGTTCCTGATAAGCTCCAGAAATGTGCTATTTAGGGTATGAATATTAAATTTCAATAGTCCTTAGAAATTCTTAGATTTTTAATGTTGTGCTGTGCATACAAATGCACACATTGCCTTTATGGATCCGTTTTCAGCCTATCAGAAAGATCCTCGCAGCCCACACCTAGCACCAAGCAGACTCCGGGAATGGAAGTAGCCTTTTAGGAAATCGGTCTGTTCTATGTTCAGTTATTCAAAAATGTTTTTCTAACACCTACTACCTACCACGCGTCATGCTGGAGATTAAGGGCAGAAAAATGAATGAAATGCAGGCGCTGCCCCCCAGTTGTTCATGGTGGTGGGAGGGGGCAGAGGGGCTGGTCTGGTAGGGAACAACGTGAAGCCAGGGCAAGTCAGACATAAAGGAAAATTTTGCATTGCAGGTTCACTACCTCCCTCCAGGAGGAGGGGCCTCCAAGAAGGGCCTGAAGAGGATGGAGACTGAGTCACCTCAGGGAAAGGGGTTCAAAGAGCCCTGCTCTCTGTTGAAGTAACCTCACAAAAACCCTAACTCATTTTCTTATCAGTTCTTGCAAGGCCCTGGGATCTATTCCAGAAACAGAAGCAAAATGCAGGATTTCTGTGATTTCCAAAGTGATTTCTTCAGGTGGATTTTACTGACACTAAGAAATGAAAACGCGAACTTCTAAGGAAGTGATTCTCGGTACTTTAGAATTGTCTGGCATAAAGAAACTTCTCCTGTTGTAATGGCATTACTCACTCAGAGGGAAACAACACAGTCCTCGTGCACCTGCCATCACAGGTGAGCCAGCCGATCCAGAGAACAAACTCAGCGCCACAGCTACAGATCTTACCCTCAACTCTGTCCCCATTCCCACAAGCCTCAGTCACAGGAGTCCAGGAAACTCAGTAGAGATCTACTTAGCACTACTGGGAAAAATGCACAGCATGCGTCCCAGTGATGGGAGTCTATAGCTTCAAAAGGCACTTGTTGTAGATGCTAGTGTGAGAAATGTAAAATGTCCCCTCTAACTGAGGGATGATACTAGACGATAAACAGGCATCCGCTATTTTGTAAAGGCAAAACTGCCTCCACCATATCCTCCCAAATTCCATACGAGGAAAAGCTGCTTCCCCCCAATGGGAATGGCATGCACTCAATCTGTTTATATCAATCTTATTAATTAGAGCTACTTCATTGTAAATGTTCTAAATTTACCACAAAGGTGATTTTTGACACAAAAAGAGTAACTTCCCAAGAACTTACAAATGTTTCCGTTCTCAATTCTGGCATCTCACAGAATATGAAGATAAGAGAATATAAAAAAGAGGAAGTCTTAAGGTTTTAAAATCTATTGTTTTTTATATGCTTGCAATCATTTTGTACATATAACATGAAACAGCTCTAATTTGTACAGAAAATGCATTAATACTGAAGTAACCCAAAAACAAAGCCTAAATCTGGCAAAATGCCACACTCACTTTTAAAACCAATGGCCGTCCACATAATAATAGCCCAAGTGTAGGGCCAGTGTAGCTTTGAGGGTACCTATTTTCCCATATGCTGCCATAATTTTAAAACATTATTTTCCTACCATTTCCCATTTTCTTTGACTCTAAAATAATATAAACTACCCAATCTCTAAGTTATCTTAGACAATTGTCTTCAAAAAAAGTTCAGTAAAGGAAGCGGAAAAATGCAAATGGATTCCTATTTACCCCCATAATTTAGGACTTAATGCAATATGTAAAGTACACTATGTAAAATCCCAAAATAAAATATTTAAGAATAGCATATCAAAACTATGGACTCCTTATTAAAATATTAATGCCATAAGATAAAAATAAATTTCTTTTTCCTATAGTCTATAAAGAAAACTGACCAAGACCTTCTA
This sequence comes from Myotis myotis, assembly GCF_014108235.1. NCBI lineage: Eukaryota > Metazoa > Chordata > Mammalia > Chiroptera > Vespertilionidae > Myotis > Myotis myotis. Next base: position 5,767,368 of record NW_023416319.1, on the reverse strand, counting down.
AAGCCACAGCAAATACCCATTACTGAAAGAAAATAAAAGAAATACACACTTCCTTCTGAAAGGTTTAAATGCATGTTTCAATGAACCGTTAGATTATATATAGAGAGGTGGGAGAGCACAGTCTAAGGCAGCGGTTCTCAACCTGTGGGTCGTGACCCCTTTGGGGGTCGAACGACCCTTTCACAGGGGTCGCCTAAGACCATCGGAAAACAAATATATAATTACATATTGTTTCTGTGATGAATCACTATGCTTTAATTATGTTCAATTTGTAACAATGAAAATACATCCTGCATATCAGATATTTACATTACGATTCATCACAGTAGCAAAATTACAGTTATGAAGTAGCAACAAAAATAATTTTATGGTTGGGGGTCACCACAACATGAGGAACTGTATTAAAGGGTCGTGGCATTAGGAAGGTTGAGAACCACTGGTCTAAGGGGTTAACTGTCAATGCTATAGTTTATATTTATAGTGGGACAAAATTAAGCATTGTTTAAATAAAATATCACACAACAGAATATACAACACAGCAGCCACCATTTACGGGTTCCCTATTTGGGACCTGGCTTTGTACCTTATACTTTATCATTTATCATCACTCAATCCTACCAGGTAGGAATTATTTTCTTCGTTTCAAAGGTAGGGATGCTGAGGTTTACAGAGGTCATAGAGCTGCTAAGCCAGAATTCCCACTGAGGTCTGTATACATTAGTGCCTCGAGGAAAAACTTCTGTTACACGGCAAACATTCTACCATGCACTTCTATGATAACTGCTTAAAATCACAATAAATTCATCTTATTCTTTGTTTGAGGTTCCTTAATTGGCTATTCCATCTTTCTCTTCTGCAAAATCCATAATCTTAAATGTGTATAGTTCCAACTTGCACTAAGAAATGGGAAAAGTACCATTACACAACTGAGAACTCAGATTTTGCAAATCTAATCTTTATGATAGTGATTATTTCTAAGACTATAAATGATTATATATTTTCTGACGTATTTATAGTGCCCAACAAGGGTCCCTGAACCCCAATAAACAGTCACAAATAAAACTACTTCTACACAGCAATCTGATGAGGACAGTTCACACCTACTATGAAAACCATTACTACCTGAGCCAGTATTTCTTCGGGACAGCCCACGGGCTGCTACTGGCCCACTAAGTACAACTAAAGCAGGGTAAGGAAGCAGAATCTCTCACCCTTCTAAGATAAAAAGTTCAAATCCAAAGATGTTTGCAACATTGTCTGACTCCATAATTAATTAGAAAAATAAGATAAATATTTTTTCAAGTTAAGTAAAAGGAATTTAGAATATTCAAGTATTTTTAAAAGGGGTATTTGATACTTTCAAGTACAATATTTCTCAAACAGCACAACTTACCCCATGGTAAGCTTACCTTGAAGATGGCATTATATTTGAAGCCCTGAATTTTGTTGTAAACGGATTAGTCGACTCATAATCAAAATAGTCCTGACGATTTTCACTAAACGCATTAGGTGATTTCAAGTCACTGGGGCTATCGGCTGCCCCATTGTTGAGTTTATCAGACCTTCTGCTATCTTTCTTTCCCGTCACTCTTTCAAACAGGCTAACTTTCTCCCTTTTCTCTCTTTTATTTTCTTTTCTTACTTCAATTGATTTTGAAAACAAAGTCATGCTGCTATCCCAGGATTCACTGCTTTCTTCAAATGGATTTTTCTTCCTTGGCAGTGTTGCAAATTTTTGGGGTAATGAAGCCGTCACATTTGTAAATGGGTCATGTTGTCTTCCGAAAGACGGTGCACCTTCATCCACACTGCGGTCGGGTTGGTTCATTTTAGAAGTATCAAAGCTTAATGTTCTTCTGTGTGGAGATTTGAGACTTCCTGCAGATAATTTTGTAGTCAGTACATAATCAGTCACACATTACATCACATTATGACACACTCTGCGTGCACACTGCTGCTTTTAGAATGAGCGCAATTAGCTATTTAAAGAGTTAACCTTTAAAATAACCAAAGAAAACAAGCCTAAAATGCTATGGTATAGCAAGCTGGAGTATGTAGGCTAATGATAATTAGTATATTGCTAGACAATCAGGAATTTACTCACCTCAGAAAGAAAAAAAAAACAGACTATAATGTCAAAGCTAGAGGTTGTACTTGGCAGGATAGTGCCATAAATTCTCAGAGACTTTTTTTTCATCATTAGTATTAAATTTACTTGCTTACTTCCGAACATGGGTTTTTTTCTAGAAACGTTCTGATTAAATGGAATATTCATTTATGCTTCAGGTTTCCCAGACAGGAGAAGCAACAGAAAAAAATCAACCCAAGCCCTGGCCGGTAGCTCAGTTGGTTAGAGGGTTGTCCCTACACACCAAGGTTTCGGGCTTGATCCCCCATCAGGGCACATACAAGATTCAACCAATAAATGCATAAACAAGCGGAACAACAAATCAATGTTTCCCTGTTTCTCTCCCCTCTCCCCCCTCTTTCTCTGAAATCATTCAACCAATAAAAAAAAATTATTTAAAAAAAAGAAGCCAGGCCATGAAAAGTGACTGGGACTCGCTTTTTTTTTTAACATCATCTAATACTGAATGCAGACAAGCTCTGTCCTTAATAAACTTACCAATTTTGAGGATAGTAGGTATTCAATAAATATTTGATCACTAAATTTAGAAAATACTACCAAGAAACTGTAATTTTTATTTTTTAATTTTAGAAGTTAAACTTTAAAAAACTAAGAAGGGTATATTACCCTCCGGAAGAATATGTCACCTACCACTTTCTGGCACTGCCCCAAAGGACTCCATCTGGCGTCCGAGGAGGTGCGTCTGGCCCAGGGTGCCAGGCTTCAGTTTCTCAGAAGACACGTGGGCCCTGGTTAAGTCAGACATGGAGTGCGCCGAGGAGAGGCGCTGAGGACCCAGGAGGAAAGGCTTTTTTGGTTTAGATTTCATCTGTACTTCACCACTTGAAAATTCAGAATTGGCATCCGCCATGTGAGAACTTGGAATGATTGCAGAAGACGTATCAGAAAATGTCCCATCGTTTTTTCTACCTTTCATCTTATCTTTTAATTTTGCAAAAGGAGATCTTGTTTTATCCTTCATTGATAAGTCAAACATACTTGCTGTCATATTGTTCCTCATGAATTGAATATTGACCTTTATCTCACCCCTGTTTTTGGCTCTTTTTCCTTGTTTGGATTCTAATCTAAACCACCTTAAAGAGAAGGAAAAACTGGGTTGTAACATGTAATGAAGACATCAAGCGTGGCTACATACAAATATCTTCTCGGGTAAAGCACATGAAGGTAATCTATGCAACGGAGGAGATTCTGTCCAACAAAGTACTACTGGTTTCACTCATTGTTCAGTTTTTAAAAACTTACCACTATCTCTGGATGTGATGTATACTGAAGAAGTAGGTTTCCAGTAAGTTTGAGGATGTCAGATAAACTTTTCTTTCATGATTTGAAAATCATTCACATAAAAAAATTCTTACCTATGAGAGCTGTTATGTTTCCATCTGGCTAAGTGTTGCTAAAGGCCTAAAAACATTTTTTAAAATTAAAAGACACTCAAGTACTGACTTTGAAAGAATTCATTGATACAAACCATTTGAGGCACTATAAAAATCATAAATGGCCACATTTTTAATAAAGTAATAAACAGTTCCGTCCCCAAATTTCTTCCATAAAAACTATTAAAATAATTTTGTTAATACTGGAGTCTACTACATGTGGTTTATTAATCATGAAAATTGCATATGATGTAATTTCGATGAATATAAAACGGATCACAGCCTGTTCCTGAGTAAAAAATGCAAAATGAATAAAATGCAGGAAGTGACAAATAGTAATAAATCTTATAAAGAGTTTCTGAAGAAAATAGAAAGCTTAAATGCTTCCTGTTAGAATCTTTGTTTCATTTACTATTGCTACTGTGACAATACTGAATAAAAATTATTTTATTGGAGCCAAATCTTATGCTATTAGTCACTTCGCCGTGTGACATTGCCCACTGTTAAAATGTATCAGAAACAAAGTTTATTTTGCTTTTGTTCAATAGTAGTTTTACCCATGAGAAAGTCTCCAGTTGTCAGTGTCACAGTGATCATTCTATAGGGCAAACAGCCAAAAAACTGCAAAATCCAGTCTAGAAAAGTTTCTACAATGTTTTCACATTACTTAACAATGGAGCACAATATCCATTCCTGCAGACGGGTTATTATTTAAACACAGCTCTAATCAAGTGTAACAAATTTTCTTAGCTACAAAGGCGCTCTGGTCTAATTTTACATTAGTGCTTTCTCTCACTGTTACTAACAGGATATGCCAGAAGAAGGTATATTTACTGTACAGCACGTGGAAGACTGGTCTTTCCAGGCAGGAGAGAAAGCTGGCACAGAACCTACATCCCAGCTACACTTTAGCAAGTAACATGCAAGAGAAATATTTTCTTAATTAACTTGAAGCAATTCAGCCAATTAAGATCTAGCTGCACCCAAACAGGCAACTTTTAAAATAAAAGAATATTTCATAATAGAAAGCACCAACCGGATACCCTAAACTGAGAAAAATCCTTTATCTGAGGCAAATGGCAAAATCTGAAGATGTAGAGGCTAGAACTGACAGCAATAAGCTCTGTGGAATACAGAACCTTGAACACAAACTTGGGCACTCGTAAAGTCTGGAAATGAGAAAAGGTTAGATACCCAGTTACTAACTTAGAATTTGGAAAACAGAATCATTTTCAATGGGGGAGAAACACTTCTGATGAATGACACTGCAGAAATACTCAGTAACATCTCAGACTTTACAGAAAATAGGTGAGTACACTTTGTTAGAAATATACCAAAAACAAAACAAAAACAAACCAAGCATGTAGGATTTCCACATGTGTAACAAGTCAAAGCAAACTGAGAAACAAGTGAAACAATAACCCAATACATGAAAGGGGGTAAAGGTAATCAAAACTCATAGAATTTTACAAATAAGACAAATAAATCTTCTACTTTAATATCCTTATTTCAGAGATGAGGAAAATGAGGCACAGAGAATGTAAGTAACTTCCAATGCCAAGTTAAAGTCAATAAAGAAAATATCCAAGGCTGATGAATAACATCTGCATGAAAACAGAAGTTCTTCCATATTTGATGAACCATGTATGTTAATAAGATTAAATGCACAGCTGGCCATATGTTATGGGCACTCTATTTAATCAGGAGATTGACAGCCAAAGAAGGCAAGGCATCCTACACCCGAGTGTAAGCTTCATGAAGGCAGCTCAGCTCACCTTGCACTACATAAATGTCAACTGAATTATTTCTAGAACGGTATTTTAAAACAACCAAGCTATAATACACTGTGTGTGCATATGTGTGGGTTCTGCATTGTTTTGCTTTTTTGTAGGGAACACTAAAGACTTACATGAGCTTTAAAGAATAAAGCAAGTCAGTGCTTGAATACAATCTGTAAATACAGTATTCCCCGGCCTCCTCCTATCCCCTCCACAAAATACTGCTAAGAACTTTAAATATACTAATTTAAAATAGAGGCATGACAAATAACTTTAGGTGCTTTGTTTTGAAAGGGAAGTCTTAATGAGACCTTCAAAAATCGCCCCAGAGATAAAACTTGTTTTCCCAGGCTTCAAACAGATAAAATGAAGACATAGCATTCGGGGCTTAGTGGATTAATGGCTGATTTTTTTCACCTCTTGAGTGCTGGATTTAAACTGTATATGGCCTCTGTTCAATTTTTAGCGGGCACAGGTCCACGTTCAAAAACCACCACACATGTGGGAACTATTCCCAAGCAATTGGTGCTGTGTGGTCAGAAATGGGACAGGATTGGCAGTAAGGGTGCCAGAGGCCAGGGCGCAGGTGCACTGCGGAGACACACTCAAAAGTCCTAAAATCGTCATATGTCTGAGTCATACCTAACTCTGGGCACTCTGATTGTTATTACTTTCACGAGCATTAAAAAAAAAAAAAAAAAAAAATCAACATCACCCACTTCTGTACTTCTGTCGTAAAAAAAAAAAAAATCAATAGATATTACATAACAGCAGGAACAATTTTACCATTCTATTATTAAACATTGTATTATTTCCTTAAATCTTGTGCCAGAACCAACCCAGACACCCATGAAAGGGGGAGGTACAGTTCTTTTTCCATGCTCCGCTCAAAGTGTACAGGCACAGGCCCCTTCCCCCAACCCTCCTTAAAAAAAAAAAAGGTTTTTAACTTCAAGGTATAAAAATAAGTAAAATTATAGTTTTAGCTATTACACTTCTTTGCCTATCATGACACAACTGGAAGACAAGCTATAAATACTTGTCTTCAGTGTCAAGAGTAAAAAGTGTCACACCCAGCAGTTTAATGGGTCTTCTAACTCAGCTGGTAACCTTCATCATTCATACCAGTTTTCTAAAAAGCACTTGGGAATACGCTGACAAGGTTCAGCAATGTGCAGAATATTAAAGATCTTTCTTGCAATACACCAGTGACTCAAGTCTGTCTCTTACTGTGCCACATGCACAGCTGTGCTGCAAAAGGAAACTATTAAATATATTAAAAATCTAGAAATATTACCAATAAAGATACCTCATCTAATATGTAGTCCCTATTTATCCACAAAGAAAGAAAATGTTAGGGATTTAATAACATGAAAATCACATCGAATGCAATAACATCGCAAGCCTTGTTGATAACATTTTAAAGCATTTCCCCCAAAAAAGTTCTAACCAATTTTATATAGTAGCCAATTGAGAATTTCTATAGGGAGACTACAATATGACTGTTTACAGCAAAATGTTTTATAGTTGTGATGTTGCCAAAAATAAGGAGTAAAACAAGGAGAAACTTTAAAAGCTTGTTTCATCCTCTGCAACTCTGGGTTCACAGTTGGGCCTGCTTTCACTTGGCAAATTTACATTTGAGGAAGGCCTGTAAGACATCATTCATCGCAGTAGAAGTACTATCAATGCAGCATAAAATCTGAAGTTACAATATACTGACAAGTTTACAATCAAAACACTTTGAATATTACATAGTGTCATCCAAAATTGGTAATTTGAAACAAACTATTTAATAATTATCCATTTTCAATTTAAATTTGATAAATCCCTCAGAGGAAACGAAATGCCACTTTGTAGGTATCAACCAGTTTTATTAAAATCATTGATATATACTCAACCTTATACTTTTAAATACCCTTTCTCTCACAATGTTTTCATATCCTTAACTAATCTAAATATTTACCTTTGTCTTACATGCCTAGTATTTCTTATCTCTCCACCCTTTTACCCTGTGCATTAAATCTTAGGTCAAGATCTGATGGAAAACTTTTTTAAATAAAAATAAAAATTCCAATCAAGAAAAGCTTGCAGGAAGAAACGCATAGGCAAAAACAAGAGTTGGTTGCTTTATAAAAGAAATTAATGTAAGTGTCAAGAAAGTTACCATTATGAAAAAGTTTCTAAAAGCGTCAATTTCAGTTATCACTGAAATAAACAGCAAGGCTATTTTGTGAAATTTCAATTCCTCTCATAAATTCAACCTATATTGATCTCTCATTAATTCCATCAATTATAATGTTCTCTCAGAACAGAAAAGTTATGTTTGAGGAAGGGGTAAAAATACCTATCTCTGAAAACATACTATTTTTCAATGTAAGACATAACATCCCAGTGTTAACTTACATTATGGCTTTTTAAATTAGGATATATTTAGCCTTAGCTCAAAAGCCACATTTTCATGGAAGGTGTCATTACATCATTTCATCACAAGAATTTAATCATTGTCCCCAATATGACATTTAATATGATCTAAACACACTGGTTTTGCATAACTAATTCTGAAGTAATACAGCAGCTCCCATATTTGGAAATTCAAAGGAAAATGTTAGTGTGTTCAAGTTGAGGATGTTTTTTCTCTTTGATCGGCTTTAGGCACCACTAAGATGTTCTTACTATAAAAAAAAAAAACACAAAACGGTTGCGCTCAAATAAAGGCCACTGTGATTATAATGTTGAAATGACATACTGAGTTCTAAATTTGATCATTTATCTTTTAGCAGCTTCAGAGTTCGACACAGATATATGACATTATATTGGCAGGTTTAGTTCTCTGCTATTCCATCTCCTGGAAGCGTGTAATGTTGAAAGACAACAATTTACCCACGTGTTGTGTTAGCTGGTCAACACTGGGATCCAGTCTTCTTATACTTACAATCCAGTGCAACACACTCAATCATTTAAGATGAACACTTCGCACAAATGAGAGTAAAGGGACCACCTGAAGACACCATTTAAAAACTGTTTCTATTTTTACTTCCAAGTCATGCCACTACGGTGCTTGAAACTGGGTCATACAGTCCTAAAACCAATGCCCCAGATTGCACCAATAATTTCCAAGAACAGAAAATCCGTAAGGAAGACATAGCGAAGCTCCCCCAAATTCCAAATAAATGACACAACTTACTCTGTTTTCCTTCTTTGTTTGTCCTCAAAGATGTCATTGAGGTTGATTGCCACCTGCCCTAAAAACTTATCCAGCCCCACCAGGGACCTGTGCATCACCGTGAGGACCAGAATGTACTTGTCGGGGCTCCCCTGCACCAGCAAGCCGGGGAGCTCGAAGGAGGCCTCTTCCTTCCAGACGGGCTGCAGGCTTTTCTCGGCTACGGAGGTGGAGTACTTCTCCTTGCCCAGCTGAATGATCGTGTACGTGTCATTGGTGCCACTTTTGCCTTTCGGCCTCAGGTCTCGGGCCTGCAGCACCGTGACCTGCACGTGGGTCGGGAACCACTTCTGGGCTTGCTCGGACAGCATCCTGCCGCCCGTCCCCGGCACCCAGGTCCCCAGCGCAGGCGGCGCCCCTCCCGGGGGGGGGAGCGGGTCCCAATCACCGCATCCTCAGGGCACCGAACGGGCCTGGGCCAGCTTCCCGGGGGCTGATGTCAGCGGGCCTCCCTCCCCGGGGCAGCCCGGGGGCGGGGGCGCGGCCGCTCTCGGGGTCCCCTGTCCTCACAGACACAGGGGCCCACCATCACCTGGCCTCGCCGACCGGCCCCGCGCTCGCGGCCGCACCTTCACGCCCCGCCGGCCCCAGGGACGAGCCCTCGGCGGCGGCGGCGGCGGGCGGCGCCCGGGCCTGCGGGCAGGTGAGGCCTGGCCGCCGGGGCGCGGGCGGAGGGCTGCGGAGGTGGGAGGGCGCCCCCGCCCCGCACACGAGAGCTCGCCCGCCCCGATCCGCAGCCCCTGGCCCCCGCCCGCCTCCTCGGGTCAGGCCGCCCGCGCTCCCTCCGCGCCTCCCGCCCGCCCCGGGCTGGCCCGCGGGCCCGCCGGGCTCCTCCTCCGACCCCGGTAATACGAACCGCCCGCGGCCCGCGCGGCCTCGCTCCCTCTCGCCAGCCGCTCCCTCCGCCTCCCCGCGCTCGGCTCCTCCTCCCGGGCGGGGCGAGGCGGGGCGGGCCGCCGGCGGGTGGAGCGGGGCCTGGGGCAGGGATGCGGCCGCCCGGGCGCCGGCGGGGCGCGGGCTGCGGGGCGGCGGGCACCGGGCTCGGCCTGGCCTGGCGGGGCCGGCGGCTCCTGGCAGCGGACGGGCGGCGGCGGTGGTGGCGGCGGCACTTCCGGGTTGCCTTTCTCCACGCTGCGCTCGGAAACGCGACGGGGCGGGGCCGAGGGGTCGTGGGTCAGCGCCTCCCTGGTTGCCATGGCGACCGAGGGCGCCTGAAGCCAGCTCCCTGCCTGGGCTGGATGCTCCGTGGTGGGGTTCCCCCGCTGCCTGGCACCGCGCTGGGCTCTGGGGACGTGGGGGCCGACCCCGGCCGGCGGGGGCCGCTCGTGAGAGCCCGGCCACATCTAGGGAGACCCCGCGTCCATCTCTGGAAGCTGTCTTTGCTGTATCCTGGATACCTTGTGCCTGGCACAGAGCTGGCCTCCATAAGCAGGGATGGAATGAATCAATCAATCCCCTTCGTTGACTGAAAACACAGTTTTCTCGACCCTTTATCCCCTCTTCTTTTTTTGAGAAACAGAAAAGGCTGTTAATTGCCTGGAATGATCCCCCCCCCCCCCCCAACACACACTCACATAAGGAAAGGGAGAGAGGGAAGCAGATGGATCCCAAAACTAACACAGGGATTAATAAAGATAACGGCGGCTTTGGGCTGGAGTCCTCAGACCTGTTTCCGGCCACCACCTGTCTGTGTCATCTGTCTTGGTCCAGTCACTTTCCCTCCCCGAGCCTCCGTTTCTTTATGGGTAAGAAAACTCCTGTCTAAGACTCCATTGCGACTCTGTGGACTCAAAGTCAACAGGACCCCTTGGGACACTGGAAGTCTGGTAGACTATGCGGTTTCTGAACTCAAGCTCAGAGACCATTCTGGTCACATACCATCAACTGAGAAAAGCCAACAGCCTCCTTCACCAAAGCACAGACAACTGCCTTAGCTGCTCCTGAGGGCAAGGCCTGGTGCGCCCCCCACCCCTGCTGGAATGAAAATGGGGATATGTCAACAAGGTGCTTTTTCCCACACCAGCCTGATCTGTGGGTAATGGCTGATGAGTCAGGAGCCTTGCTTGATGTCTTAGCTCTGCCAGAAAGTCAGGATACAGCTCGTGGTGACCACTACGCTTCCTGAGGCAAGAAATTTAGATTTAGACAAAACAGCTAGTGCAGAATTGGGAGGAATATTCTGAGATAATGTATGTTTCCTAGCATAGTATGGCACATAATTCTAAATCTCCCTTTGCCCCCCTATTTCTCAATTACAACTTTTTTATACTACCTTTATTGTTTTTTAAAAATATACATTTTATTGATTTTTTACAGAGAGGAAGGGAGAGGGATAGAGAGTTAGAAACATCAATCAGCTGACTCCTGCACACCCCCTACTGGGGATGTGCCAGCAACCAAGGTACATGCCCTTGACTGGTATCCAAACTGAGACCCTTCAGTCCACAGGTCCTTGCTCTACCCACTGAGCCAAACCGGTTAGGGCTACCTTTATTGTTTTTATTTCCATTCATGTCTTATTTTCCCAAGGAAATTCTAAGTCCTTTGGGTTGCCTTGTGTACCCAGGATCATCACTTCACAGAGCTAGCAAGCAATAGGCACTCAGTTTGTTGAAGGACAATGCTTTTTCTTTCTTTGACTAATTTTGAGAGTAAAACAATGTGATAGATGTACATACAACTTTTCAACTTAAAATGGCCATAAAAATATCAGGTATTGTGCTTATTATCTTCAGGCACCATTTAAAAGTTTTTATTTAAGGAAGACATTTATGTTCTCCATGGTTTTTTTTTTTTTTATTTTTAGTATCATCATATCTACAGATTACTAGCTGCAGTACTTAAAGCTCTAAAAGCCAAGGGTCTTTTCATTAAATATTTTTTGAATGAAGGTATGTGAGGGTCCAGTGTACTATGTGTGACAGAAAAGCAACCAGATAGTTTAAAAACCTTGGGGGGATAAGCGGGGGTCATATTTACATTATTTAAATCTTAAAGTCAACTCCTAGTCCTTGACTTTAAAGGAAAACAACACAGACCTCAAAGACCACCCAGATTCCAGCATATTCTTTCAGGGACCCACTGGTGTTTATAAATTTCCTTTCGCTGTTGGAAATTTTAGTGCTGTTTACACACAGTGGCTGGTGTGAGTCCTGCATGAAGTAGGCACTTCAAAAAGGTACAATGGATTAATTTTACTACCAAGATCTTCCAGAAGCCAAACTTGGATAACCCTGAGCTAGACACCATCAAGAATGGAAAGACCTGGTTTTAGGCCATTCTAATAAAAGTTTACCATAAAAATGTACAGAGAGAGGCAGAATTTTCCATCATCAAGAGACAGTATCTGAAAAGGCCATGTATGGCAAACAGAACAAAATCATCGTATCGTGAGTACAGCATCTGGATCCCAGAGTGGGCAGTTGTCAATTTTAATGAAAAGTCTTCTTTAGGAATTTTTAATTTTTAGGGCGTGCATTGGAATAGTCAAGTGGTGGAATTTCAACCAGGATCCCCAGAGAGAAATCTTTTGATACTTGAAACCTACAAAAACACAATAAGCATCATGAAAACAAATTTAGTTAAGTGGGGAATTTTTATCAATTGCATTTTACAAGTCTTCATGTCTCTATGAAAGGTTGTAATTAAATAAACAATCGGCAATTAGTTATAATAGAGGATGTGTGCTTCTAAAGAGCTCACATTGTTTGGTAAGCTTGATTAATGATTATAAACCTGTTTACAAGTATCGTTTCACTCATCTCTGAAATGTAGCCATCTCTGGGGTGGAAGTTGGCAGCGCTGGTTCACAGCAACACCATAACATGCTGCACCGCAATTTAGGGAATCCTCTAAAGGCAAGAGCTGACCAACTGGAATTATGTCTCTTCCTGTAACACCTACATTTCTCCTCAGTTTTCCTAAAACCTGGCCAGAGCCAAAATTGTTTAGTGTTACTCTCTGGCAAGATCGGGAGTTATGAATTAATGTTTGCAAGCCAGAAAAAGAAAATAGTATATTTTGGCCCTAGGGAAGCAAATCAACAACAGCAAAAGAGCTAAATACAATTCAGGATTGTATTGTAAAAGGGAAGTGATTTCCTATAAGAAAGTGGGTTGTTGTTTTTTTTAATTATTTGTATTAAGAAAGTAAAAACAGGTCAGTTGAGTCCAATATATCCTTGGCTCAGAGTGAAAATCATGGCAGCTACATAAGATCTGGAATCAAACATTTGGTGACTAATCAGTGTTTTCTAACTCCCATGTCCCACTCTAATTTTAAGCATGTTATCACTATTTTAAACATCTACACTAATAAAAGAGAAACATGCAACTTGGTGTCACTCCGCTATGCCCACCAGCCAATCAGGATGAGTATACAAATTAACCCAACAAAAATGGCAGTTAATTTGCATATGCAGGCACAGAGCGAAGACTGAAGATGACTGAAGACTGAAGAGGCTTGGCTTCTCCACTGAGGCCAGAGCGAAGGCCTGGGTCCCGGGTGCCAGAGAAAAACCGGTGCCGGCAGCCAGGGGAAGGAAGGCCTATTGCACAAATCTCTTCGTGCAACGGGCCTCTAGTTATTAAATAATAGCTAACATTTGCTGATTGCTCCCCTCATGCTAATTTCTTTAATATCATAATTTCATGCAATTTGAAAGAGAGGAAGCTGAAGCCAACACAAACATTACCATCGTATTTTTCCTGGCCCCTCACAAAGAATGAAGGAAGGCTGTGAGGCCGACTCTCCTCCTTCCGGATTGCTCCCATCCGGATGAGGTAGGAAACCTGGAAGCCAAATCCTTCTATCCGTTGAACAACTCTTGTACTTCAGTTGGCTTTAAGCATGATCATCGCAGCCTCTGTGAAAGCACAGAGACATGCAAATGACAATTGATCTAGTTTGCAACTCATGGTACACTCACAGAAGCAACAACCTGAACGGGGGCTCAACATCCATAAACTACACACTGAACGAATGACATGTATTTCAATGTATACATTGCAAAGAAATGCCACCTTTGACATCACTGGATTCTCCGTAGGCTGTCACTTGTGGAAAACGTTCAGCTTCCGTTCAGGATACCAAGGCTCCCACACCACCTGAAGCTACCAAGGACACTTAGGAGACATTTGCTGTAGAGTCTAGCACAATAGATGAAAAAGCATTTTGTAGGTTTTACACATGTGAAATTTTATCCTGGTTTTTAAGCTTGTATCTATTGAATGTGTATCTCTTAGCATTCACACCTTTTCCTCTAGGCTCAATGTTTGCTTGAAACGGTGAGCTAAGCGGATTTAAAAGCAAGAAAATTCTAGTTGACCACCATTCAAACTTTGTCAAATGCAACTAAACTTGATAAGATAATGAACATGCAAAGGATAAATAGGAACTTGATAGCTAAGTAGATAAACACGTGATGGGTCGAAACTGACTGACTATGCAGAACAGACAATATACTGTATGAAGCGAGAGATGATTTTTCGGGGGGGGGGGCGGGGAGGCAGGAGGAGGTTGAAAAGAGTAAAGGAGGTCAAATATTTGGTGATGGAAAGAAACCGGACTTTGGGTGGGGAGCACACAATGGGACATACAGATACCTTGTTTCCCAGGAGGCACCTTCAAAGTGAGCAAGATCCTACAGCTCCCGGTGCCATGTGCCGTGCTGGCTTGGAGCAGCGACAGAAGCGGCGACTAGCAGGTCAGGGGACTCCAGGCAGAGACGGTCTGAGGCAAGTCCCTGAGCCTCCTGTCAGCAGAGAGGCACCAGAAAAACCTCTGAGAATTTCACCTGCCCCCGAAAGGTGTGCAAATGACTAAGAAACCGCTGGAGAGACAAAAGCGATCTGCTATGTCAGGACTGCGAAGATTTGTTTTGCATGCATGCATCAAGGACCAGGGACCAACCAGGCCGTGGTTCAAATTTCAGGGTCAAGCTTCCTTTAGCAACAAAATGCACTCTACTTCTCAGCTGAAGTGAAATAAAGGGTTCAAAATTCACTAACTGTAAGCTCTGTTGTGTGACAGAAGCACATATTCCTCCAAGTATTTCTTTCTACAGCCTATTCATGTCTGTGGATGTTTTTCTTTCAGTGGTTGGACTAATAATGGCTGCAAATTATAATTGCTAATATTCTCTAGAGGAGAAGGCTTTTAAATCACCTTCCAGCATTAATACCTATTAAAAAAAAAACACACAAAACACTAAGTTGCATTTGGAATTTCCTGGATTCTTCTGTTTGTCATGCAAATATTCAGCTCTGCTCTTTTTATGATAATATGAAATAAAGTAGTTTCTCATAGTAACATTGTAAATCATTTGCTTTCTATTACATGCAGCTGGTCTTGTGACTGTAATGATTTTCTGTGAGTGCATATTGCAGAACACATAAGATGCAATGCGATAGTCCTTTATTCAGAACTTGTATGCAATTCTTGTTTGCCCAGAAATAATGAGACAATTTGGAGATACACTTATTTATTGTAATGCATTTCTTTTTAATAGGTATCTACATTTGGGGGGAATCTAAATTTCTAAAAATGATATGCCATCTCTTTTGGTTATACGGACTCGAGTTTTCATTGCACTGAAAATTCAGAATCAAAATCAGAAACAGCTGAGGTAGTTACTTGGGTGCCTTCCTCCAGCCTTATTCAAAAGACTATAGGATGAACGGTAAGAATTAAGTAAACCACAAATTATTTTGGAGTGTCTGGTTTATATTATAAATAAATTTTTCACTGCTGGTTGTTTTTTCAAAAATATTGCCTGTATTTTTTGATATTCATTCCTATGATCTAATGTAAACGATGTCCTACCAGTTTAATGTATTATTTATTCATAATTACATTTTTTATTACACTCATATGCTATAAATATTTCTCACTCTGCTCTTTTGGGTCTCCTCCAAAGAGCAATAGTCTCCAAAACATGTCTGGAAAATGTTATTGCGAGAACTATCTATCCCCTCTTCGGCTTGGCACATAACGGATTTCGCACCTTGGATGGAGCCTAACCAGATCAGCAATGAAGCATCTATTGGTAAGACACCAGCTTAAAGATTAGTTATTAAGAAGCAACAACAAAATGTCAAGACGGAGTGTCACTCTGGTGTCAAATTTTTCTCCCTTACCGGTCTGGACAAGAATTTTAAAATTCTTGATGTTAAATTTGCATGAGTTTGTAGTTTGATGACATCAAAGTGGATTCATTTTTGGTTTCAAAGTATAAATGTTTGTAAACCTTTTTTTATACATACTTCAAAATGGTAAATTTATCCAATATTTACTATTTCATTTTTATTTGCAAAGGGAGCATCACCAACATGATGCATTGCATATAATAGGGGGAAAAGGAGATTACTAGTCTATGGGCCACATGTTTTATTTATTTTTTAAATATAGTTTTATTGATTTTAGAGAGAGGGAGAGAAGCGTCAATAAGGAGGGAGAATCATTGTTCAGCTGCCTCCTGCTCACCCCCAACTGGGAATCGAGCCTGCAACCTGGGCATGTGCCCTCACCTGGAATTGAACCCTGATCTCCTGGCTCATGGGTCTATATTTGATTTCAGAGAAGAAGGGAGGAGAGAGAGATAGAAACATCAATGATGAGAGAGAATCATGGATTGGCTGTCTCCTGCATGCCCCACACTGGTGATCGAGCTGGCAACCTGGGCATGTGCCCTGACCAGGAATCAAACCGTACCTTCTGGCTCATAGGTTAACGCTCAACCACTGAGCCACACCAATGGGCAGGCCACATATTGTAGAAGTATGTTTAATTCTCACTGTCCTGCTCTATTCTCATTTTTCTCAGCGGTCCCTGTGGCTCTGTATGAAGGAGCATAAAGTTTTTAAAAGGAGGCAGAACAGGGCAACTCTGCACCAAGGAAGGTTCTGGAGGCAGGCACTGATGGAGAGGGTTATCCTCTATGAGTGGGACATCAGTGGAGGCCGGCATGATGCCGACTATGCCAAGAGAAAGCCATGAGCACCCTCCACACGGGGGACACCATATCGGTGGGCACAGGGACATGTGAAGCCTGCCAGAGCAACTAAGTGGGAAAGAACCTCTCCACACCCCTGACTAGTAACAACCATGTTACATCTTAAAGGAAGTGGGGACAGTTCCTACCACACGGCCCCTCCCACCCCTGCCTCACCTCCACGTAAAGAGAAGGCCAACCTACCTCCCAATCCCAAGTCCCTTGGGCCCTATGTCTGGGGTGAAGTAAGGCTGGGTGGGGCTCTGAAGATGTGAACTGAACTGTAAGCCGGTCCAAGGAGGTTTGTGTTTTAATTCCAGGGTGACCAGAATGTTAGGAAACATGCTGGAGCTATTCTAACAGGACATGTCAACTATTAGTGTCTTCAAAAGCCACCAGAAGAGCCTTTTGGTTCTTAGACCTACTGCGTGCGATAAGGGCGACCACCACCTTGACAGTCTCAGTTGGGAAAGGGTGTTAGGGCCTGGGCTGCTGACGCTGAGGGGGTGATGCAAGGCAAGAGTGGCAGTCTTTTGGGTGGCGCTTTGAGCAGCTTGTGACATAACAGCTTTATGTAAGTGCAAAAGCAAGGCTAGGGTCTTGGTGTGAACCTTGCTGAGCAAGTTGCTGGTCTTGGTCAGTAAGCTCCTTAGCCTGATCTTCCAGAACAATCGTTTTCTAGATCAAACAGCCAAGTTCTTTTGCATGATCTCAGTGTTGTCTAACACAGGGACCAGGAAATCGTTTTTGGTCTCAGTGCTGTTTATCTTGGGGACAAGACATTATAAGGGCGCTGTTCTCAAATTAGACAGGCAGATTGTCCCACAACAGTGTTACAGGCACTGTATGTCCACAGTTGGGCAAAACTAAAACCATTTATGTTTACGCCCCACTTCATTGAGATTTTGAAATAAATTAAAGCACACTATATTATTATCCTCGTTTGAAATTGGAAGCCCAAAGCGGTTCAAAACTTGTCCAAGATCACAAATCTAATCATCCGAGGAGTCAAGATTCAGACCTCGCTCTGTGTAAGGACCACCGGGTAAGATATTGGCCGCCTCACTGATGAGCTGGAGTGGTGCTGTCTGACTTTGGAATTTTGCTATTTCCCACTCTACCACACTATTTCCAGGGAAGGTAGAGCTTAGCCATTTTTCTTAGCTGAGTTTCAGTCTATTTTTTCCTTTAGTGATGAAAACAAGACCATGTCCTTGGCATGACACATGTTGGTATTTAATTACATGCTTCTTGCACAGCTCTTTATTTATGTCTTTTCACTTTGATAACATTGAAATAAGCCAAATCTGCTTCTTGCATTTCTTTTGTATCTTCCAGCACTTAGTAGGACCCCAATACCACATTGAACTGAGTTTAAATCTTTGCCATTCCTCCGATAATACTCCACTGCAGAGTTTTAGCTACTATTTAAGACACAACTGTGTCTTACAAAGACACAACTCTGCCAATTATTCGTTGTGACAAGGAGCAAACATTTCCCCAAATTTTCCAGCAAGCGTATCACCCCCGCATACAGATTTTTTTACTGGGAAGCTTTTCTCTGATATTCAAAATCTTAAAAATATATAGATAATTGCATCTCAATTGTATCAGAAATAAAGATAAAGCTACAAAACTACAGAAACATTTGTAAAACAAAGGCCAACTGGCATTTCAGCTGCAAAACATAGGGTGGGCTTTGTTCTCCTATATCAACCAGGGGTGGTTGCTCCAGGCCCCTGCCCTGTGGGACTAAGACAACAACTCAGGGTGTGTGTGTGTGTTGGGGGGGGGGGGGGAGGTGGTTCCCCCTATACACAAAAGTCAAACAAGCAAAAACTAAACTAAATCCCATCTCTTTTATCACAGAGAGTGGAGTGGGGTGGAAAAGGACGGGCAGGGCAGGGCAGGGGACGGGACAGCACTTGTTTTTCTTAGAACATTCTTCCAAAAGGTAGCCTTGCCATACTTACTACCTGCCCCCGCTCACCTCCCCAGATTTCACGCCGACCTTCTATTCTTCAAGGTTGCCACAAATATTTATTTTGTAACTTGATTTTTCACCCGGATCCAAATGTTGGCAATAGGGGACCTTATGCAACGTTCTTTCTCGAAGGCCCCACCTTCCTGACGAAGAGTACTCGCTCTCCATAGATGTTGAATCGTTGGAACACGGAGGAAACAAACCGGAAGTGGCCAGTGGTCACGGAGCGCTTTGGCTCTTAGGGGTTTATTTGGAAGCTCAGAGAAACAGATCCTGCTGTCAGCATTTGATGATGACCATGGACTGCTTTGAGGAGGCAGGGAGATAGTTCACGGTGGTATTGAGGAATGGGTGGGTGCATCTGCCCAGTTAAACACTTCAGCACAAATGGGGGGGGGGGGGGTGTGCATTTGAGAGCCCGTTCTTTCCCCAGTGGAAATCAATTAGCAGAATGAAAGGGAGAAGTAGGTGATTATTTTAGATATAAACGCTTTCATTTGCAGTCACCTAGGTAATGTATGCATTCCCTTTGCCTGGGTTGTTGAAATTGAAGCACTGCTTCGAATTACTTAGCAAACAGCTTTAGTTATCCATTTTACTGAGTGAATGGACTCAATGTCAGATATCCTGGGAATTCGGAAAGTGTCTAGTCGTACATGAGGATGATTTTCAACCTTGACATAGTAGCAGGGACAGGGATGGCTCTTTTTCTGAAAGGTGAAGCAAGGATACCGCCCCCCAACCCCCCACCCTCCAGCCCCCACTGCTGAGATGAAATGACTTCAGCCTTCCCTCTGGCTCCCTCTGATTTCTTCTCTCTTCTTTGGTCTTTAGGCGCCTACACTGACCCTCTACATCCGCTTCAAACTCGTTGTTTTACTGTTTGGAGTTCAGAATGCTTTTGAGCTGTCTAGACAAAACATTTCATTGTGTGATAAGGAAATTTCCACTTGTATGCAAGGACATGTTCAAGTGGTTGCCTACAGGTGTTACTATAGTTTCTTCCTTGTCTATTACCTCCTTTGGAACTTCTCTTTCCAAATTTTATCCTTAAAAATATAAACCAGCCCTACCTGGTTTGGCTCAGTGAATAGAGCGTTGGCCGGCGGACTGAAGGGTCCCGGGTTCTATTCCAGTCAAGGGCACATGCCGGTTTGCAGGCTCCATCCCCAGTAAGGGGCGTACAGGAGGTAGCTGATCGATGATTCTCATCATTGATGTTTCTCTCCCTCTCCCTTCCACTCTGAAATCTATAAAAATATAATTAAAAATGTATATATATATCAAAGTTACTTGTTCTAGCTGAGCTTGGAGTAAGGGCTTTTCATTGCAGCACCCTGCAGGTCACCTGAATGTCACAACCCCTTTTCAGGTGAGATGCCTGGGGTCATCTGAATACAGAAGCTCTGCAGAAAAATCTTTATTTTTTTCTGAAGCATTTGATGACTCGGAAGGAAGGAATACCTACCTGGATTCTGAAGAATGTCACCTACTCCTCAGCTTTTATCTCTGTTTAGTTTTCAGGGAGTTGGCCTCCAGCAAGATAACAATTCTTGCCCTTGTCTTATGACTCAAGCTTCTGGTACCGGGTCCTTGTATTTGGCCTTCTCAGTGCCCGCTCTTTCCTTCCGTCTTCTTGTGTTGACCTTGGTTTACCAACCCCATGAACTGGGGCAGCACCAACCTTTAGGGGAGACCAGCTATACCCCTCAGGCCCTGGGCTGCCTGCTCCTGACACCACCCCCGCCAGCCCAGGCCCAGCTAAGAACACACACTTTCACCTGGTTAGCTTCTTCCCTCAGGGACCCAGAGTTCAGTTCATGTAGGTTAAAGCATTACATTTGTCAATTTGTAAAGGATCAAGTTGTGAAAAGAAGGGCAATCTTGTTCTTGGAGACTTTATTAGCCAGTAAATGCAATATGATACATTTATAGGAGCGAAGACCCAGATTTTCTGAGCTTCACAGAGCCAGAAAGATGTGTTTATTTCATAGAGTTTATGGAATGGCTGTAGCATAGGTACGTTTTTACAAGGCAGTCCAGTGACTTGAGTTATTCATAAAGTAAAAATGGGCCACAAGTACCTACAGGTCTAAGTATAATTTATATACATATTTACCTAATTAAATGCAAACAACCAAAGCCATCTGCTTTTAATTTTTGGTTTAATTTTTCAGCTCTTTCATTGCTTTTTTTTTTTATGTGAAAAGAAGGTGAATTAAATTTCTAAAAAATAAAAATGTTGCTCACAAGCTGGTATCACGGTAGATTGCACCTATGGTGGCAAACAGTCGTATCAATAAAAGTGACATGAGGTCACATTCAAGAGTCCTTCACCGGAACAAAATAAATCAGAATTATATGGCAAACCCTTTACAGCTTGTTATCATTTTGCTAAGAAAACAGAGCTACTGAACCTTTTATATGCAGAAGCTGAACATAGGGAAGAAAGGGTTTTCAGGTGAAGCCAAATTCTGGAGCTGTACTTTGACACAGGTCTTCTATTAATCTTGTTATTGTTGTTATTGCATTCTTGTTCTTCCTCCATTCCATCGTGCTATTTGATGGCCTTTTAAAAAGAGACCTTCTGAGGGGGGAAAGTATACATTTTAAGACTTGTGTGAAGGGCAGTACCAATTATGTAGGAAAGGCAGAGTATAAATAGCAGGGATAGAAAATTGTTGGATGGGTAGGCAGATGGAAGGATAGATAGATAGATAGATAGATAGATATTACAACTTTCCTTTTAATTTTGAATCTCTCCTTTACATTTATCATGTGCCAGGGAATTAGGTGAGTCAGCAAACAGTTTGCAAGGAAGGACAGAAATTTCAGGAGTTGGTTTTAAAAATTTTTAGTATTTATTTATTTTTATTATTATTATTATTTTTGCCCAGCCGTGGTGGCTCAGGAGTTGAGCTTCTAGTTATTGAAATTTTTTGTTCTATTTAGAATGGCAAAGAAGAATATGGTGCCACTGTATTTGTTTCTATTCTTGTGCATTTTCTATGCACATGAGCCAAACAAGTCAAGTTACACAAAACAAAGCATGACAATCTCTCTGACCACCTTCCCACTCCGACGTGCCCCTCAGAGGGGTGGGAGGTGAAGCATTGGTTGTGCATTCTTCAGTTTCCTGTCTATGTGTTTCACACATATCTGTACACATCTACATATATCTGTTGTTTGCATACATAAGATCTCTGTATATTCTTCTTCTTCTTTTTTTCACCCAATATATCATGGAGCTCATTTTAGGCAAGTACACATAAGTCAATTTCTTTTTAATAGCTACACAGAATTTTATAGCATGAATCTATGATAATTCAGGTCTCTGTTATAGTACATTTTTTATTTCCATTGTTTTCCTATTATAAAATTCTACAATGAATATCTCTTTGTATTACTTTTTTAAAAGGGGGAGTATTTTTTTAGGATAGTTTCCCAGAAATGGAATTGCTGGCTCAAATAGTAATCCTTTTAAAATTTTTATAGGTTTTACTAAATTGTCTTCCAAAAGCTTATCTTTTCACTGTATTATGAGTGCCCATTTTCTCACATTCTTGAAAGCCCTTGGGATTACAAATCATTTTTTTTTTGTTTCATCTTTCTAATTGTGTGAGTGAATGTTTATATTTTATTATTGAGTTGATCATGTGTTTACTTAATTATAAGGCTAATTGAACATTTATCTCTTTGTGAATTGCCTATGCATATTTTGGCCATTTTTTAATTTTTTTACTTTTGATTTATTGAAGTTTTTTATTAGCTTTGGATATTAATTCTCTGTCTGTTAAATGTATTGCAAATATTTTCTCCCAGTCCGTTCCTTTTTTAAAAGCCTTATTTATTTCTTAATCCTGTTTGAGCATATAAAATTATTGGTAACACTTAAACATTTCAAGAAATTTGGTAGCTAACATATTTCTTCAGTACCACATTAATTATTAAGTAAATTTTAAATGTAAACTTGAATCTTATTATATTCTGAACATTTGCTTAAAGTGCCTTTGAATTTTTTCTCCTTAACTGTTTTTCTTTCTATTAAAACACTGTCCACATTATTACTGTCACCTTTTGTCTATTTTTGACATGTAAAAAGATACATGGAATATGAAAAGGTTATTTTAGCACCTGTGCACACAGACCCTAAGGTGACCCCCACTGAACTCTGCTTTCTGATATTCATACCCTTGTCTAAGGTAAAGACATCCAGTATCCATGTCTCTTGCCTGAGAATCTGATGGTACAAAGCTGAAGAAGTCAAACTACTCATGACTGTTTGGAAAAGAGAACCAATGTCCAGGTGAGAAATAGGATGATTAGGAAGGCATTGCACACTTGTAGAAATAGAATTATAGATAATGTATCTAAAACACAAAGTCTATCATATAAGGTCATCAATAAAAGGTAGGTATTATTGTCATCATTTCATTTATTTTATCTCCGTTAACCCACAAGAAAACATTGAAAAGTCTTCATTATTATCCCTGTTTTTATAGAGATGGAAACAAGGTAAGAAAAAATAAACACTCTCCATTAGTCACAGAGTGATATTCCACTGTAGTCTTCTGATTCTAATTTTAAGTCCTTTTCCCTGTAACATAGCAGTCTCCTAGGCTTAGAGGTCTCACCTCTTTATTCCCTTATCATTACAGTTATAAGTATAGCTATAATTTCCTCTCAATCTTAGACAATGTATATTCTTTTCTATGCTATTATTTAGTAGCTTCTTAAGAAAATGGTGAAACATATGAAAAGGTTTCTATCTAAGACTTCTTAACTCTGGATCTACAAGGAAGAAAGATTTCCTGACCCTTTTCTCAGACTCATAATCCATCTCCCATCACCTCCCCGCCTTTCCATTCCCTTTCCCCAGCTGTTATCCTATGGACTCGGGCACTAGGGATGAAAAGACGCAAGATGAGATCCCTACTTGCCATGACTTCCAATTCAGCAACAAGACCGACACCTACACAATGAACCATAATGCACAGAAAGGGATTCGGTGACATGGAAGCATTGAGCAGGAAGTGGGTGCTGACAGGACAATTGTTACGCTAGTGGCAGGACACTTGGAGTGGCCTTTGAGCTGGTCCTTGAAAGAAAAGGAAGAATAAGGAGCAAGGGTGTCTGGGCAGCAGAAACAAAGGACGCCAACACTGCGAGTCATGACAATCCACCTGGGCTTGGCCACCAGTCCAGCACACCCGCGCAGAGGGTTCCAGGGAGGGAGCGAGCCGGAGAGAGAGGTGGGAACTAGGCTACAAAGGACGCCTGCCTTATTCGGGAGTTGAACTAAGAAGTTGGAGCTCGTCAAAGGATTTTAAGTAGAGATGTGATATAATCACATTTTTTCTCCCCAAAATAAAGACCATTCTGGTGCGAGTGTGGAGAATGGATTAAAAGGGTAGGAGATTGGAGAGTAGAAGATCACTTGAGAGGCCAACGTTTACAATGGCCTCTTCCCTCTAGGAAATAAACTCATCTACCTCCCGGTGAGGTTCAAATTAGGAATAAAAGGCTGAGTTCTTTTTTCTTATGAAAAACTAAAGATGAAAGTGGAGATGCCTCACCACTTGGGTGCTTTAATTGAAATTTCTTATGGAAAGGACAGTTGTAAAACCAGCAAGTAGCTTAAATTTGATTTTTTTTTTTTTTTTTTTTTTTTTTTTTTTTTTTTTTTTACTCAGATAACTTTACTGGGACCTCTTGTATTCAATGGGCACTTGCGGGGGAAATGGACAATCCATACTATGAGAGAACCTAATGAAATTAGTCTTTTACTTTTCAGGATAAATAGCCCTTCACTAAAGTGCCGAAAGAATGGTTATTTTTTAAGCAGAAAAAAATTAGAAGTAATTCATTAGTTTCCGTTAGAAAGCCTGGCTGTTGATTTCTTAGTACGTTGATGGCATTGAGTTTTATTCTATTTCTGTGCATCTGCCTCTCTGAGCTACCTACCTCAAAAGCACCTACCTCAAAAACCTAGCACTAACGGCTTAATTTGACAATTTGTAGATGGTATTCTTATATTACCCTTTAGGACCTTAATAATTAGTTTTTCTTTCGTGCAGAATTAAAGCATTAAAGGTCATAAATTCCACAGTCACCTGTATCCATTTATTGCTAATTTATTATGAACCATATCATAAAACTTTCCTTGACATGGAGGCCTCTTCATAACTATAAATCTTTTTTCAACTGTTTAGATAACTTATGCTTAAGTTCAAGAAGAGACCTCTAGGAGCAAATATTTAAAACATCTATTTATTACACATTAAGGGTGCAGGGTGGGTAACCATGTGAAGTCACTGTGAAGGATTCATTAACATTCAGTATATTTATCACTTCAAACCTTTATAAAGATAAATTCGATCTCAAGAGGGAAAAAAGTTAACTGTCAAGTAGCTGTTTTACTAAGTGCTTTAAAATGTCCAGCTGAATAAAGCTATCTCTCCAGTTAGTACAGAACACACACAAAATGTTTCCAGGGAGGTTAAATGTGTCACTAGTAACCTCAGTTCAGCTTAAAAACTTTGCCAAATTGAAGGTCATCTCTTCAGATGACAAATATATCGTGTGATGTGACTGAAAGGTTGTTTCAACTATGGAGATGCAAAGCAGTAAAAACCCACAGTTACTGAACGCATTTGCCTTCCTGCTTAAACTTCTCACAGATATTGAATGCATTTGCTTTACTGTTTAAACTTCTATGTGGATGCATATTTGTGGCACACACATTCAGAAAGCGAGAGGAAAAAATCAACTTGCTGGAAAACCAATTTGTGGAATGAGCAATGCGCTGAAAAATCAGAGTTTCCATGAACTTTGTTTAATACTATCAGTATGTGGAGAGTGCCTACAGCGTTCAGACAGGATCAAGCCTCGGACTGACTTGTGGCAAAGCCACATACAAGTCTCCAAAGCCCTCCCAGCACAATTACAGCCAAAAGGCTATGGTTGTAATCTTGACCTTATAGTCCAACCCTGCAGTCCTAGGTTGCTAACGGATTTGGGCTGCGGGGTGGGGGTGAGGGGTGGGGGGGGTGGATGGAATTGTGGAGTGCAGCAGGTGCTGCCTAAACAAAGCTTGATAGAGTTCAGAGATTCAGAGAATGGCAACAACAGGAAAGAAGTGGATTTGAAATTCACAAGAACATTATAAACATCTTGCCCTTGTTTTGCTTTGTGTGATCTGACTATAAAATAAAGCTTTGGCTTACAGGCTGTGTCACTGTTTCCTCATCCAGGCACAGTGATCCACCTAGTCCCAACTGTATTCTCTTGTCTGTCTTCTTTAATCCTTCACCGCCCCTCCTCAGGTTCACCCCTGGCCATGCTGGACGCAATTCATCAGAAACCATAACGCATGAGATGGTTGCAACATTCTTGGGGATTTTCTCTTTCTTTCAAAGCTTTCATTTTGCTTTAATTTTTCTGAAGCTGCAGTGGTGAGCCCAATCAGAATATTCTAGGTTTTACCATACTCTGACTGTAGAAGATAAAAATATCCTGTATATTTCTTTTTCCTAATATATTTTTTATTTCAGAGAGGAAGGGAGAGGGAGATAGAAACATCAGTGATGAGAGAGAATCATTGATCAGCTGCCTTCTGCACGCCCCACACTGGGGATCGTGCCCACAACCCAGGCAAGTGCCCTGACCTGGAATCGAACCATGAGCTCCTGGTTCATAGGTTGATGCTCAACCACTGAGCCATGCCAGCTGGGCTACTTCATATTTCAATGACAAGTATAAGTTTATTGACTGCCTTATAAACAATGGTGTGGGTTTTTCTTTTAACATATTTTCAATCCAGCCTTCTGTGCTTTTCTTAATTTGCCGTTGAACCAGCCCAATACAATAATGAGCATTTTGCATGTGTTTTTAGCTTCTGAGAAGTATGCACTATCTCAAATCTTAGACATGAACTTAGCATAACGGAACTACACTGACAAGTTCACTGTAAATGGCTGGGACAAAAGGAGCACAGCAAAACTAAAACTGAGTGAACACCAAAAACTGATAAACTCTTAAACACTCTGCTACATGATTTGCTGAAATCTTCCTTTCTCATGGGAACCATGGGCTTGTATCCCCTGGGCAACATGTCTATGTGCAGAAGTGAAGTTGCCTAGAGTGGATTTCTATCCTCACTGGGGGGAAAACCTCTAATTTGAGATATATCAGCCATCAACAATGAATTTTATAAATTTGACAAAGTGGTGACTCTGAGAATTATTATCATTTGTAAATTATCCGTTGGCCACAGAAAAGCACATTATAAAGAACTAGAGGCCCGCTGCATGAATTCATGCACGGGTGGGGTCCCTCAGCCTGGCCGGCCATTTAAGGTTTTCCTTAGGTCAATTGAATTCCAGTTTTTACACTAAAAATAAATGGAAAAAAAACCAGTCCTTTGGATATACCGAAGCTATTCCAAAGGACACCAAAACTGACATCAACTATAACCCAAGGTGTTTGAAAATATCTCCATTTAGAGAGTTTCAAAAGGAGTCAGACTAGCCTGGTAACATGGGGCCATTTGTCAAGTGAATCAACAGAACCTATCAATGACCGTTAAGTATACACACATTTGGAATGAAAACACATCCTTTTTGAGACTGAGGAGGTCAATCCAGACTGCTATTTTTGCTATTGTTTTGAGGAGACAGCTTACCTTAGTCATTATGAAACCAGAATTTACTCCCATTTCAGCTAAAAAGTGGATTGTGAACTCACCTTCTCTCAGTGGAGCACTGCCTTTGTGATGTGGCCAAATGCCAAACAGGCTCAAAGCCCATTATGATCATTTGTAAACATCACTACAGTTTAATAGTTTCAGAATGCACACACTTCCACTTAGCTGGAGAGGAAATGCCCTCTTCAAACTCAGTATGATATCTCTATCTCTATCTCTATCTCTATCTCTATCTCTATCTCTATCTCTATCTCTATCTCTATCTCTATCTCTATCTCTATCTCTGTCTCTTATATAAAAGGCCCGTGGCCTTCACACAGTAATGCCATCACAACCAAGTGAGCAGTAGTTCTCACGGGCAAGGCAGGGTGCGAACTACTAACAGCAGAAGGCGGGGCAGCGAGCTATGAGCTGCGATGGGCAGGGTGGCCAGCTGAGGCAAGCGGAAGCGAGCTACTCGCACACGATTTCGTGCACGCTGGGCCTCTATACACACACACACACACACACACACACACACACACACACACACTGATTTTTGCTTTTTTTTTTTTTTCCCCACAAAAATGATCTTCAGAAATCTGGTTCATTCTGTGAGCTTTCCCAAAGTGGTAACTTTGGCAGGAAGTCTAAAAAAGGTGACGTCTAGAGAACCACTGAACTCAGTCAGCAATACTTACAGGCATGCAGGTTCATGCAAGCTCTTTCAGCTGTGACAGGCTTCAACCAAGTCTCCAGCCTGTTGTCCTACTTGGGGAAGACTGGTATTGAATACCAGCTTGAGATATCATGACCAGGTGACCAGTGATAATCGCTTCCCAGCTACCTCTCTGTTCTGCACCTATCTCTAGCCTATGTCCCATCCCAAGCAGGATTCATGGTTACTTGCCTATTTAGATTGAAAAGCAAGAGAAAGGCAGCTTTGGGTCTTCCTCTACAACCCACACAAAGACTTGAACTCCTCCTATTGTCATGTTACAGAAGAGCCTAGAAAGCCCACAGCTGGGCCCAGCCGACGTGGCTCAGTGGTTGAGCATTGACCTATGAACTGGGAGGTTACGGTTCAAATTCTGGTCAGGGCACATGCCTGGATTATGGGCTTGATCCCCAATGGGGGCAGAGGGGGATGCAGGAGGCAGCAAATCAAAGACTTGCTCTCATCATTGATGCTTCTATCTCTCTCTCCCTTTCCTTCCTCTCTGAAATCAGTTAAAATATAGATTAAAAAGAGAAAGAAAATCCACAGCTGGCAATAAGCTGCCACTCTATTACCCCAGAGGAAAGTGATTGACAGTCTGGAAGACAAAAATCTCATTTTGTTTTATATTGCTGAACCCAATTTTAAGTAGTAAATGCTTCTAGAAAAAAATAGCAACGTCTTAAAAGGTGGCTTATTTTATTATAAGGGAGGTGCTGTGACATTAAAGACAACTGTAGCCTTCAGGTTCGTTGTTAGATAATTTAAACTTATCATGGCTCAGGGGAAAAGGCTATGTTAATAATATGAAGACATTTTTATCAACAGGAGTCTGAATTGCCTTTGAAAACCCTGCTATATACCTTATTATGAAAAACAGAGTTTCCAAAGGTTAATATTTATTTTTACAAAGGGTGATTTCTAAAATTATAGTTTTTAAAACATTAATAATTGCCAGTGGTTTCAAATAGTCTTCCTTTTATCAAAGAGCCTGGATCTTTTGGTTCCCTAGATCTTAGTCCGTATAAATTGTTTAGTTTTATTTGGTGCCACAGAGATTCCTGAAAACTTATCAGAAGCCTCCGTTTCATACAGAAAAAGAGAGGTTCAGACCATGTCAATATAATACTGTTAATGTTTTCCACGTTTATGATTCCAAGGTCAAAGTCAAACCTCTTATTGTATTAATAATAGCAAAGCAAAAATAGGCTTTGTAGTTGTGAATTCATGGTTTTACGAAATAATTTCCCTATGTTTTTATTAATTCAAGCCATCCACGAAAGCACTCAAGGATTCCATTGCGTATTCCAATGATCTATCTCATGGTGTACCTTTAGTTTTGGAAGACTATGAAAATGGATGTGCATGCGATTCTTTACAGTCATCGGCATGAGATATATGAGATATTTCTTTTATCTAAAAGTTTTCAGCTTATAACAGTGCAAGTGAGATTTAGTAGAACAAATGTTAGCTTAGCAGGGAAATAATTAAAATCATTATCTCTACTCATCATTTAAAGCATGGTTTGCAGTACCATTTACATGCTGTATATTACAAAGCATGGCCACATAGTCTGGATTCTAACCAATCTGATCAGTATACCAGTAATAATCAATATTCTTTTTTTAAATTTTTTAATTGATTAAGTTATTATATATGTGTCCTTATCCCCACGTTACCCTCCATTCCCCCTACTCATGCCCTCACCCCCCCTGTTGTCTGTGTCCATTGGTTAGGCCTATATGCTTGCATATAAGTCCTTTGGTTGATCTCTCCCTCTTACCCCTACCCTCCCCTAAATTTTTTTAAAATTTTTATTGATTTTAAAGCAGAAGGAAGAGGGAAAGAGAGAAACATCAATTATGAGAGAGAATCATTGATCGGCTGCCTCCCACACCCCCCCCCCCCCCCCCCACTGAGGTCAGGCCCACAACCCAGGCATGTGCCCTTGACCGGAATTGAACCCGGGACCATCCAGTCCGCAGGCTGACACTCTATCCACCGAGCCAAACCAGCTAGGGCCAATAATCAATATTCTAATAAAAAAGCTCTAAGGAAAACAGCCTAAGGCAAACTCATTAGTCAACAGAGCCAAATATCAACAGTACTTCTTCAAAATAGACTCGCCCAGGCCGAAAACCGACTTCTGCACATGGGCCACGAAGTTTCAATCGCACTGTACACGTGCCCACACATGGTATTTTGTGGAAGAGCCACACTCAAGGGGCCAAAGAGCCGCATGTGGCTCGTGAGCCACAGTTTGCCGACCACGGGCCTAGGCTCACCGCACCCCTTCATTCTGAGGGCATACTGCGCTCCTGGCTCATTCAGCAGTGGGTAGTGGTGAAACTGACCCAAAGTTGCCGGGGTGCTTTCAAGAGGCCTTCGCTTGACCAAAGCTTACCTGAGGGACCCAGCTGGCATGGATGTCCATCTCAGGTGACTGGGAAAGACAATGGAGTGACTTAGCAGCTTCTTTTTCTACCTGAAGGCCTTACTCTTCCATAATTCCCACCTGCCACCTTCCCCACTTTAAACTTGATCCCGGTTGATGGGAGTAGGAGTTCCAAGTGCAGCTGAAGATGCTCAAAGCTCCCTGTTCTGAGTGTCAGGCCTGGCCTGTTTGCCTCTCAAAAGGGCAAGTTCATCTTCCTGATATATCCCTGAGCAATGCATCCCCACCTAGCCAAACCCACCTCCTCTACTGAAGAGAGAAGGGGAAGATACTAACCACAATGAAGCAGGCCTCCCCCAGAACTCACACACTCACACACACATACACAAGCTATCATATTTCTGGTCACTCAACATAAAGTAGGAAAAAAAGATCTTGAGACAAAACTGTCTTCTTGGGAACACGTTTTGATCAGTTGACATTCTGTAGTTTTACATTTTTTGAACAGGGGACTCCAAGGTATAGTTCATAACATATTTTAGCCTAGTGACATTTCAAGAAAACAACAATCTTTTAAGAAGTATCTTGAGAGTGAAGCAGGTTCATTTTTCAGAGGAACAAAACCCCTCCTGGGCATTTTTGAATGTTTCATTCAAGACTGAGATGAATCCAACAGAGGTCTGACAGATGTGATTGTCATAGTGTACTGGGACCGAATTCCTCTGAGTACTGAGAACTGAATGCTAAAATAAAATCTGAAAACTCTTTCTTTCCATGAAGTACCCTTCTCCAAATCCCCAGGGCATTTGTTTTGTAAAATCTTAAGTGGAGACACATTTTGGTGTCATAATTTCAAACAAACCATCTCTTTTTGAACTCTGCAGCCTTGATGCATTAACGCAATAGCATATCACATTCACAAAATTTCAGATAAACCACGTACAAGCTATAAAAACAACCCAAAAAGAGGTCTTAATTTTCCCCACATTTCCTTTCCTTTCCCACACTACTTTAAGAAAGCCCAGCTTGGTATCTCTTTGGTAAGAGGAGTTGCTGTAGATACATATATTGTTGTCGGCCATCCAAATATTGTTATGTGTCCTGCCAACTGAATCTATTTACAATTTAATGTCGGTTAGCTCCCCAGGCACCCTGACAAGCAAAGTGAGGTAATCTTACCCACATTTACCATTTTGTGAGGCAGAGTTGAGTAGGCAGTAGAAATTGAACACTCCAAAAAAATGAATGATTGGGTTAAAATTAGGGTGCACTATCTTTCATATAAAAACTCTGCCTTTCCCACCCATTTTTTGGCAATTCTCTTTTGAGATAGAAAGAAATGAATAAAAATGTATTATTGTTCTGAGTCCTGCATTTTGCCTAAACTAATATGCTCAAAGCAGTTAAACACTACCACATTGCTTTCTAAAGTCAACGTAAAATATTTCAGTTCAATAAAGTTTATCTATTGAAAATGCCAGATGATAATTTGGATAAGTATGACTGTCTTTGTGTTGTTTAATTTACTTATTGAAAATAGCACCAGAATAAATAAACAAACTGAAAGTAGCCCAGAATAATTGCAAAGAATAGTGTGAGAACCCAGGATAATTCCTCTTTAGACAGGTACTCAAATGTTTTATTATGGTACAAATGCTTTGTAAATATATTACAGAAGCTGAAAATTAAAAAAAGGACATCCTTTAGGGGGAAAGGTGAAAATCTCTAAGAGGTAGAGAAGAAAAAAATGATTTATTCTGTTTTTCTAGCATCACTAGTTTCCAGGTGTTCACCTTTTGATCCGGCTACAGGCAATGATTTTCTGAAGTGGTTTCTGATGGCGTCTGACATCATTATAGTACTCTTGAACAATCTTGTAATGTGCTAAACTACACCAATTTAAGTGAGTTAGTGGCCAAAAAGGAGACCAATAGGCCTATGAGTATCATGAGTGTTTTGCTTACTACTTGTTGCCTCTTGTCTTCACTGCTCCAAGGGAAGAAATGAAGCTTTTTGATTCTCAAAGACCTCAAGTGGAGAGAGGATTTCGTGAAGAGCTGTAACAGATCTGGGATAAGTGTGAATGGATTCAACAGTCTAAAGGTTGTGGAAGTTTACAAGTTGCCAGATTTTGTCCTCTTTAGTCAGTCAGCGGTTAATTGATTGATTCATTCATTCATTCAATCACCAAGTATCTATTGAAGCACAATCCTTGGTCCAATATGCTATGTGGGACATAAAGAAGAGAGGTATCTTGATCTTGAACTTTAGGAGTTCATAGTCAATAAGAGAGGAGTCATATATAAGTGAATTGACTCAAAGATAGAATAATGTGTTGATTTGTACAGTGGTGTTATGTTTGAGTTCAGAAGAAGGACCAATTTCTTCTAGCTGAGGTAATCAAAAAATATTCCTTTATACATCCATTAATTTAACACATATACTTAGGGACTATTGTGAGTAAGATACAGATAAAGAAGCCATTAAAATTCACTTATCTGATCATTCAACAAATACATATGAATAGGCTTGGGGGCTGCATTACTCCAGTCTTTGCCTTCTCCTGCGTGTCTCTGTTTTCTCTTCTTCTGTCTCTTATAAGGACATTTATCATTGGGTTAGGGCCTGTTCAGATAATCTGAGATGATCACATCTCAAGAACCTTAGCTTGATTACATCTGCGAAGACCTCTTTTCTCCCAATCAAGGTCATGTTTACAGCTTCAGAGGGTTAAGATGTGAAGATGTCTTTTGGGGGGTCTACCCTCTGGGGGTCGCCTAAGATCATCGGAAAACACATATATAATTACATATTGTTTTTGTGATTAATCACTATGCTTTAATTATGTTCAATTTGTAACAATGAAATTGAGGGTCACCACAACATGAGAACTGTATTAAAGGGTTGCGGCATTAGGAAGGTTGAGAACCACTGGTCTAGGGTGAGGTGAACATAGAGCGTAGAAGAAAACTGAGGGTTCCAGCATTAGAGATTTGGTAGGGAAGCTGAGGAGGTCACAGGAGCCAACAGTGACTTGCTTCTGCAGCCATGAATATCAAGAGGGTGGGAGATGAAACTTCATAAGCAAGGGCCAGAAGTCAAAAATTGCCAGGCTATGTTTAAGGAACAATGAGCAGTTGTTTCATTTAGGATAATTTGATTTATAGAACTACTGTTTATACTGAACTTTCGGTAAACTTCCTAGAATAGCAGCTTATAATCAGAATGTTTTCAAAGAAAAGAAGGTAGACTAAAACCTATGGCGATTACATCCTGGCACACACCAAACTGTTGTCCAACTGCAAAGAGCAAATGACAAGGCTTCCAAAATAACCTACCACTTTTTGACTGAAAGTGTGAGCCATTAGATGACTAAATCTGGACAAAATACGCTACTATTAAGGGGAATCTATCCTTTGCCTATATCACACAGATTGTCTAATGTCATTTCTCCAGACAGGCTAATTACTCATTTCTCCATATTGCCTGTACTAACAATTCCTTAGGGTACTAATTATTGAACTTTAATGAAAATAATAAAGAAAACTTTTTTAAGTTTTAAAAATGAAAAGTAGAAGGGAAAATCCAAGCTTCTCTAACATCTTAACTATTTTCAAAAAGCCACTAGCAGGTGATCGATGCGATAAGCCATATCAAATTCCTTCATACTGTCCATCACATGTTCTACTGCTGTGGACACATCTGTCTTGTATTTATTTTCATTCAGGGACTATTTTATCCTCAGCATCGTGCAGAAATACAAGTCAGCTTCCATGTCTTGCAGCGCTGCAATTCTTGTCAAAAATAGACACACTGGCTCAAGATCCATGGTCTGGTAAGAGGCAAATTCTATGTACCGCTAGGATGGGTGTGTTCCCTGAATTTGGGTGCTTATTGGTCATCTGGGGGAGGACATGATTGCTGACCAGCTATGGTGATGCCTCTGAAAGAGGCTGTGCTTCCAAACTGCCCTTTCTCCTCCCTTTTTCTCTCCTTAACTCCTGTCCCTGTTTCACTCAGTGAGTCAGTTAACCCCCAGGGTTCTTGGCGTAGCTTTACCATGTTTCCTCTTCCACTCAATTCCTCTCAAGGCAGGAAGTACACATGAATGTTGAGTACTGTTGATTCATCCCAGGCTTAATGCTTGATGTCACTCTGGCACCTTCCATTAGAAAATTTAAGAGGAAGCTTCTGAGGTCTTTAGCAGTTGAGTCAGAGGTTCTGGAAAAATAGGAAAGATCAAGAACCATGGTAAACTTTGAACACTTTTCCAATAC
This sequence comes from Myotis myotis, assembly GCF_014108235.1. NCBI lineage: Eukaryota > Metazoa > Chordata > Mammalia > Chiroptera > Vespertilionidae > Myotis > Myotis myotis. The sequence goes on along the minus strand of NW_023416319.1, from coordinate 5,732,795 downwards.
AGGCAGTCCTTGGGTTACGTCGGACTCGACGTACGTCGTTTCGTGGTTAGGTCACCATCTCCCATTTATTTATAAAAAAAAAAAAAAGTTCCGTCATTGTGATGTATGTACATATGTGCTTTATGTTTTTTATTACTTATTTACCACAAGTAATGGTCAGGAATTGTTATCTTTCTTTTAAATTTCTTTTACTGTTTCACTTCATTACTGCAGTGTATGTGCTCTGTGGGAGTCACATAGGTGCTTATGTAGGTGGGTTCCGACTTACGGTGAAAATCGTGTTACGTCGCCATAGGAACACATCTCCGATGTAACCCGGGGACCTACTGTAGTAAGAAGCACATCTCATCATTTTCAAGGCATTGAGTAGAAATCATTGTAGCAGTAGCCTATCTGTGTACATACACCATGCAAGTCCTTAGGAACCTCTACATACTGGAAAATTCATTGCAATCTGTTGTGCTTATTGGCTAGGATGGCTCTCTTTACCTTCTCTGAGGCCCTGGAGAACAGAGGGCATTCCTTTAGCAGCGAGGAACCAAGTCTGCGGATCACTCGGTGTGAAATACCAATCGGAGTAACTCAAGTATCCATCGTTTCTGTTCTTCCCGACCCTAGGTCTGGGAAAGTACCTCCGTTTCCCATGTGATTTCTCTCTGCAGCTAGAGCACTTCTGTATATTTTCACTTGGTGATATAAACTACTTTTGAGGCATGAAAGTAATTTTTCAAGGCAAACTGTCTACTGTTGTTTCAAAGGACCCTCGGGGAAAGCACACATAGCTCATGCTTCTTCCTGCCAGAACTTTCTGTACAGACAACTCCAAGATCTCTATCGTTGACATCAATCTAATTTTGTTTATGGGTTCGGTTTGACTGAGAGATGGATACTTGGTTTTTTCTGCTGTTCCATTCCTATACCGCATACACTGAAGGCATTTTTCTGAAGCAATATCTGCATAGAGTTTTGTCTGTCATTCAATTGGACTAATTGAAAAAATGCTATTTTGCCCTCTTATTGTTAGTCATGGAGAAAAGGTCTTTATCTGGAATTTTTGGAAAGAAGAAAGTGAGGAAGAGTATTACAGATAGATATGCATATAGATATAGATATTCGTGTCCATTTTAAAGCCTTAACACTGGAGGGGACTCTAAGGATTATTTAGTCTAACCCATTAATATTGAAAATGAGGAAACTGAATCCTACAGAATTTAAATTATTTTTCCAGTGACATAGAACTAGTTGGTCATAAAGTAAGAATGAGGACCCAGGCTTCCCAACTCTGTCTCAGTACTGCTTTCTCCTTACTGTAGTCTAAAGTGTATGGACAGTGCAAATGGAAATAGATGACTTAACTTTCTGATGAGCCTACTTATATCATGAAATTGCTAGATCAATGAAGATACAGGCATTCATTCCCATAATAACCCCTTCCCATTCATCCCTGCTTTTGTATGTATCGAAGAAATGTCCTCTGAATCTATCAAATTGTGGCTTTTGTTTCTTAGGTAATAGTGATAATAATATGCAAGGTTTAGAATGTAAGATATCTGAGATCTGGAAAGACTTCTCTTTTTGGTGAGAAAAGGATAATTATTTTTGATATCTTATAATAACAGTTAACATGACTCATGACACACTAGCATAATGACTACTTCACCATATCATCCAAATATTCAATTTTCTTTTCAGAAACAGGGCATATTGACATCCATTTTAGCCATATTAAAAAAAAAACCACCTTTCCATAATTCTGAATGTAACATGCTCAATTTTCCTCAATGGGACAGAAAGTTGACAAGTATTTAAAGGCTGGAGAGTAATAGAGGGAGGAAAGAGAGTGAGGTCATCCTCAAAGCTCAGATGTAAACTCCATGGAGAGATAGAAAGAATGTCCATGGACAATCATCAGGTTAGATTTACTTATCAAAGCAGAAGAGAAGGGCCATTTTAATTCAAGGGCATCCCTTCAAGACACAGAATGTATGGTGATTGTGAATTTAAAGATCTTGGTAGCTATGTGCTCTGATGGTGTGAGCTTTGCTCATACTAGGCTATCTTTGTGGTTGCTGGGACTTTCCAGAGAATGTAGTATTTGGGAATTTCAGTAGGTCTTATCTGTATTCCCATGAAAGAGCAGATTATAATTGTTTCTTTAGGCATATATGTTACATCCTTCTAAAAATAAACTAGTGGATTTCCTGTTATGTAAAACATATATATTAAAAAGAAAGGAATATCCTGCCTCCAGCTAACATTTTTCTATTCATTCTTCTTATATTTTTTCTAGGCATTCATTTCTTTACTTATACACTAATTAATTCCTCAAAAAGGCAACTTATCATAAAACTATGCTCTTCTTTAGGAATAATTAAGTCTATATTTCATGAAAAACATAACTTGTATAATCAAAATAAACACTAACCCCCCCACCCCACCCCACCCCCCAAAAAACTGATATAGAATTAGATTTTGGAACTAGTCTTAGAAATGGTTATACCAGAAAAACTACAGTTCGTTTCAGCACAAGACTCCTTTTCTAATTTTGTGAACAAAGAAGCACTTTACACATCAGTGATTTTTCTGAAAGACATTTCTTGCCTTAATATGTCTCTATGTACCTTTCCACTCTTTTCCCACAGGTCAAAAACGCTGACTCTTATGTAGTGTGGGGCCCAGAAATGTGCATTTCATAATGAGCATTCCAGCCATTTCTGTTGAAGCTGAAGTCAGAGAGGCACTATCTAGAAGAACTATGCCCCTAATTCTTTTTATCAACGGAAAAGTAACAGAAAAATAAAAATGCACACTGCTACTGAGTTTTACACTTGCTCTTAGCCAAAAGGCCGAGAAGTGATGTGCCACTGGGTTTTAAATACTGTTTCTCCTAAAAGGAAAACAGGACTATGATCAAGCACAAGAAGTGTGTATACACAGTAAGGAATTCTGCTTATACAGGAACAAGACAACAAGTTGAAAAGCAACACTTCAAACTTCTGTCGACATAGAACCAAAATGGATTTTTGGGGTTTTTTGCTGATGTCTTCAACAATTTGATATTTTCCTGCAATGTTGACTGAATTAAGAAAGTAGACACAGAGTGAGTCCTTTATAATATGGTGTGAAGACTGCTGGATTGTACACTTTTTTAAAAAAATTGATTTCAGAGAGGAAGAGACAGAAACATCAATAATGAGAGAGAATCATTTATTGGCTGCCTCCTGCATGCCCCCTTCTGAGGATCAAGCCTGTAATCCGGGCATGTGCCCTGGACTGGAATTGAGCCTGTGACCTTTCAGTCTGCAGACCAATGTTAGGGCTGGATTGCACATTTTCAGCTCAGAGCTATGGCCCCTGATGAACCAGATGGTATCCCTTAACTAGAGAGATCCTCAATTGGTTTGTTGAGAGCCTGATATACCATTTACAACTCTGAAGAGCATGTTCTAAAAGCCAAATTGGAAGTTGCTGGCCATTTTGGAGATTCACTCTAAAACATTTCCAATATCTGCTATCTTGCAGTATTTTTCTAACGCGTACTTTACAGTCCTTCGGAAGGAGGTAAAGTAATGGGAGGTGTCTGCTCCCGAGGTTTGGACCTTAGGTTTTCAGGGTCCCCCATGACGGCAGCCTCAGCCAGACATGAAGCAGTGCTGGTCCCTGGTGGTGGGAGAGGAAGCCTCTTCAGACTGGGCTTTCCCACACACTTTCCCCCACTTCTTGGGCTCAGAGTGTAGCACTTGTCCTGCCCCTTTGGTGCTTGGTGACCTCGACCCATTTATGTCACCTCTGACTCAGAAATCCAGAGAGAGTGAGCCCTGTTATTTGCTTTCAGTCTTGCTTGTCTGTAACCTTGGCCACTTAGATTACTGCAGCCTGTCCGCAGAATGATGACAACAATGACAATGGCAGCATGAGCAGCCACAATAGAAGAGGAAATGGCTCACAGCATGCTTACCCTGTGTCAGACACTAACCACTTGCATGTACTAGTACCTACTCATTTAATTCTTACAACAACCAGATGAGGCAGATCCTGTTAGTATTCTCATTTTACAGATGATGGGAATGAAGCATGGGCCGATTAAGAAACTTGCCAAAGATCAAATAAGTAATGAGAAGCAGAGCTAGCGCATGAACTGGGAGAGACCATGCTGTTCTCTACCTCTCTATGCTGTCATAATCTAGTATTCAAGTAAGTAACAATAAATAGGCCATATATGTGTGTAGCTATAAAGATTAATCTATATGATCTTCCCAAGAACTCTAAAATCGCTGTGATTACCCCATTTTTTAAACAATGCAATAACACTGCGCAATGCTCTAATTATTTTAGGCAGCCCGGTAGTGAGCAACCTTGTAAATATTTACTTATACTGCTATTCTTCCTACAGCTGAGGACATTTTTATATCCAGCTGTGAGATGTTACTAGAGACTAAGCCTTTTCAATTTTCCTCCTTGATTTTGTTTGATTACAGCTTTACAATTATTGTTTAAAGCCCTGTAAGGTGACCCATTAGAAAGAGTGAGCCTGTTCACACAGGAGGACTGAATGCCCTTCGGTTCCTTCAAAGAAATTTGGGACAGATGTGTCTTTTCTTCTCCTTCTTCCATGAATCCAGAAGATGAAAAATGTATTTTATTTCTTGTGAAATGCATTTTCCTGTTGATCTCAGTATGTGGGACTGTCAAAGCTTATAAGTTTGGCAGTCTTCTAACATGGCCATTCTGTTCTCCTTTAGAAACTTATTAAATCTATATTTTTTTATGAAAAACAGAATGTGGGAGATTTTTTTCATCTTTTGACATTTACTTGTTGGTGAGTGTTTTTAAGTCATGCTAGAGTTCAAACCAGAATGACAAAACATCCAAGACTTAAGTGCTTCCAAAGCCTCTTTGTAAAGGGGGAGGCACCGTGAATGACAAAGCCTGGCACGTCTGTACCATGTTTGATCTGGGAATCAACAGTGATTTTAGAGCCGCTAACTAAGTCCTTTAGGTTGATGTAGGTTTCTCAGGAGGGAAAACGACTAGATTATATTTTATCCCCAAGGTTTCTTACACAACAATGCTACTCAATTGCAATGTAAGGTCCGTGGGATTTTTAAAAGTTGGGTGTGGTCGAGTTTGGAGGCAGGTGGGCCAACGGGGTGGCATTTCCAGTTTCCTTCTGGGCCTAGGGTCCTACGAGGTTTTCCCCGGAACTCACGAAGCTCCACTGGCCTGCCAGCAGCACTACCCCTGAAACCACGCGGGCTCCTCACCAGAGTTCCAATCTCCTTTGCTATATCAGGCTCTGTTAAGCTCTAGTTTTAATATCTCAGCTTTGCCTGATACAGTAGATGTTTTAAAAAGCTTCAGAGCTGACATTAGTGCATCACAGTGCTTTGGAGAGGTTATTCTATTATCTCCAAACTAGAGGCCCAGTTCATGAATTTGTGCACAGGTGGGGTCCCTTGGCCTGGCCAGTTGGGGCTGATCGGATCTGTCTCAACCAGTCCCCATTGAGCTGATTGGGGCCAGCTGGCTGGGGAAGAGGGACCATGGAAGGTTGGCCGGCCATGGGAGGTTGGCTATGGGAGCGTACTGACCACCAGGGAGCAGCTCCTGCATTCAGTGTCTGCCCCCTGGTGGTCAGTGCACATCATAGCGACCAGTCAACGGGTCGTCCAGTTGTAAGGGTCACTTAGGCTTTTATATATATAGATTATTATACTGGGCGATTGGGTTTTACCACCTCTAAGAGGGTTTGTTGAGGCTTCATGTTCATTCCCCTCTGACCCTTGATGGCATTTTTGCATTTGCTAAGAGGATTTCTGCAGGAGTGGAAATGACTAATTTCTATATTTGGCTCATTTCAACTTTCTTCTTATTGAAATATTGTGATTTAAGAATATCCACCTTTAAATATTGTGATTTCAGAATCATAATTATTTATATAACATACATTAACCAAATCATAGCATGAGTGGTTGATGAGAATTAATATGCATCACACATCCTAACATGAAATTCAGCATTAGTTATGGCTCCCACGTTGTAGTTCACCTCTTCAACCTGCTAGTCTGACAGGGCACAATCTTGGGAGAAGCATGGAAAGAGAGAGAAGAGAAAGAATTCTCCATAGATATGCGTGAACATTCATATGATGAAAAAAAAGAAAGGAGCTCAACAAGCCTTTCCTATATGCCCTGCACTTTAATAGGCTGAATTTTCTCGTGCCCCATTATTTTCCTGTTGGGTACAAGAGAAATAACTATTCTACAGACAGCTCACAATAGAGTAGCCAACAACTACAGTTACATAGAATGCTTTTACACAAATTTTCCCAGAACCCATAACTTGAATAAAAAGCTCTTTTTTTTTTCTTTGCTCCACTGTGATGAGAACAGTTTGTTTGACTCATACCAAACCAAATCAAGCATTTCTGTGGGCACAAAGAGGAATGTGGAGCAAAGGAAGGTTTTCTTCCTTAAAAAGAATATGTGCATGAACAACAAAATTGCTTGAAATTTCACAACATCCTTCCCATTAAACACTGAAGGCAGATTCGGGTCAGTCCAATTTCCTTTGCAGATATTTGACTTTAAAAAGCACATATTCAACTTTTAAAAATGGATTTGTGTGAAATGATATATAAAAAAACGGCATGGTCTACAAGTCATGATGAGTTTCAACTCATGTTTAACCTCCGTCTTCATCTTTAAGAGATGCAAATTGCCTTCAGGCAGCGGAGGCACTGCCTTGCCCCAGTTTCTCCAAATCAGCCCCCAAAGACGTTTCCATTAGAAACTCAGAGTGGCGCTGAAATGGATGAGTCTCTTCAAAAGGCTGGCCGCCCCCTATGTAGGAAATTAAAGTCATTGGGAGAAATGTTTAAAAAGCAATAACAGATGAATACAGAGTTGTTTCTCAGCCTAACCCTACTAGTACATCTTAGGCTCTCCAGTGACTGATTCTGATACGTATGTGGCTGACTTTAAGAGGGACAGCAAAACTCTTCCTAAGTGATCCGGGTGTCATACTCTTTCAGTTTTCCAAGATCACAGATCTGTGACTGTACTTGTTCAAGGAATGCCATGTATCTGCCTTTCCCTTCAAGAATGTAATGCTACAAATATATTTTAGATGTGATTTGATGTGAAGCTCAATAATTCTTTGCATGCATTTGAGAACTACAGATTTTGGCATTAGAGTCAGAGGGATTCTCTGTTCCCTTGTCCTTGAAACAAGGGAAATATCTTGCCTCCCTTCTCACAAGCCTGCTGTGAGCACAAAAATTGTGGGAAATCAGATAACTGAGGTGTAGACTGAGTCCTTGATGGTTATCTGGGTCTCACTCCCCTCTCAACCTTGCAAGAACCCTCGTGAAGAAAGGAGACAGGTCACTTTATTATTCCTAATTTATAGATAAGGAAACCAACATGTAGCAAGGAGAAATGATTTGTCCAACATCGAAGAGTTCATATGTACAAGAACCAAGATGGAATCTCAATGCTTTTGACTCTAGCCTCCATGCTCTTTCAATAGGGTGCCATGAAACTCCTTTATAAACTGTAAAGCGCCTTACAAATGTGAGGTGTTACATGATCAGACCCTTTAAATTTCACTTCTGACCTTCTGAGGTCAAAGCAAAGGTAGTGGAAATACTAGAAAGCTAGACCACAGGACTTTGCATAGAACGGTTCAAGAAAGAGGCCAAGCAGAAACAATAGCAAATAGAACCAATACTCAAAGCAGAAAACTCTGCCATGAGAGAAAGACTGGTCATTTGGTTAAGAAAAACAGTAGAGTTGGCAGCCAAAAAACCAACGTCACAAGAAGGAAAAGTGGCTGAAGCTCTTTCACTTCTCAGGAGTGTAGCTGTGCACATATTGCATCTTGGTTTGTGTGGGAATTAAGGTCCCGTCATTCGCCATGGGAACTTATTTGGCAATGTGCCTTTTTGGTTGAATGATCTCCCTATCTCTTTTCCCAGCTTCCCTACCCATGTTTCCTTTATCTCCCAAATAAACTACTTGCATTTGAATCCTTGTTGTAGAGTCGGCTTTTGCAGGAACCCAAACAAGACACATCTTTCTAAGGGAGATCATTGTCATCTTGGGTGACGGTAGCAGCCTATAGGACCAAGACCAAGGACCAAGAACCAAGGAAGCTAAGGAAAGGACCAGAAATAGAAAAGAGTTTAGATCAGGGGTGGGCAAACTTTTTGACTCGAGGGCCACAATGGGTTCTTAAACTGGACCGGAGGGCCGGAACAAAAGCATGGATGGAGTGTTTGTGTGTGAACTAATATAAATTCAAAGTAAGCATCATTACATAAAAGGGCACGGTCTTTTTTTTTTTTTAGTTTTATTCATTTCAAATGGGCCAGATCCGGCCCACGGGCCGTAGTTTGCCCACGGCTGGGTTAGATACATGACATCTCATTGTAACTAATAAATTCACTGGAAATAGTAGGTCCAGTCTGATTGATAGCAGCCTGGGACCAGCAGACATTGATAACCGAAGGCAGGATTCATATCTAGACAAAGAGTCAGGGGCCACTGGCCAGGCAAGATCAGGGGGAAGAAGTGGCATTGGCCCTCGGACAAGAAGGAAATGATGCTGGGGTGGGTGGGATATAGTACTCAGGAATTATTAATACCATCTTAATAGAAAGAGCCTAGTTCCCAAAGACAGGTGGCTTGAGGTCGACAGGAAACTGGTGCTGGCCACAGTGGCTGATGTCAGAAGTATTAGAGGAGAGAGAAATTTGGTGCTTATTAGATCCAAACATAATCTTGAGTAGGATTTATTCCACACTCTCATTCAGCAGATGAGGAACCAAGAAACAGGATGAATGTCATACTCAAGGTCAGCAATTTTCAACCTTTTCCATCTCATGGCACACATAACCCAATTTCTAAAATTCTGCAGCACAACACAAAGTATACTACATTTTTGGCCAATCTAACAAAAAAATAGTTATAATTGGGATTCATTCACACTCGATGGCTATTGTGTTGGCTGTTGTCATTATTTTTATTTGACAAGCTAAGGGAAAAGAGGTCAGTGCCCCTGACTAAATACTCAGGTATTGCAAATTTTAAAAAATCTTGCAGCACACCAGTTGAAAATTGCTGCTCGAGGTCAATCACACAACACTTAGTTGAAGAACCAGGACTAGAATCATCCACTGGTACTTTTCCACCACTCTATGCTATTTTGGAAAATGATCAAGTCAGAATTTTGATTCTCAAATTTGACATTTTTTTTTAAGAGTAGATAGTTCTCTAGAAATGGAAAAATTAGAATTGTCTCAATTTCCTCCCGAGTGCTGACACCCACATAGAAGGGCAGACCGCATGGCCTAAAGTCTGTCTATTTTAGAAAGTGGCTATAATAACCCTCTATCACCTAATAGGAATGCTGCTGTGAATTTTAATTACTATTCATTAAGGGCACAGATGTGGTTTGTTAAATGAAATGCTCTAAATTAATTTTATGATGTCGGTTATAAAGAACCTTCAAACTCAAAAACCCAACTATTTTGGTCAATGCTGATTCTATATTACTATTATTATTAACAACATTATACTAGGTATCATATCACATCAGGTATAATAATAACATATATAGCATGTAATATCTGTTATATTACTATGCAATATTAATAATTATGCTGTATTGTATCTCTGGATTCTCTTGAAATCTGAGTTTAAAAATATTTACTATTGAAAGAAAACAGTGTATCTTTCTGATGAGTTCTAAGATCTATGTCAAATGTAAAGGCTGCACAGAACTATCTCCTTGGAGATAATTATCTCCAGAGGGAAAGATGCAATAGTCTTATCAAATTTCCTTCCTTCTCATAACTGGCATCAAATATTTAGGGAAATATTTTTCCTCTGAACTACTTTACTCTGATTAGCTCAACATCTGTATTGTAGGCTCTTTTAAATATCTTACAAAGGCCAGCTCTAGAGAGACAAGGATGGTCTGAATAGAGTTAACTTCAAGTGACTACCTGGGGATGAATACGTACACACATGCACACGCAAACACATGCACAGCCTGATACAACTCTTTGGAGAATTTGGTATACTCTTTAATAATATTTATAATAATGTGCATCTCTCTTTAGGGGAATACCTAGTCATAAATAGGATAAGCAAGTAAAAATTAAATTCCTAGAAACACAAGATTGATTTACTTAGAAACATTCAATGTTGAAGATGGAAGGGACTGTAGAGATCATTTAGTTCAATGCTCTGTGACTAAGAAGACTCAGGCCAAAAGGAAAGGACTTGCCCAAGGCCACCCAGCTCATCAGTGGAAGCCAGGTCTTCTGAATCCTAATCCAGGGCCCTTTCCCCAAGACCAGCAGGATGACTGGTCATTGCAATGACCTGGTTGATTCATTTTGTTCTTCTCACCACTGAAATGGCTGCAGTAAGATTCTTTCCTGCCCCCAGCTGGCTGACCTAGTAAGTTTGGTACAGAAAGCCCCAAAGCTGCCCTGTCCTGATGATCCCTACAGAACACTGTTTGCCCCAGAGAGCTCCTTGGGAACCTTTATAAAAGAAGCACTGAGGTCTTAGCAGCCCCTTTGCAAATGAATTTCCCAACACAGAGCCGATCAGTGGTGAAAGATAGGCAGGGTGCTGGGCGGAAATGGAAGGCTACTTATTTCTAATAGGTACTAGGGAATGCTGGACCATTTCTGCTGATATGTACTCAGTCTCAGAATCATCACGAGGATTTTGTCTCTATGGATGAGTAAGCGCCGCCCTGGTTCCGAGGCTGGACGAGGGGAATGAGGCGATGACCTTTGGGTTTGAAACACATGAATAATAGAATCTCTAGGATGGGCAGCACCAACCTGGCATCCTTCTCTGCATATAAACAGAAGACTGGGCCATCTAAGGTAGCACTTTTCACAAATATCAAACGTAAATAATTGAAGAGGCAATGTTTAAAAACGGGAAAGACAAACTCCCAGGTGAATTTGCTGCTTACCTCTCTCTCCATGTGCTTCCACCCGTCTGGCATCTCCACGGATACTTCGAGGGCGGCGTGAGGTCTTTGAAACACTGTCAATCTGCCATCTTGTTTAAATTCCTCTACATACTTGTGTCTTTCTGTCACTGTCTTGAAGAGGGCCAAAACATAGAAGAATGCATTAGAAACATTTTTTCTTAAATTACCTCCTTTAATGAAAACCAACATGTCCATGAATTTAAGAAGAAAAGCTACCACTCGAACTTGTATAGAATTTACTCACAGCCCAGTTGGAGCCCCACCAAAGCAGAGAAAAGTCTAGTACAACATAGAGCAGAATTCATGATTATCGTGTGAATCACTTATTTTTCTAGTGGTGATATTTATTAGGCCTCTTGAATATAGCCTCACACCCCAAAAAAACTCTTTCTGCATTTAGAAGTAATATATAAAATTGAGAGCCCTTTCAACCTCTCTAACAATCTTAAGTTTGAAATGAGTGATAACCTTCCTTAGCCCCAGTCCTAGCTGAGACGTGCGGTTAGTTAATAAACCGACAAGTGTGAGTCTGGCTTCACATTTGTTAGTTCATTAAGTCAGATACGCCCGACCGCTGGGATGGCGGGGCCATGTCACGATTCCATGGTGAAGCACTTAAACCCAACACGTTACACACGTGCTTCTCCCATTAATTGGTCATTCAATGTTTAAAGTAAGAAGGCCGGCGATGTATAAATCATGCCCCGCCTGCTGAATGACTTTGTGTAACCAAGGCCTTCCTGCGTGAAGCACGAGGCACAACCAAGTCACGTTTCATCAGGACCGATGGAGCAAGAAAATATACAACATTAGTGAGGCCAAAACAGTGTGTCAGATTCGATTTACCAAAACAAACAGAGGAACGTTTCTGGTCATCTTACATCCAATGTGGTTGAGAAACAGGATCCACCCAGAGCCTGAAACGATGAGATGATAAAGGCAATATGGTCATGTCATGAAATTTATCAGATGCGTCCCTTGCCAAGTAAATAAAAACACAAAAAGAACAGCAACACCCAACAGCCTGGGGAGAGGGGGAAGACAAGATGGTAGAGCTCAGTTTATTTTATTTGTTTAACGCCACAGTGGCAAGAAAAAACAAGCTGTGGACTGTCAAAGCAAAATCTGATGCACTTGGCCCTGGACTTGGCAGGCGTGGCGGCCCCCTGTGCTGTTCTGTTCGGGCCGCCGTGGGCTACATTAGACCTTCGAAGAGCAGCCTCACGGCGGGTCATGGAGCGGTCAGCTGCTCATCTCTACTGTTGTTCCAACCCCGGCCAGTATGGGAAGGAGGGAATGATCTCTTTGAGGAATCGGGCTATTTATAAAATAAATATAAAGTCTAATATGCATTATGCACAAATGATAGTGCAGGAGAGCTGGACGTCAGCCTCCTGTGTGTGTAAATTGCCCCGTGCCGCGGAGAAACACAGTCCAGTTCACCAGAGACCAGGCTGCTAGGTAGAGCTGCTTGTCCGTGGGCAAGTAATGACTTGCATTTTCAGCTGCTTCTTGGTAAGAGCTTTAGTAATTGGAATCAGTTATTCAAAACATCGCTAAATGTGATTTAAATGGCAAGGATTTAATAACAGAGAAAGAAGCCATTAAAGAGGTTCAAGCAGGGGGAGAAGGGAATTCCGTTTTTTAGAGCACAGGGAGAAAAATAAAGCAATTACTTGATGTAAAGGCCAGAAACAGGACTCCTGCTGTCAGGGAGAAATCAAATCTGTCAGCAATTAGTGGGATCTTAGGCGGTAGAGAACTCTGCAGTGTTGAGCAGTGAATAAGGGGTTAGCAATTATATGAACTGATAAAAGTGTTCTGGTTTCCAAACAGCAGGTTAACAAGCCTTCCTTTTTTCATAACTTGATGCAGATGTGATGGATCACACTTTATGATATGTTCCGTGGTCCTCCGCGAAGTTCCTTAGCCAGTTCCTTGCGCGGTGTCTTTCCATCCCGAACGGTGTTCCTGCTGCCCAGCTCTCAGCGCTGCACAGGACAGCATTTTAATAGCAAGGTTCTTCCATAATTAAAAGAGGGAAATCATAATCCCATTCTTCTTCTTGATTTTTTAAAAACCAAATGAGAAATCCACAGCCCCGTGTCTGTTCTTCCCCTGGGGGTTGATCCTTATTGGGATTTGATTTTCAGCATGAAAAAAAACCATGACATGATATAAAACAGAGAAATTTTCATCAAATAAGTAAGATGACTTTACCATGATTTGCTTGCTCATTATTTTTGAGTCTTAGCCATTAAAAAGTCCACTCCATGTATTTATATGCTAACTAGGTCCACAAATGACTCCTCTCTGAGTTCTTTAAAAATCATTTTGCATTGACGTGTGGGGGTTGGGAAGCTCAGTGTGATGCGTGAAGTCATAGCAGGAAGGAAAATCAATTATTCTGTCACAAAAACAGTTCAGCCTTTCAATTCAAGCTACTTTCTCTGCTGAGAGAATACTCAGATGTCAGTAAAGATGAGTGTTGGAGGTGAGGTCATTCGAAAAGACTAGCGCCCCAGCGTCCTCCCTGACCAGCTATGATGGTGACCTACCTGTGTTTCCACTGACTTGTACTGAGCAATAGGACTGCAAAGAGAAATCTGTCATCCAGAATATGCTACTGAATTCTCAATGGACAAGAGCCATCAAAACAAGGACATTATTTATTCCTTTCTCCCCCCCTCTGAGAAATTCAGTCTTAATGTGTGTGGGCATTGAGGAGCTCCCCGCTTCCACTTTAAACGCTGTAGAAGCTAATTATTAAATAATTTAAACACATCCAATCACTGTGTCTTCAGGGTTCAAGACTTTGAGCAGAACTCCTGTGACCAGAAAACTCTGGTGAATGGTCATCTTGGGCCTGCAGGCCTCCAGTTTCAGAAATGAGCAAATTCTCTTCAAGGCCACTGATCATGAGACATCTGATTTTTTTAATAGACAAAAAAGTGACACCCACACCTCTGACTTGTTAATTCATATATACATATACACATATATTTATTTTTAATATAGAGGACTGCAAATTTTGGACTTCCTTAGTTCCTGGTTATTATTAGTAGAGGCCCAATGCACAAAATTCATGCACTTGGGGGGGGGGGGGGGAGTGGGGGAGGCCCCTCAGCCCGGCCTGCACCCTCTTGCAGTCCAGGAGCCCTTGGGAGCCCTCGCGGGGAGCTGGCCTAAGCCAAAGTCAGGCATCCTTAGCGCTGCCACAGAGGCAGGAGAGGCTCCCGCCACCGCTGCTGCGCTCGCCAGCCATGAGCCCGGCTTCTGGCTGAGCGGTGCTGCCCCTGTGGGAGCACACTGACCACCAGGGGGCAGCTCCTGCGTTGAGCATCTGTCCCCTGGTGGTCAGTGTGCATCATAGCGACTGGTCATTCTGCCATTTGGTCAGTTTGCATATTAGCCTTTTATTATATAGGATTTTTTACAATTTCTCATTGTCTAACTACAAAAGTCACTTAACTCCAAAAGACACTGAGAGCAACTGAGTTAAGGAAGTCATAAAGATTAAAAATACCAGATAAAAAATATATTCAGTGCAGAGAAATGTGCCTGTGGAAGAGTTTGCATTGTGGTTTGTCTATGGTGATTGTACTGAAATTCTTATCATTCAATCAAACCCTCCCTTTTGGGGCCTGGCTGACCAGGTGCTGGACTCTGGGCTCCCCACAGTGACGCGGGACTCACGGTGAGGCAGGTTTCACGCGTGCCTGGCTGATTTCCCCACAACCTTGCGCTCCGCAACTGATGGGCTGTGCTGCCTTTGATGAACAGGCCCTAAGTTTCGTCATCCGGAGGAGTCACAGCAACATTGAATAGGATGTCCTTTTCTCCAGTCCCTGGAAATTGTAAAGCCGTCCTACAGCCTCGCCTAAGACAAACACTTGGCGGAGATGACCTGTTGAAGACAGGGAGAACGAATCTGCTACTTCCTCTGAGGCTTTACGTAGTTGAGGTTGAGCATCGACTCTGGTCTCTCACTCAAAACGCCTGCAGAGGGACAGGAGCCAATAGAATGTAGTTGTAGGTGTCACACGCATCACGTGACATCACTGAGAAAGCTGAGGCTCTTTAAACGAGGCACACAAAGGACTCGATGGTGTACAGAGCAGTGAGTAGAAAGCCCATGTAACTATTCTACATGATTCATCAAGTCAAGTCCAGGGTTGTTGCGATCACGTCTCCACTCAAGTCCTGGGAAAATCTTCACTCGCCAGAGAGAAAGGCCTGCCCAGGAGGCTCCCGAATCCAGCTCCCATCCTCTGAAAGCTGCCTGGGCGCCGAGCAGCTGCCTACACTGCTTCACTGTAGTCTGGCCTGAAGAGGCAGCTTCCAGAATGAGAGGCAGAGAGACCTCTGCCAGAGCAGTGGCCACCACATGGGTGACAATGACACACTGGCGCCCAGGGCCTCCGGTCCGGGACCAGGCGTCAGAGCCGTGTGGGTGACAATGCAGTGCGGCTGTCATTGAGGGGAGACTGCATGACTATTGTCACTCCTCACTTTTGCCCAGCTGGTGCCGTTGGGAGGACAGTCCTGCTCCCATGAAGCGGCCTTGTTGAGTGTCAAGCAGGAGCCGAGCCCGTTGCCAAATTTTAAATCCGAGTGTATCCACGGGGATGCGCGCGCGGATTTTGATGTCTCCCTGACAATTCCTACGAAAGTAAATCCTGGCGCGGCAGCCTTGCTTGGCAGCAAGAGGGAAAACTTGGTGAATTGCAATTTTGGGGGGAGGATGGGGGCGTTGTTTTACAACAACTTGCTGAATCACTTCCACCCGTTAGTGGGGGAGTGGCCTCTTCGTCTTCACACTCCCTGGGCACTAGCAGTCAGGAGGCTCCTTCTGTTAGGATAGGATTGAACTCTGCCTTAATTTTGTAATTTTGATCAACTTAAATTACTGCTTACTCAGCCCTCTGCATAGGCACTCACCCCCCTGCTCAAGGGCAAATATATTTTTTAGTATATTTTTATTGATTTCAGAGAAAAAGGGAAAGGGACAGATAGAAACATCAATGATGAGAGAGAATCATTGATTGGCTGCCTCCTGCACACCCCCTACTGGGGCTCTAGCCCATAACCTGGGCATGCAACCTGACCGGGAATCGAACTGTGACCTCCTGGTTCATGGGTTGATGCTCAACCACTGCGCCAAGCCAGCCATCAGGGGCAAATAATAAAGAAAGCTGGTATTTCCAGGCTGGATGCCACCATTCCCGATTGTCCAGCTGGGACTGTGGGCAAGCAAAGTGGAACAACCTGGCCACTTTCTTGCCAGAAGAGCTCCTTCTTACCCTCTCGGTAGCCACGTTGCTTCCCTGATGTGATCCTGGCTTGCACACGTTGGTGTGCTTGGCTGGCAGCCTGATCAGGTGTATTGAAGGTGCTCCCCTCTCTGTGAGGGGTGCTCTTTGTTTGTATTGTCAAGCTCTCAGTGACAGCCCAGAGAACAGGATTTAAAAACCATCTAGAGTAGACCGTGAACTTCCCCCTATTCTAAGAAAGACAGCCTATGTTCAGCATAGGATTTTGTTTAATGCTATTCACAGATCTCATGGAAAAAAATTCTTCCCGTGGAACAAATTTTAACTACAATGTTGAATGGTCATGAGTACATTTGCTGTTTTTGCTTATTTTCACTCCAAACAAATGTTGATATGTATTTGTGGGAATGGCAAAAATCTGTGAGATTAAACAAAAAGATAATTAAATATCATTGGTTTCCGTTATTCTTTTAACATGAAACTCAGATTCTTCACTTGTCTTCTTTCCTTTAGTTTGAATTCCTCTCAGCGTGGTCCTTACTGTGTGTTTTCAATAGTAATATATTCAGGCACAGTCTAGTGACACCCCCCTCCCCCAATATCTAAGAGATGACTACCAGGAAAATGAATCATCAGAGCTACCTTTTTCCTGTAATCATTGGTGGAATCTCTGCAATAAATGAGAAAACTATTGCAAAGTGTGTGTCATTCATTCAATATCATCACAAAATCTTGATATATCAAGTAGTAGTCACGTCTCTAACGTAGGAGTAAAGACTACAAACTAATCTGCTCACTGTCTCTGACTAGTTCTATGATCCAGGAAGAGACAAAACATTTGAAAATGGACTGCAAGGTTTCATACATTATGTTGCTCTTTTGACCCACCATAGGGGTCAAAATAGAGATATTCCTAATTCCACAAAATGTCACTGTTTCCGCTCTCTCCTTCTGATTGGGCTCTCCATGCAAACCTGGGCAGGTCCAAATGCGTGTTGCTCTGAACTATGTTCATGATGAAGACACCCACAAAATAAAACCCCAAAAAACAAAACTCACATGATGGAAGTTGGGTATGGTTTGCTAAAAGCCTTTCAAAAATGTGTGCAGAAACGCATCACCTTGCATCAGAGGAAGTAAGAAGGGGAATGCGTTCCTTAACTAGTTTCTGGAACATTTCTAGTTAGTAAGCAAGTCTCTTAAAGGGCATTTTCAAAATGGGGGAAATGCAAATTAGAGGCATTTAGTCATTACACAGAAAATAAAGGAACTGTCAAAGACAGAACTAATAGAATGCCTATGGCACTGTGGACTAGACATTGATGGAGCCTCACTATACCATCATCTGTGGAATTGGGTCGTGGGTCCTTGTAGTTGATAAGTTGTTGAAACTCTCTTATCTGCCTTGTATGAGAACAAAGGCAATTCTGCCTTATCTGAATTCCATCCTTCGGGTCGTGATAGTGCAAAGTTCCAGGGTAATAGTTTGGAGAATGTGTTAAGGGTAAAAGTCTGGGTGATGGCAGGAGAAGGTGACCACACTACTTCTGTTTTTCCATATGGGCAGAAAATTTCAAATTAGTTATACTCTCGCAACTTTATGATAATGTAGTATCTTTTTTAAAAAAGTTTTTTATTGACTTTTAGAGAGAGAGGAGATGAGAGGGAGAGAGAGAGAGAAACATTGATTGGCTGCTTCCAGCATGCCCCCTACTGGGATCGAGCTGGCAACCTGGGCATGTGCCCTGACCAATAATCGAACCAGCAACCTTCCGGGACATGGGAAGACAGCCAACCAACTGAGCCACACCAGCCAGGGAGATCATGTAGTGTCCTTATGAAAGTTCAGCATTGACTTATAAGTAATTTAAAATTGTCTTGTGGTTTTTTTTTCTTTCCCCTATTTGTGAATAAGAAATCTCTGCGGGTCTATGTGTCCTCTTGCCTTCTTTCAAATACTTTTGATCCCGGTATATTGTGAAGTAGCTGAATGAAGTTAGGGATGTGGTTTATGGCCATGAAAATGGAACAAGATTAGTTGTTGCTTTTTACCATTCAGCCTACGGTTATTTTGTTGCTGACTTACTAACATCATATTCCAACCATTTGACACCATAACTGCATTTTAGAGTCATTTACACATTTTCTGTTCCGTGTTAAATCTGCTAGGGCGTCATGATCAGGAAAAGAGAAATCAGGAGGCCCAGGTTCTAGCGTGAGTTCTATTCCCATCCTACCCACACGGCGCAGCCAGGCCTCCATGCTAACGTTTCCTACTCGCAGGATGAAAACAGTAAGACCTGGCATATCTGCTTTACATGATGAACAGGAACTGAGATCATAGGCTTTGCTTCATATAAATAAATTATGCGAGGATGTTTTTCACATCACTGACAAATTAGTCAACATGATGGCAATCTCATATCTAATAAGAGACTGTTCTCCTTCTTCTGTGATATTAACGTCAAGTACCTTAGTGTTCTTGCATTCAAAGAGCTTCCCGAAGTGACCTGAACTTACTCAGTGACCATCCACCCTGGATTTTTCCCTACATTTAGACTATATCAGATTTTAACAATTATCCCGCACAAAGTGCTTCTGGGGCGGGTCGCCCCTGCGCAGTTGGCCCGCCTCCATCATCCGTGAGCACACGCTGAAGTGGTGGTCTCGGTGCCTTTTCCTCATTGTTATTCTCGGGGGCCACGGTCATTTGAATGCCTGAGCCCGGGAAGCAACAGTCCCCGGCGTCAAGTCAGTTTCAGCTCTTGAGATCTGAAAGGCAGCCACTTGGAGCTCATTCCACATTCCTGCTCCACACTCCGGCCTTCACATTGTATGGCACAAGAATTCTAAATTCATTTTGGCTGCGTGACAAGGCCTGTTTTCTGCCTGGATGCCCAGGTCTCTCTTTCTTTCTCTTGTCTCTGGTTGGTGTCCAAGAATAAAGGCTACTTCACATCTAAAAAGGCAGGATTGTTTGCAGTGAAAATACTTCCCGCTCGCTGGCACCCTCGGGGAACTTTAAAGACTCCAACGAGGACAGTCACTTCCTTGGGAAGCGGATTTCTTCTTAAGCATCTTTTCTGAAGAGAAAAATATGAGCTTATCTTTTGGAGTATCTTGCTCTTCGTAATTTTTGTTGGCAGCCCACGAGGACTTTACGAAAAAGTGAAAAATTCTGAACACCCAAGACTTCTGAGCGACTAGGAGCTTTAATGCTCACATCCCTGATCAAATCTCCTTTCCGCCCCCGGAGAAAACCCGTTCTCTCCAGCTGCTCGAGATCCACCAGGTCGCTCTTCACACTGGAACGGGAGTTAAACTTTGCTGAAATGTAAATATTTTAAATACGTCTGGGCATATTTTGTTGATAAAGGTCATTGCCTAGGAGTTAATGTCCTTCCATTCTGTTTACTGGGCACAGTCAGCAGCAGTGCCTCGACGTTGAATGCACCTTGAATGCCTTAGCCCTTGTGTTTTAGGCGCAGCATATCTAAAGAGTGCTCTGGGTAGCTGTGCTGTAATTTACAGACATATGTCTGTTGGCCTAAGGGGGAAGAAAAAAAAAAGCCATTTAGTCCTAGCCTGTTTGGCTCAGTGGCTAGAGCATCGACCTGCCAACCAAAGGGTCCTGGGTTTGATTCCTGTCAAGGCCACAGACCTCGGTTGCAGGCTTCTCCCCGGCCCGGGCCCTGGTCAGGGCACATGCAGGAGGCAGCCAATCAATATGTTTCTCTCACTTGGATATTTCTCTCTGTCTTTCCCTCTCTCTTCCACTCTCTCTAAGCATGGAGGGACCTGGAGAGCATTATGCTAAGCGAAATAAGCCAGTCAGAGAAAGGTAAATATCACATGATCTCACTCATTTGTGGATTATAATGAACAACATAAACTGATGAGCAAAAACAGATCCAGAAACAGAGAAGCATCGATCAGGACATCAAACCTCAGAGGGAAGGTAGGGGAGGGTGGGGGTAAGGGGGAGAGACCAACCAAAGGACTTGTATGCATGCATATAAGCCTAACCAATGGACACAGACACCAGGGGGGTGAGGGCATGAGTGGGGGGGTGGGGGGTGGGAAATGGGGCAACAAGGACACATATGTAATATCTTAATCAATAAAGAAAAAAAAAGAAAAAAGAAATCAATAGAAAAATATCCTCGGGTGAGGATTTTTAAAAAGCCATTTAACTGCTTCCTTTGAGAGGCTGAATAGCACTGGTGAGTTAGGGAGGTGGGAGGGCATGAGGTCGGCCTGCACTTTTGAGTGTGTGTGTGTGTGCACATGCATGTGTGTGCGTGTGTGTGTGTGTGTGTGTGTGTGTGTGTGTTGTTTCCCACAGGGAGAAACTAATCTCTTGGCTTAGATCCACCTTAGTATTAGCCTCCGCGCTTTCTCTCCCTCCTTTTCTCTAAATCATTATTAAGTTTATTACTCCTTTTTGCTGTTGCTGGGGAAGATTAACGGCGCTCCCGGGCGGAGGGAACTCTGCCGAGTGCTGTGGCTCTATAAATAGCACCTGCTGCGAAGTCTCCAGGGCCCGGTATCTCCCCAACACATCTTGGTCTTTAAACAATTTGTTCAGAAGAAGAAAGCCAAGGGTCACCGTGCACTTTGGTGTTATTCGGAATGTGTTTTATGGACTGTGGGTTTTTCTCCAGGAAGTTTGGCCTGGCGGGTCCTTGAGAGAAACTGGACGTTCTAGCACCTCCCCGGGGAGGCACGGCTCACTAACCAAGCTTGCAAGGCCGTCGCAGAACCTGCTGGACCTGTAGGGGTGGTGCCATACTAAGAGCTTTGGCGATGAACTCCCCCTCACCCATTTTTGTAATTTCTTCTTTCTCGGGAGGTTTTGGGCTCAGCTGAGCTGTTCCAACAACCCTGGGGGAGATGTGACTTCGTGGAGTTATAAAACACAAAAAGGGAAGATGCTGTGGAAATCGCAACGCTAAGGTTCAGTAACTTGTGGTTTTGGAAAATGGAATTCCTCTGGACAACACAGATTGCAGGAAGGGCCAGTGGCCATCACTGAACCACCACCATCATCCTTAGGGTGGTCGTAGGAATAGGAACAAAAATAAAGCAGCACCTGACCTCTACGGCTGAGGGCAGGTGTTCAATGAATCTTTGTTGAATGGACAGAGGAAAGGAGGGATGTTTCTTGTTGTCAGAAACTTGCTCATCTGGTGAGCTGACGTCAGTATAGTGGCAAGCAAAGTCGTGTGACTTAAGCAGGTCATGCAACCTCTTCAGGTAAAGAAAGGGGCGACTAAGGCCCCCCCTTTCCTGCTGTTCATTTTCTGCACTTCAACAGCTTCTCCTGGGTAGACTGGATCACTGACAAAAAATGGCCCGTTGTATTGAGTGTCTGGTATTTTGATAGATTCTTGGATGAGACCAATGAGCTGTATATTTTGTATGTTAAATCCAGAGTTCTCTTAAAAATGTCCTCTGTTGCTATTCCATATTTACAAGTAACTTTGAGAGCAATGAATTCTTTCTCATTTGTATGGTCAGTGAGACCCATGAAAGATCCAAAGATGCTGCTCAGACCTTGAACTTAGAACACTAGGAAGCCTTAACGCTTTGTAAGCCAAATTACTACATGGATTCAAAGTGTAGTTTTCCATTCTCATAGTATAGGATTCCCATAACAATCCCAACTAACCTTTAGATTGAGGATTTTAATTGCCCTTGTCATATGTGCAATGCAAACACATCCTCTGCCTGTTGATTTCATCAGTATTAGCATATAACTAGAGGCCCAATGCATGACGATTCGTGCAAGAATGGGCCTTCCTTCCCCTGGCTGCCAGCACCCACTTTGCTCCGACCGGAGCCGCCTTTCCGCCTTCCCATGCTGCCCAGAGGCCCGGAGCAGCTGGGGCAGTGCAGAACGCCTGCGATCCCAGCTGCTCCATGCCTGTGTATGCAAATTAACCCACCATCTTTGTTGGGTTAATTGGCATCCTCACTCCTGATTGGCTGGTGGGCGTCGTGAAGTTATGGTTAATTTGCATCTTTCTCTTTTATTAGTGTAGATTACTCACTAGCCTCTGATAGCTGAGAGCCACCTCAGAGATAATTTAGAATAATCATCATGCCTTTTGCAGATGAAGAAATGGAGGCCTGGGGAAATGAAGCTCCTTGCTCAAGATCGCTCAGCTTGTTAAGAGCAAAGCTGAACCTGGACTTCCTGTAATATTCCTCCCATTGTACCATGTTGTCCTTCAAAACTGAAGTCAGTGGTATTTCTGGGTTTCCACTGTGGCAATGTAAACTCCTCCAAATAGTGATTTTTAAACTTTAAAAAATACATCCTTGCCGAAACCGGTTTGGCTCAGTGGATAGAGTGCCGGCTTGCGGACTGAAAGGTCCCAGGTTCGATTCCGGCCAAGGGCATGTACCTGGGCTGCAATCAATGTTTCTCTCTCATCGATGTTTCTAACTCTCTATCTCTCTCCCTTCCTCTCTGTAAAAAATCAATAAAATATATTTAAAAAAAAAAAAACATCCTTTAATGCACTTGATTATATGTACACAGGTGAGAAACAGAACTGCTTTGTCAAAGTGGGGCAGAGGTGGGGATAAGAAAACCTGAAGTCCATCATGTTAACATCTCCCTATGTTCTGTCCCTACACTGCAGTCTCAGAGACAAATTCAAGGAACCTGTAGATCAGGAAATGGGTCTGCAATATCTCTACTTGTGCACAAAGAAAACCACCTTACCTCTATCTACATAGGGGAAGAGCTTTCAATCAAACAAGTTTTCAAAGGCGTGGCTTCCTCCACCTTTAAAATCACCAATCAGCCCTAACTGGTTTGGCTCAGTGGATAAAGAGTCAGCCTGCAGACGGAAGGGTCCCAGGTTCAATTCCGGTCAAGGGCATTTTCCTTGGTTACGGACACATCCTCAGTAGGGGGTGTGCAGGAGGCAGCTGATCGATGTTTCTCTCTCATCGATGTTTCTAACTCGCTATCCCTCTCCCTTCCTCTCTGTAAAAAAATCAATAAAATATATTAAAAAAAATAAAATCACCAATCAACTCACAGAACAATATTATCTCCAGATAGCACAAAGTTTGGCACATCTTAGCTCTTTAATACATTTTGTTGAATGAGTAAGTAGTAAAGGGTAACCAACCATCCAACCCCTGAAACACTTAACTCCTTCTCCGCAATTGTCCATTACTGTCTCCCCTTCTGGACTGTGAGGTCCTCAGGAGCAGAACTCTGAGCTGACGTTACACAGAATGCACTGGGCGCGCAGCAAGCTTCAGTAAGAGCTTATTCTTAAATGAAGAGATCGGGAGCACCTGAAACCTTTAGCTAAGGCCGGTTTTCTCAGCCTCAGCATTATTCTGTGAGCTGAGTAATTCTGTGTCATGGGGGACTGTCCTATGCACTGAAGTGTGCTTAGCAGCATCCCTAGCTTCTACCCACTAAATGCCAGTAGCACCCCACCACCACGACCAAGTTGTGACAACCAAAAGTGTCTCCAGAGGTTGCCAAATGTCCCCTGGTGGACAAAAATTGCCCCTCATCGAAAACCGCAGAGTTCAGGAAAGTCTTGCTTTCTCTCCCCTGAGCTTCTGTTTCGGATGGACTCTATCTGAACTGCAGCTATCCTAAAAGGCAAACTGTTTTGACAAGTAAAAATAGGCAATTGTGTTTCTCAAATCTGGAAATTAATATTAAGTACTGTCAGCCATTAATTCATTTCACCCTCCATTTTGTTTTTGGGGGTTTTTTTTGAGGGCATTTTAGTGGAGAGCACCATGCTTACTAGTTTGGGAAAATAACGTTCGTTTCGTTGCACCAAGGAACATGAGGCCATTATTCTCTTGAGCCATTGGCCTGAGGTTGGCCAAATGCCACAGTTCTAGGACAGGAGACAAAAATGACAGCTTCATATGTCCTGTCATCATTTGGGAATTAGACTGGCAAATTAGCCGATTTTTCTATATTCTTCCCCCTTTGGTGGTTTAGTGGAATACCCTATGCTTTTAAAGAGATGCCCATTCAAAGCTATAGGATTTTATGATTCCTGTCTATTTAATTCTAGATGTTACATGATACCTTTTTCTGATGACATCTTCTGTTTAAGAGAAGGGAAATGTCACTGAGTAGTTGTACTTACTAATGGATCTGGACTCTCCACTTCAAATGTAATCGAGTGTTTAAAGAAACATTTAAGAAAAATATCCCGTATCTTCCTCCCAGAAACACATAATCAAGATGCAGAAATACAAAACACATTTCTCTAGAATCAGCATCCTCAACTTCTTATTCTTCTCAGCCTCAACCTTAAAGCATCTTCAACTTCATGTTGATCATTTCCCAATATCTAGGTCTTTACAATTTGTAGGCTGGCTGTCCCCTCACACCTACAAGCTTCTGAGAGCATTCTTTTCATTAATATACAAATAAAATGAATCAACACCCCCCATCCCCCAATATTGCAGAGTCTGGGAAGTCAAACATTCCAGAGTTCCATTCATTCATACATTCATTCACTCAACAAATGTTTTTTGAGCCTCCTGTGTAACTACAACGTACTAGACTTCCACTCCAGATTCCTACTCCTTTTGAATTCCCATCTCGCTGTTGGTTGCTGTCCTTTCTCCTTCTGCTTTATCTCAGATATGGTCACCGTCTCGTCTCCTTTGTGCTCCAAAGCGCCACAGACTCAAGGCTGCTGCAGGACAGACTCTCACAGAAAGTTGAACCTACTCGAGAAGATGACAAGCTTGTGCATGACAAGAAACCACTCAACATTAAATAGTGGTCATCGCTTTTTCTTCAAAGACTCTTTGCCATCCCATCCCTGTCACTAGGGATGTCTCCCTGACCACCTTCCTCCCCAGGATCTGCTTAACAGGCTGCATTCTGCCGGGCACAGAATGTCTCTCTGCCCAGACCAGAGAAATCACCCCCCAAGCTCCCTTCCGGTCTGCTGCTGAGAAACACTTCCCAGTGGTTGTTTGGAACTTTATTAGCTAATGTAATGTGAGCCTTTTGTATCAACCACCTTTAATGATCAAAGAAAGCCTATCAGAGTGGTTTTCTCTGCAAAAGAGTCCCACCCTTAGCAAGGCAAAACATTAACAGAAGTTTTGCAATCTGATTTTCCTCTTTCATTCGCTCCAGTGCATATTCTTAAGCAGAGTTCTTGGCCAGTCCATTAGCCTTTGAGATAGAATGAGAGCAGTCAGCAATTTATTTTTTCCTTATCCAGAGCAAAGGCCCTGGGGTAACTTTAAAAAGACCTTAATTACATTATTACCCAAGTGTACTCATTACTTCCTTTAGTTCTGCCCCCAAGTACAAACAAGTTACTAATTTTTATTAGTACCAATTATGAAAAGGGAATGGATGAAGCTGTACCTCAGGTCCACTGGGTTTTTCCTTTTGAATCACTTTAGCATCAGTTTTCATGAAAACAGTAGTTATAATGAACGGGTCCAAATGAGGTCTGTTGATTTATCCATCCATCCTATTTCCACCCAGAGACAAAGGGAAAGTACGGATTCGATTACACTTGGGAATGTAGGCTCTCTCAGAAAAAAATAACTAAAGTTGTTGCATTGAACACCTGTGCTGTGTTCCATAAAATCCGAACTATGAAAAGGAAAGAACATGTTTTCCTCTAAGAAAAGGCTGAACTCCTTGCCAGGGTGAACAGTGAGCAACAATGCAGGTGGATTCCTTTGGGTGCAAACCGGAAGGAGGTCAGAAGAGGAGAGCTCTACCTTAGCATTTAGACCAGCGGTGCTCAGCCTGTGGGTCGCGACCCCTCTGGCGGCCGAACGACCCTTTCACAGGGGTCGCCTAAGACCATCCTGCAGATCAGATATTTACATGACGGTTCATAACAGTAGCAACATGACAGTTATGAAGCAGCAACGAAAATAATTTTATGGTTGGGTCACAACATGAGGAACTGTATCTAAAGGGCCAGAAAGTTGAGAACCACTGATTTAGACCTAATGTTCTGATGAGTATGGTACCCAGTGCAAAGAGCTAAGAGGCAACTCCACTGTGGGATGTGCAACAGTAAGAGGGAGTGTATGCTTCTGTGTCTGTATGAAATGAATATGTGAATGAAACAGCCCATCTAGTTGTCAACAAGATACATTGCCTAATACCAATAAAATTGAAACACAAATGATAAAAATAGATGCTCTTCTTTATTTAGACACAAATAATGGTCTGATGCTTCTTTTAATGAAGTCAAGTCTGCTACTGATTCTCTTTGTGGATGGACATCATTTATTCAGAACTTACTATGTACCAGATACTAAGCCTTATCCTCATCCCTGCTTTCATGTTCACAGCAATCCAGTGAAGCAGTGCTCGCCATTCCCATTTTATTGATGAAGAAACTGAGGCTCAGGAAAAAGAAGGAACTTGTCCTCAGTCCTACCAGTGAGTGACAGAGTAAGAACTCATCCCTGGTTGTGTCTGACTTCAAAGCTATGTTCTTGGCTGCTTCCTATTGCCTCTTTTGACATGAATTCAATTATTTCCAATTTTGTTTTGATTTTTATACCTTATTTTGAAAATCATACTGTATTTATTTTTTACTATGCTAAGTTACATAGTGGTCTTTAGCCTAAGATTCTGATCCTGTGACTATTTTATTAAATATAGTGACTCTTGCTTTATCCTATTTTAAGTAAAAGCAGACATGATGAATGCCATGGGAGTCACATGCTCCATAACTTGGTGAAAGTTGTTCTATCCTTAAATGTCTAGGTACATTTAGAATCTTCACTTATTTGGTCAAATAGCTCTTTGCCTTGGATATAATTTTAAAATGGGCACTTGTAAATCTCAATATAATTCTTTGCACATGCTAAATGTTCGTGAAGGTTTGTTGACATTAGTAAGCATATTGCATTTTTTGAAGAATAAAATATGGCCCAAAAGTACTTAAAACCTGCAAAGTTTGAAAATAACTTCAGTTCCAAAAGTAGCCAGCCAAATTTTTAGGATTTGGTTAAGAAACAGTGTGTTAAAACGAGTTTCCAAGGCTGTTCCCATGTTTTGCTTGTCTTGTTCAGATCTGGCCTCACGTTTTTCTTGTAGGCAAACACACACCATGCCTTTAAAGAGTACACTCTGCTTCCCCCATGTACTAGTACCAGTGCAGGGGCGGTCATATTCACTGTTGCTGGTCAGGAATCTTGCCTTGCGCCAGGCTTTGTGCTTGGTGCTGCGTGGACTTTTCACATTTGAGTCCCGTCGCAATCCACCGGGGCGGGGGGAGGGGGTGTCTTTTCTCCATTTGCAGATGATGTTGATCACTTTCAGGGCCAGGGGTGGGCAAACTTTTTGACTCGAGGGCCACAATGGGTTCTTAAACTGGACCGGAGGGCCGGAACAAAAGCATGGATGGAGTGTTTGTGTGAACTAATATAAATTCAAAGTAAACATCATTACATAAAAGGGTACGGTCTTTTTTTTTTTTTAGTTTTATTCATTTCAAATGGGCTGGGCCATAGTTTGCCCACGGCTGTAATCTGGGCCCTACCATTCAAGTGGAAGAACTGGAACTCGGGCCCCGGTTGGTGTTTTCCCAGGCCCATCCATGCTCCTTCCGATGACAACAACAAGCTCTGCTCTTTGTGCAAACGTGTTCTGTGCAGCCTGCTCACATCACTGGTAAGTAGCACAGAGTGAGCTGTGTAGTTATTTCTGCTGGGATTATTACTGCAAGCTCCCTGAACTGGATGCCTGGAGGCCTCCTCTGGTTCCAGCTCTCCACTGGGTGACCTTCGGCAGTCAGGTAACTTCTTTGGGCTCAAGCTTCTTTTTTTAAAAAAAAAAAAATATGTTTTTATTGATTTCAGAGAGGAAGAGAGAGAGAGAAACATCAATGATGAAAGAGAACCATTGATTAGCTGCCTCCTGCACACCCCCTACTGGGGTCTGAGCTCACAACCCGAGCACGTGCCCTTGACTGGAATCGAACCCGGGACCCTTCAGTCCATAGGCTGATGCTCTATCCAATGAGCCAAACCAGCTAGGGCTGGGTTCAGGCTTTTTTACCTGCTTTCTCAGTGGCTTGCCAGCTCTACCATACAATGACCTTCACAATAACATTACATTTTCCCCAAATGGTAAGGCACAGTAAGTTTTAGCTGGTGTAGCGAGCTAAACGGTGACCCCCAAAAGATATATCTACGTCCTCATCTCTGGGACCTGTGCATGTTACTTTATACGGCAAAAGTGTGAATATTCCCTTGTATGGCTAACACATGTGAAGTTAAGGATCTTGAGTGGAGGAATGTATCCTGGATTATCTGGGTGGGCCTTAAATATGATCACATGTATCCTTGTAGTTGCGAGGCAGAGAGAGTCTTCAGACAGGAAGAGGCAACATGATCATGGAGACAGAGATTGGAGTGATGTGGCCACAAGCCAAGGAATGCTGGAGCCATCAGAAGCTAGAAGAGGCAAGGAACAGATTTTCCCTGAGAGCAGGGGGAGAATGGACCAGCCAACACCTTAATTTCAGATTTCTGGCCTCCATCACTATAAGAAAATATGTTTCTCTTGTTTGAAGCCACTCATTTTGTGGTAATTTGTTGCAGCAGCCACGGGACACTAAAACACCTGGCTATGCCACAAAACACTTTGGCTGGGTTTCCCTATACTTGTAGGGAAACATTTATAAAGGAACAAGCACAGGACTGAATATTAATTCAGTTTTCTCAAGGCAACATTCACCCTTAAGTAGTTATCAGAGATGATCACATGACATGTATTTAAACTCTTTTCTTAGAAGTTGGGGCTCCCATCTGAGGTGGCTATGCTGAGACTAGGCTTCCACGTGGGGGAAGCCAGTCCTTGGCTAGAGAGTGTAGTAGACCAAAGAGGGGTAAAACACTGTCCCCAGG
Organism: Myotis myotis; assembly: GCF_014108235.1. Lineage (NCBI taxonomy): Eukaryota > Metazoa > Chordata > Mammalia > Chiroptera > Vespertilionidae > Myotis > Myotis myotis. The sequence continues at coordinate 5,703,591 of NW_023416319.1, read as the reverse complement.
GGTAAAACCTTGGAAGAAAATGTCTGCCTGATTGCCAAATCAAATTGGAAATGAAAAAACTGATTAGGAAGTGAATGTGATACAAGTAGGGTCAACAAGGTAGGTAGATCCAGGCTCAGCTCTGGAGTGTCAGGAGAGATTCCCAAGGTATTGGCCCCCAAACACCAGAACTGAGGGCTTCCAATAAAGTGTAGAGGCTGTTCATGGCTAAGAAGGGTGCCGACTTTTATAGAAGGGCTCTGAAAACCCAGCCCCTTAGCTGCTACTTAAATTTCCTCACATCACAGCCATGTTATTACCCAACCTCTAAAAACGTCTAGCATCATCCATTCATTCACTCACTCATTCAGTATGCGTGCCTTCGATATGCCAGGCCACAATAATGGGTAAGACTAGGATTGACAGTCTTTTGTAATAAAATATAATAAGAAGAGGTTTTGTTCCAACGCACTGGGCAATGAGGCCGGAAGGATGACCTTTGCCTGGAGGACTCAGAACTGGCATCTTAAGGGGTGATATTTGAGCTGAGTCTTAGAAGTGAGTAGCACCTGCCCCTGAGGCAGCTCATTTCCTCTTGTAAAAGTCCTTCCTTACATGGAAACAAAATGTGTGCTTCATTAATTTTCACCTAAACTCTGAATGGTCATTATAACCCCGCCAATGGCTCGAAGACTTTGATCTCCATGGATGGAAAGACACCAGGAATGCCTGTATGAAGTTTGCTTTCAGTAAGTCTCCGCCTTATGGAGGGTCCTTCGAAAGGAAAGTACAGAATATTCTCATTTCTTGGACAATAAACTCTTGAATAAGAATTTTTATGGATCGCCAGAGGAAACTCTTTCAATAGTTAATATTACAGCAAGTATGAATTCAGAGTCCAATGGCCTCTCTCCTGCCCCACACTCCTGAGTAGATCTTTCCTACATGCAATAGGAAGGTGGGGAAGTCCTGCAGTGAGATGTGTGAATTGTGAAAATCCAACTGCTTGAGCCAGAAGCCTGGGAGACAGCAGGACCCCTCTTCCACGTGATCTGTCATCACTTCCTGTGATTCTAGTCTTGCCTGGACTCCATCCACTCCTCTTTGTCCCCTCCGCCCCAACATCTCTCCCTTGAGTGACTACAACAGCCCCCTCACCTTCATTTTCGCCTTTCTCCAGCCCATGCTTCATTCAATAGCTGGTGCTGCTCAAAAATGCACATTTGATCCTGTCATCCCAGACTGAAGCCCTTCAGTGCCTCCCTGTTGCCTGAGAATCACCTTGGCCAACCCTTCCAAGTGGCTTATAAGGCCTGTAGTTGAAACCACCGACTGTTCAGTTGAAAAATCTGTTACAATTAATAGAAAGTTCAGTAAGGGACATGGTTGCAAAAACAAATGTGAAATATAGATTTTTTTAAAGCAATATTCAATTAGAAAGGATATTTTTTTAAAAGTTCATATTTTGTTTATATGTGAATTAAGATTTACATGTGCAAGATTTACTTGATGAAAAAATGACTAAATGTTAGTGGAGGTGGAAAGTAGGCTGGACTAAATGAAGGGCAGTGCCACGTTCGTGGATGACATGGCACAATTCAGTACAGAAAAAGAGGCTTCCCAAATGCATCAATGAATGAAATGTAATTCCAATTAAATCCCACCAGGAACTTCGGGGCCTCGACATATTTGTTTTAAATTCATTAGAAGAATAAAGGCATAAGAATAAACAAAAAACTATTGGAAGAAAAAGAGGGAAAAGTTGGTCAGCCAGCTACTAAAATATACTGTGAAGCTACAAGAATTAAAAGCATGATATGGAAATAAACAAGATGATGGAACAGAATAGCTAACTCAGAAACTGATTATATATGAAAAAGCATATATGAAAAATTAGTAATTTTAAAGTTGGCATTTAAAATGGATGATGCTGAATTTACTGGTGGTTGAGAAATAAAAGAAATTAGAGTCTTCTCATATAACATGTAAAAAACTAAATTCTATCAAGGTTTCCATTCATCAATAAATATTTATTGAGTGCTATCATGCTCCAGATATTTAAAAATTTTTTAATAAAGTCACCAAAACATGAGATGAGGATTTAGATTACTATTTATGCCTTTGTTAAAGCAATCAAAAGTTTGATAGAATTAACTACATAAGAATTTAATACTTACAAAAGTCAATAAATACCATAAATTAAATTAAGGGCAAATAATAAACTGAAAAAATAACATTATTTTCAATCTGTATGGTTGCCAAAGGGTTGCCCTGCCTAAAGTAGAAAAAAAATTTATAATCAATGCATTTATAAAAACTACAATAGAAAAGAGACTGAGGATATTCATAAGCAATTCTATCAGAAATGGCTGGTAGCATATTTTAAAACATTTTAACTTTCCTAATAGTCAAAGAACATTCCATTTTCTTACTTTCATTGTAAAATTTAAAAAAATAGAAATGTAAGGAACATAATGTAGGAAATGCTTGTGCACTCATCACGCAGAATTAATATTTCATCATTTTTACTTCTGGTGAGTGCGTGGGTGTGGCTGTATGAGAAGTTGCGGGACAAATAAATCTGAAAACCTCCCCCTTCTCTCCTCCCTGTGTCTTGCTCCTCAGGCACAGCCATTAAAAAGAACTTGGTGTCACCTGACAGGCATGGCCCAGTGGTTGAGTGTCAACCTACGAACCAGGAAGTCACAGTCAATTCCCAGTCAGGACACATGCCTGGGTTGCGGGGCTCAATCCCCAGGGTGGCTGGAATGGGGGTGGGGGATGCATGTGGCAGCCCATCAATGATTCTCTCTCATCATTGATGCTTCTCTCTCTCCTTCTTCCTTCCTCTCTGAAATCAATAAAAATATATTTTTAAAAACTTGGTATGTATACTTTGATTCCATATTTTAATACTTTCACTATATATCTGCTACAAATAATATGTAGAATAACAGCTTTATGGTTTTCAAAAATTTGAAGTAAATGTAGTCATACGATGCATGACATTTTCCAAGCATGTCTTTTTTCACTCAACAGTTTGTTTTTTAGATGAATTCATGATGGAGTATTTAGGTTGAGTTTGTGTACTTGAGCTGCAGTTTTATTTCAGAATATAGACAGACCAGTTTATCCATTTCTCTACTTGTGGATATTTAAATCATTTTAGGGTTTTTACTGATAAGCATGCTGTAATGAACATTCCTTGTACAGACAGATATGCCAGATATTCTCTAGAAACTGGGTGACTAGTTCTTAGAGTTTACCTCTTAAAGTTTTTTACCTGATAATAACGCACTGCTCTCTAAAGTGATTTTTATCAGTTTACCTTCCCATTGACCATATATCTCAAAATCTTTGCCAGCACTTCGTTTCGTTAATCTTTAACATTTTGTCAATCTGAAAGGGTATATAATTATTATTTTAATTTGCATTTCCATAATTACTAGTGAGTTTAAGGGAAATTGTATGTGCTTATGGGCCATTTAAATTTCCCCTTCGATGAATTACCTGCTCATATTATTAAACCATTTTTCTGTGTGGGTGTTCTTCTTTTTCTTGTTGATTGGTAGCAATGTTCTGCTCCTGTCTATCCTAAAGACTATTTAAAATTATTCTCTGACATCCAGTATTTGGACTACCTATTTTCCATGACCAGGTGTCCTGCGTCTCCGCGATGGTGTTGGTTTGCTTACGTGGTTTGTCATTGTTTCTATAGGTTTTGCTGGTCCAGAATCTTTTACATTTAATTTTTCAGTTTGGATGCCTGTACCACACGGGTACATAGAGACTGACACCACATTGGTGTGGGGGGCGGTCCTGTTCTCGTACCTGAGGGCGATGCTTTTCCCTGCTCTGATCCCACATCGCTGGCGGGCTTCCTTATTAAGTCCATGGGCTTACGGGAGACTTTTTCTTGTCCCTCTTTCAAGAGAGTGGCAGCCTCCTGGCATTATGCACCCAGCATCATTCTAACTCTGGGCGTGTTGAGGGCCTGTACCCTACACCTGCCTTCCTGTGGGAACACTGAAGTCCCCTCCGCACCCCTGCTCACTGTTACGATTTTGAGAACCTGGCATCTGGTGCTTCCCTGAATTGGTTTCTGGCTCAGTTATGCATTTGTTAGTTTTGTTTAATTACATTTTGTCAGCTTTTGAACAATGTGGTTGGAGTAGATGAGGTTTCCCTCTATGTCAGATGAGATACCTTCAAACCTTTTTTATGTTATTAAATTGGTATAAATTAAAAAATAAAAGGTAATTCCCATTGTTGCCAATTGTTCAGGGATATGAGTATTCAAATACACCATTTGGTCGGGATATAAATTGCAGCATAATTTGATAATTCATATCAAAAACCTTAGATATAAATTATACATACCTTTCGCACAGTCAATTCTATCCTGGTCATTCATGCTGAGTAAATAATTAAAGGTGTGGGCAAAGATGTTGCAATATTGCTGGAGGGTGGTAAATTGCAGTAATGAGAGTTATTTTTTAAGTGAGGATGGGTAGGATTTTGAACAAAGTTTTTAGGATATGCCGTTTTCCTAACCAAAATATACTTTTCTGTCTCCTGGTTGTTACAATCCTCATTTGGGATCATTTTCAATGTATTCTTCTGCTATTAATGCAAGGAAAACCTTGGTATTTCCATAATGCAGGATTTAGGTCCCTTCAATGTGTAATTATCAAAAAGTTAAAACCATATTTCTCATCTAATGGATCTGTGCATTATTAATCCATCTTCTTCAAGGACTGAAATGTCCCTTTTCTTCCATGTCCTCTTGTTGCTATTTTAATGCCAGCCATTTAAAAAACCTTTACTCACCGCTGGGCTGTGTCCCCCATGTATTCTTCTTCTAATCCATCTATCACATCATTGGGCAGTTATCATGCTGAAGTGCCAGTCTGATCATGTAATTTTTATGCCTGAAACCTTTCCTGCCCATTCTCCTTCATTATCTAAAATAAACTTCAAACTCCTTAATATGCTATTCGGGTCTCTTCAGAGCCTGACCCAACGTGTTTTTTTCAAACTTGGCTACAGCTCTCTCAGATCTACTTCCAAGAACCAACCACAACAGCCTTCTTGCGATTCTTTGTACATGCCGTAGTTTCCTGCCTCCCTCGGCGTAGTCCTTTCTGCTGATTCCAGAAAGAACATTCAGGAATGTGCGTCCCCTACCCTCCACCCCTCAAACACTGGCTCAGATCACTTCTCTTCAACTCCCCCTTCCGCAGTTAGAATTAATCTCTTCTTGAGCCACACTCCCATTTTTCTTTGTGGCCTTCTCGAGGCACTTACTACATATTGCCATTATTAGATGAATTATTAGCACCTCAGTCTCTTTCAGTAAATGAGACGCTCCTTGATGACTTAACTGTGTCTCAGTTATATTCCACTGTAGTAACCAGAATAGTCCTTGTACCCAGTGGGTGTTTGTGCGTGTTGATTACATGTCATCGTCTTTGATTGAGGGGCTTGAATCTAGAAAAGTTAAGCAAACACTCAGAGAGGCACAACAAAAGGAAAAGTAACTTTGTAAAAATCGGAACCCCAAAGAGATCGGTTTTATGGACATGAGGAATGATCCCTCCTGAGAGGCTGGCCTTGCAGCTGGGGAAATGATGTGGTGTGATAGGACAGAGTTGTCAATTTGTATTTTTTTTTTAATGATTTATACATTCTACGTATTGGGACTTTTACAAATCCTCAAACTCAGAGGATGGTCAAGCTAAAACGATGCTGAGTTAAAAAAAAAAAAAATCTCAACATTGTACAGAGGTATTTTAACTAGTCAAATGAAAAACAGATGTCTTAAATTAAAACACATAAATTACTTGAGCTTAAAAATTTCATATATCTTAGTGATGAAAATCTATCACTCAAGGCTTAATAAGATAGATTTTGAAAACTTTACATATTTGTATGTTTAGTTAATTGATGACATTCAATAAAATGTCTCGTTAAAAAACTGCTTAAAATTATAGACAACAATGATTATGTTGTTATTACAGTATTTCCACTTCAGTGTTACTATTAATACGTGTTTAACTTTGGGAAATTTAAAAGATATAAAATAGTGCAGAGAAGAAAATGACAACCACCTATATTTCCAGTACCTGGAATTCATCATTAGTAATTTATTTGCTCCTCACTTGCTATGAAAAATTGCTACTTTTATAAAAGTTACATATATTTATTATAAAGAATTTGCATCATTTAGAAAAGTATAAAATAAAGAATTGTTTTAAAATGTCAATGACTCTACAAATGTATACATTGTCCTTTGCAAGGGCCAAGCGACTGTTCTGGGTGTGAATTTCAAGCTACCCTACAGAGTGTTCAGGTTACTACTCTTTCGGGAAATAACAATTTCTCTCTTAAACCTAATAGTTAATAGAAAGTAGATTTTTCAAAACTTTGACCAATTTCAATTTAAAAGAATAATGTGTTTTTTCCCCCTGAGTGGGGAAATTGAATAAACAAATTAGGTGATCAGAATTGAAAAGGGTCTTGAAGAATGCCGGGAGCTTGAATCTTCAGCAATGAGTAATCTAATTGGTTATCACCACTGGGGTTATTTATAGCCGATTCAGAAATCCTAGAGATTATGCGACCCTGTCACCTATCTGTTCACTATCCCTGAGAGCAGCAATGTGCCTGAAGCATTTGCAGCGACCTGGGCCCTTCCTTCCCCGGTGTCTGCTTCTCGGCCTGGAGTGGCCAAGCAGTAGGTCATTTCTTAGAAAGAGAGTCTTTGTCAGACCCTTCTCTTCTGCAAGTTGGAGGGTGCCTTAGGACACTTTAAACCTTCACCAAAATCTTTGGTAACCAAAGCATGTTCTCCTAAGTGTCACCTGGGCGGGGAGGTGAGGATGCAGTGATGGTCCAAAAGCATTTCCCATTTCCTCTTTGGTGCATGGGGAGGTTGCTGAGAGCGCCTCCTCCTGGCTGACTCCAGGTCTCAGACTTTTAATGAATTACACTTTGTCTTTATTAACCACGTACTTTATACTTTGACATGAAATGTTTTCACTTCAAAGGTGGGAAGCAGAGTCATACTCCAGGAAAAACGTCTATCCGGCTTGATGAAAGAGGAAGCTCAAGCAGGAATACTTGATGGGAAAACGAATCAGGCTGAAGTTGTACATGCAGCCGGGCATATCCGTCCAGGTGGACCTAGAGCTGGGGCTCCATCCAATGACACAATCCACGGAAGTAGGTAAGAGAGACCTGCCCTGCGCAAGTCCACGGTGAGCATAGCAAACCACGCCCAATAGTCCTATGCAAGAAATACCAGGAGACCATGCTTTGGTTTTGTTTCTGCCTTAATAAAAAAGTCCTTTCTATCTCATTGATTATTCTTATTTCTATAGTTTTCAAAAACTAGTTTGATTTATCTTCTGTACACAGCGGGTCCATCTCCTACGCACAGTAGAGCTGCTACTCCTGTGGCCGACTGCCTTCCTAGCCCGGCACCCTGGCACTGCCACCGCCGAAAACCAAATGACAGGTAACAATCACTCTCCACTGTATAAGAGCCACACCTTGTTTGTAAAGAGCTGGCATTGCTTCATCTAACAGATGAAGGCTAGTGGCTGGTCCCAGACCGCATGGCTTGGAAGTGACAGGAGAAACACTTGAACCCTTTCTCCTTTTCAGCATTTTGCCTTTGACACCACCAGGCCTGGCCAATTTCGAGAATACAATTCCCATGACAGAAAGAGATGGAGGTTTGGTAATACTGTAAAAATTAATTCCAGGAGGAGTCTATGGCAGAACCCTTTGGAACGAAGAAATTTTATCAACCTCATTGTGACGCTCCGGTTCTGGCAAAGTGGTGATCTGAGCCAATGTGATATTTTCCTGCTATAATCCCCTGGAAATTCAGGATAAAAAGCAAAGAAACAAACTAGCCAAACAAACAACAACAACAACATAGCTGAGCTTGAAAAAAAGAAGAAAAGGAAAGTGCTCAGTTGCGAGAGCAAATGCAGAACCAGTGCAGAAAGCTGGTCAGCCATTGAGGGGCTGCTGTGGGGTCAGTGGTGTTAAGGCCTGCGCAGGGTCAGAGCTAGAACCTGAGCCCCTTAGCAGGGATTTAGAAGGGAAAGATCCAGATCTTAAAAGGGAAGCACCAAGGAGGCGTCTCTCTCCTAGCACTCTGCCTGGGGGTTGGAAGGGAGTCCTCCATAAGAAATTCAAATGAAGTCACCAGAAGATGCAGAGGCTGAGTTTAAACTGCTCACCTGGTGAGGACATTCCACTCCAGGAGATGAATATAAAGACCAGTTCCCAACCTGCAAAGCTTAGCAAATGCGAAACCAAGTCCAGTCCTGTTGCTGAATTCCTTTTTTTTTCTCCTTAATGTGGCATTAGGACTAGTGGTCACTGCAATGTATCACTAATAAATTAATTTCTTAGGAAGCCCAATAGCAAGTCAAGTCACTAACTTATGTGGGGGGTGGGGGGGTCCCTGGTGAGAACACTGTAGCTCAGTCAACTTAATTCCTATCCTCATTACTAATTCTCTCCTCTACTAATTTACAGTTTTGAATTTAAAAAAGATAAGCAAATCAAAGAAAACATTAACTTCACTCAAATCTATACCAATATAAGTTTTGACACCAATCTAGGAAAACTGCAAAAGTTATTCAGTAGAAATGATATGGAATTGATTGTTGTATTGCTTTGTCGGACTGATAGCCCATAGGAATATATTTTTTCTTTAACCCTTTTAGGATTTATCTTAGAGCAATATTCTGCTAATTGGGGTCACTTTTTAGTTGTCATGGTCTTCATACAAAACTTTCAATATTGATTGATGAGAGGGACTTGCCAGCTTTGTGTTTCCAAGAGCTTAGAAATATCTCCATGATCTTGAAAATCACTGCGAGCACACCTCCTTTCTCGTGCTTGTTTGGGGGGAAGCCCGAAGCCATGAGAGAAGCTTGTTTACTTTCACTGCAGCCCCCACCCCACGCAATCCCACTGAACCTGCCGTGACCTCCTTTGACCAAGCCTCTTCATCCATAGGCAGCCAGAGAGCATCTTGTGGCCAGATGTGCGCCCCCACACCCAGTGTTCCTGGGCTCAGATTCATAAATCCCCTGCTCCCGCACGGATTGCTTTCTCGCTGCTAACAAATGCCTCTTTAGATCGCTGCTCCCTGACCCAATTCCAAGGCAGGGAGGCGATTGGCCATTTTCTGAAATGACACAAGATCGATGAGGTGTCGTCATCCCCAACCCAAGAAGATGACAGTTAGGCCTCAGACCCAAATCCTCCTTCTCCATCCCTAGCAAGCAAGAGGCTGATGAAGTTATCCTATATCACCACTGGGTCCAAGAAGTTTCTTGATCCCAGCAACATGGAATGCATTTTTGCATCCCATTCACACAGGCCAAAATACCATCATCACATCGATGTCCAGTCCCTAAATTATCAGCCAGGATCTACATCTTTCTGTCTGACTTTTCTTATGTAATGATGCATTATAAAAATAATACTTTATATACTTCTTTATGAGAGAGAAATCATTTATTTACTTCACTGCACATTTCCTGCTCCCTCATTCTTTCCCCTTCATTTCTGGGGCCATAAAAAGTTGACATTTTCATAGTACTTAACTAAGGATTTCTATCTGATTCTCTTATTTAATCCTCTCTGCAACCCTATGAGATAGGTTTTACTGGTATGAGAAAAGCAAGGCTCAGAGAGGTGGCTGTGACTTGTACAATATCACAGAATCTACAAGTGATAAGGCTGGTTCTCCAATCCCAAGCCTTCTACTGCCTAATCCTAAACTTTCCTCTGTATCATTATCAAGTCTTCATAGTGTTTAGCCTTTTTCTTGTTTTGATGAGTGGACTAGCCTCTAAGACTTCCTGAAAGTTATATATTTGCAAACAGATAATGGTAGAGCTGGGATAGGTCGGGCCCTCCATGCTTTTAACCCATACCTCCTTCTCTGCCCTCTCCCCCCACTTCTCTCCATTGCCCTCCCTCCATTCCACTGTCCCATGCACCTATATAGCAGATGTGCATGGTTGTCTGTGCCTCCTGACATGGGTCTTAGAGAAAGCTGCTATGCTAAGCCCAGGATCCTATGTACCCAAAACTTGGTGACACTGAATCATCAAGTGAACCCTCCTCGTCTCTCTGTTACAGACTTCTCTCTTTCTGACTTAATTTGTTGGATAAACTAACAAATTCCAAATAATCCATTAGTGAAATATAATGGATGTGGACCCTGATCAGTGGCCAAATAAAACACTACTCAGGACAGTAAGCTTTCCTTTGTTTAATGTCTTCTTATAAATCACTAGAGACCCAATGCACAAAATTTGTGCACTGGTAGGGCCCCTAGCAGCTGCCAGCTGCTGGACGGGTACTCCCTGCTTTCCCCTGGCTGGCCCTGCCCCCTGGTCGAACTCCTGGACTACTCCTGGTTGAAGGGACAATGTGCATCCTACACTTTTATTATATAGGATGATCTTTACTTGCTTTCTATGTAGTCCTGGAAAAAATGAGGCAGAACTGTGAGCTTATTATTATCTCTAAGGCAGGGTTTGTCAATCATTCATCCCTCAGGTCACTTTAGCAACAAAAAGACACCTAAGAGTCTTAATGGCAGAAGATCCCTCCTCTCATTCTTCACCGTAATTCATAGGAAATGTGGTGCTCAACATTAATAAAGAACAGTGGTAGTCCCTCTCATTTCTATATTTCTTTACAGTTTATAATATGCTTGGGGGTCAATTTTTTTATAATCCCACTTGTAAATAATAAAACTGAGTTTCAGAAACCTTGGGAATTTGCTTAAGATTAAATAGCTAGCAGGAGACAAAACCAGTGACTCTGAAGTCCCCATTCCTACTGCTGCGTATGACGAAAACAACAATGGCATCCTATGCATCATCGGGAGAAATCTCACAGAACTTGATGAAAATCACAAGTGTTATTGACCACGTAGGCTTTATTGTCATTGATCAATCATGTAGGTTCTATCAAAAGCATTGGAAGACACTGAAGAAGCTCTTAGACACAGTCTCACAAAGAAATTTAAAATTTGTCAAGGGAAATGCTTGTGTTAAGTTATTCAGGGTCATAGCCTTCTCTAACATAATTTGGTTGAAATGTTCACAGTGATCTTTCTCAAAAGTGAACCACAGTTGTACAAGTGAAAAGCACTTCTCTCCGTCTTCTGTGATGATAGAACTGGAACTGGCTATAGCCACTGCCCACCCCCAACATTTGTCCCCCAACATTCCTACCTACTGGTTTTCCATCCCTTCCAGGAACAGAGCCAGTAGCTCATTCTGGAAGGTAGGGAAAAACTCACCTTCTCACAAAGCACTGTGACAGATTTTGCTAGGAGTTTGTTATTACATAGAAAGTTCTTCTACCAAACAGCTCTAATCCTACATATCAGCTTTCATTTTTAGCCCGATGAGGAAACTCGGGGCAGTGACGTGTCCTACACAGGTCATGCCTCCTACCAGGGCTGAGAGAGCCTGCAACAGTCTCACCCAATGGTCTCCCTAACACTAGTTCTCTAGCAAGGGTTTAGGTACTGTTGCTTGCCACCACCTGTCTTGTTCTCATCCCTGTCTGGATTAGATCTGGGCAAAACAAGACTATGTGGGTGGTGCGAGGGTATTTCTGAGTGACCACCATGGTGAACCACACTTTTCCATACTTTATCGTAACAGCTTGCTTAATTATCTAGACAAGGAGCATGTCTGCCTGGCTGAGCAGTGCATCCCCAGGACCTGGCACCATTCCTGGAATGCAAAGACTTGTATTCTGAACAAATAATACTAAACCACAATTTCTGTCACCCTCAGGACCTCCACTGTACAGCCCCATCCCATCAATTTGCCCTGACTCCCATCAATGGTCACACAAAGCTGCCCCCAAGTGCTGGGCTTCTTGTTTGAGAAATTAAAGGTTTCTGTGACCAATTTGGTCCTCCAGACACAAGAGGCGAAGGAGTAATATTCATGCTTGAACTTTCCCTTTCTTGTTTCTGGGAGATCATTGTCAAATTTTTCAACTAGAAAAAGTCAGGAGGGGGATATTAAATGCAAATGGACTTTGGCAGGTTGAGTGATTGTCAGGCAGCTACAAGAGCAAACTTCTGTGTCCACTCTCGAGGAGGGAAGGAGGCAAGGTTTCATCTCTAAGTGGGAGATTTATTTTTTTAGGTCAGGTGTTTTTTGAAGTTTGCAGATGGCAATTTCATTTGCATTTAATGTCCTTCAGATTATTTCCTTTCTGTTGTGCTAAACACCTCTCTCAGTTGGGTCTAATTTGATGAGGTCATGCTGTGACCCTTGACCCTTTGGATCTTAAATGAAACCATCTGACCAGAAAGGAGAGAGGGTGTTCTCAGCCTTGTTCGCAGACATTTGATACTTGCAGATGTGCAGCCAACTTTGCTAACTACCCACTCGCCAGCTTAGCTCTTGATTAGAAGTGGAACTAGTAAATTCCCCGAGAGTCCAACATTTGAAGAATAAATGGGTCCAATTAATCCTTTGTCACATTCTTGTCAAAATAAAAGCACTAGGCCCAAGGAAGAAAAACAACCGCCAGCACCCACAGAGGGTAATTTGGGATATTAGCAAACAATCAATCTTGGAAAACACGTAAACATTGCAGTGTACACACTATTTGCAGAGGGTTCTGCCCGCGAATTGAGATTTACTGCTCAGAAGTAGACAAAGACACCGTCCTACGTTATGGAACATGCCGCCTACTCCATCAGGTCCTTGTTGCTACAGGCTGGGGAAAAGGGATCTGACTCCTTAATTAAAACTCAAAACAAAAGTTAAGAAAGCAGGTGCCTAAGTAGGGGGTGGGATTTTCCCAGAAGAATAACATTGTTATGCTTGGCTAGGCATTTGAATTGCAGCCTTAGAAACATGTCGGCAAGAAGGCTTACTTTGTCCCCTGGAATTTTACCATAGTTTCTGTCTTCTTAGGTAGAAAAGATGCCACAATATTCTATCTTTGCTCATATGTTGCGTGAAATAACCTGTAAAGTGTCACTCTGGAGAAAGATATGGATACCTCAATTTTCTGCTCAGAAAAAAAGATCTGCTTCTGCAGCAGTAATTAAATTATTGACTGGGCCACTGCTGAGCTCACTTCTACGCGGGTGAAGGGAGTGTTGGTCAGAGCTGGGACCTTTGGATCCTGTCTCCCTCAGAGGCTCCCTTCTGGGACTCAGACGGGGTGCTGTGGCCTTGATGCAGGGAGAATGTGAAGAGCTCGTCCCACTCCTGCAGGCGTGGCTGGCACCACCCTCTGTTCCCCCAAGTCCCAGTGGCTCCGCCCCGCTGAACTTGCTTTTGCAGTGGGGACACCTGGCTGTACCCAACCCGAATCTGTGGTACGCTCCTCCTGGGGAAGCTAGAGTTGGAGACTCTGGCAGAGACTGAGTTGTATGGCTCTGCAGTAGGGGCCACTTTTCCCCCATTGACTGCCTGACCACTCTGCACCCAAGTACGGAACCCATTAGTTCTATTCTCCAACCCATGTGCCCCACCAACCAAGTTTGTGCCTTGTGGAAGGGGCTGTGGGTCAAGGCCAGCCTGGGCCCACTCTGCAAACTTTGTTTAGAAGGCTCTGCAGTGGTTCTCAACCTTCCTAATGCCATGACCCTTTAATATAGTTCCTCATGTTGTGGTGACCCCTGATTTCATTGTTACAAATTGAACATAATTAAAGCATAGTGATTAATCACAAAAACAATATGTAATTATATATGTGTTTTCCGATGGTCTTAGGCGACCCCTGTGAAAGGGTCATTCGACCCCCAAAGGGGTAGCGACCCACAGGTTGAGAACCACTGCTCTAGAGGAAGACCAAGCAACCTCAGGGGGTGGTGGGATAGCCAACAGATAGAGGCAGACCTAAGGGAGCCTTGGATCTTTTATTGATCTGCCCCCACAACTTGGCCCCTCCCATGTGCATCCAAGCCCAGTAGATGCAGCTACAAACAGGGAATAGCATGGTAGCGCCAGACAGACAGCCCAAGGCCAGTTACAAAAAAAATCTGACATCAACCTGCACCAGAACCCCACCCAAGTGGACCCAGGACCAAAAAAAGCTAAAGAAGTTCATTACCACCAAACCAGTATTACAAGAAATGTAAGAGAGCCCTTTTTAAGAAGAAAGGAAAAAATAGAGATAGAAGGACAGAGAAATAAAGAATAAAAATAGCAATAAATAAGTACCTATCAATAATATCTTTAAATGTAAATGGATTAAATGCTCCAATCAAAAGTCATATCGGAGCTGAATGGATAAGAAAATATGACCCAAATATATGCTGTTTATAAGAGACCCATCTCAAAACAAAATATGCACACAGACTGAATGAAGGGATGGAAAAAGATATTCAATGCCAACTGAAACAAAATAAAGTTGGGATAGCAATATTATATTAAACAAAATATGAAGTCCATAACAAAAGACAAAGAAAGACATCACATAAAACCAAAGGGATTGATCCAACAAGAGGATATAACCCTTGTAAACATATATGCACCCAATATAGGAGCACTAAATATACAAAGAAAATATTGCTGGACATAAAAAGAAAGATGGACAGTAATACAATCATAGTAAGGGATTTTAAAACCTCATTGACATCAATGGATAGATTTTCCAGACAGAAAATCAACAAAGCAACAATGACCTTAAATGACACACTGGACCAGATGGATTTAATTGATATTTATAGAACATCTCATCCCAAAGCAGCAGAATATACATTTTTTCAAGTGCACATGGAACATTCTCTAAGATAGACCACATGTTAGGACACAAAACAAGTCTTAATAAACTCAAGAAGACTGAGATCAAATCAAACATCTTCTCTGACCACAATGGTATAAAACTAGAAATAAATTACAATACCAAACCTGAAAAACACTCAAACACATGGAGGCTAAATAACATGTTACTAAACAATGAATGGGTTAACAATGAGATCAAGGAAGAAATCAAAAGTTACCTTGAGACATCTGAAATTGGACACAAAATATCCCCAAAAATCTCTGGAACACAGCAAAAGCAGTCCTAAGAGGGAAATTCATAGTATTACAGTCCTACATTGAGGAGCAATAAAAATCTCAAATAAGCAATCTAATGCTATACATAAGAGAACTAGAAAAAGAGAAAAAAAGCTCAGAGTAAGTAGAAGAAAGGAAATAATAAAGATTAGAGTGGAAATAATGACATAGAGACTAAAAAAAAAAAAAAAATACAAAAGATCAATGAAACCAAGAGCTGGTACTTTGAAATGATAAGCAAGATTGGCAAATCTTTAACCAGACTCATAAAGAAAAAAGAGAGAAGACCCATATAAGTAAACTCAGAAAGGAAAGAGAAGTAACAACTGACACCACAGAAATACTAAGGATTGTAATAAAATATTACAAACCACTATATGCCAACAAATTGGACAATCTAGGCAAAACGTATAAATTCCTAGAAACATACTTAATCACTTAATGTTATTAGACCAGAATTTTCCCATGCATTGATAAATGTCATATTTAACAATTATATAAAACTAGAGGCCCTATGCACGAGATTTGTGCACTGGTGGGGGGCAGGGCCTGCAGGGATCAGCCTGCTGTGGGAGCACTGCTCGGCTGACCAGGATGACCACCAGGAGGCAGCTCCTGCATTGAGTGTCTGCCCCCTGGTGGTCAGTGCGCATCATAGTGACTGGTTGTTCCACCGTTCATTTGATTTGCATATAAGGCTTTTTATTATACAGGATTATGTTGTATAAATTGGGCTTAACTATTCATCTTTGCTAGCCATAGACATAGTGAGGAGTCAAGCACACACACATCTTGAGGAGAGTCAACCCTAGTGAGCTATACTTTTGGATTGTTTTTCTCCCTAACCTTTATATATATTATAAATATATTATAAATATATTCTAACATATTCTAATTATATAAATTCTAATTATATAGATTCTAATATAGTCCATATGCACACACACACATAGTGATTTACCATGTTTATTATGTCAGGCACTGTCCTAAAAGCATGGCTTGATTAATTATGTGGCCCTCAGAGCAATGCTGTGAGGTAGCTCTTGTTACCCCCATTTCCCACAAGAGGAAGCTGGGGTGCAGAGATGTGAGGGGTTAGCTGAAAGCACTTGAGTTTACCCACTTTCCTCCACCTCCTCTTATGGATAGAAATAGCTCAAATAAATTAAAAATTATCATCAAGACTTGAGAAAATGCATGTCTTCTTATAATTTTGACACTCATAACATTAATAGGAGCCTAATTAAAATAAAAGAGAAGGTCATGAGCACGTGTCATGACTTAAAATGTCTATTTCCTTTTTGTCTTTGTTCATAAGAAACAGTCATTTGAGTACACATTGTAATCACAGCATGGATTTAATTTTGTATTTTGCTCTATTCAATTAATATTATATCATAAGCACTTCTGTGCTGCTACAGAGCATCACAAACATATTCTGAAATTGTGGAATGACATTTTACCAAGTGATGGCTCCATAATTTACCCCTTATTATTATATATTAACATTATTTCCAATTTTCTTCACAGTTACAAGTAACACTGCAACAAACACATTAACTCATGTAGCGTTTTATTTGAATTAGGATTACTTTTTAGAAAAATTTAATTTAAATCAAAATAATTACTTCTTTCTGGGGAATTCTAAATTCACTCGAGAGTCTCAAAGGCAGCATGGCCTTAAAGCAGGACTCTGGATCTGTATCCTACGGTTCGAGCCTGGGTCCATCATGTCTAAGCTGGGACTGTGAATAAATTATTTATATTTTTTTATTTTTATTGATTTCAGAGAGGAAGGGAGAGGGAGAGAGAAATAGAAACATCAGTTATGATAGAGAATCATTGATCGGCTGCCCCCTGCACGCCCCACACTGGGGATCGAGTCTGCAACCCAGGCATGTGCCCTGAATCGAACCGTGACCTCCTGAACTAAGAGACAAAGAACTCTGAGTTCTAAGTCTGGACTCCTTCTAAGACTGGAGCAAATTCAACTTGGAAATCTCATCTGGATGACTGCTAATAGGGAGAAAGTTCAGCTTAACTTTTTTTTTTAAGCATTATGTTTTTTATTGATTTCAGAGAGAGGAAGGAAGAGGGAGAGAGGGATAGAAACATCCATGATGGGAGAAAATCATTGATCGGCTGCATCCTTCACGTCCCCTACGGAGGATCAAGCCCACACCTCTTGGTTCATGGGTCGACACACAACTACTGAGCCACAGCAACTGGCCTGTTGAGCTTAACTCTTTGCCAACTATTTACTCAAGCCATCTCATGGAATCTTGCTTTCTTTTATTGCTCACGATTCTGAAGTATGAGTTCCATGTCACTTTCCATCAAGAAGGCAAGGTTCAGAAAGGTTGGCTAATGATCTAAGATGCGCAACTCACTGGAAAGCCTGAAATCAAGCCTGTGTTTCAAGCCCTGTTTTTCTGCTACTGATTCCACATTTTTTATAGTTTGATAAATGCGTGTGTGCTGACAGTTTATCTTTCTGAAAAATGACTAAAGACAGAAAGGAACATAGTGCTCTGCTCCACAGAAACAGCCAATTGTAGGATTTTGATGCGCTTCCTAAGTACTCAGAGCGAGCATGTCTTTCTTTAAGCAGGAATCAAACGTAAATAGATGCTGGTTCTTTCTGGAGTGTTTGATTCCTCTGAGGAAAGCATGCAAGCAATGGGTTTTCTCCCCCAGAAAATATACACACGTACACAAATATTTCTCTAGAATTTCTGAAGCTTGTGATTAAGAAACTTAAAAGACTGCGTTGTTCTTGCTCTCCCAACTTTCCTTCTTTGTAACTTTCTAGAGGCCAGTGTCCCACTTTCCTTCATTGACCAAACAGTGACTGACTCTGTGCCAGGAACTGGGCATTGAAAATACAAGAGTGAAGGGGTGTGACATTTGCCCGGCAGGAGCTTATAGGCTATCGATGAAATAAATAGGTAAGCAGACTGTTCCATAGCATCAGTACAGTTGACCCTTAATGTGAGGGCGGGGGCATTGACCCCCATGCGGTTCAAAACTGTGTATAACTTCTTTTGACTCCCCCCAAAACGTTACTAATATCCTACTGACCAGGGCCTTATCGATAACATAAACACTCAGTGAACACATTTGTTGTATGTGATACGTGTTACATACTGTATTCTTACCATAAAGGTGGAAAAAAGAAAATGTAAATGTTATTAAGAAAATCATAGGAAGAGAAAATACATTCACTGTGCTTACTGAGAAAAAAGATGTGAGTACAAGCGGACCCCCGCGATTCAAACTCGTGTTGTTCAAGGGCCAACTGGAGCGTAGAAGATACACGTCGGCTTAGAGGAACGGATGGGGGAGAGCAGACGGAGGGCCAGTCCTGCAGAGCACTCCAGATGTGGTGAAACGGGGACTGTAGTGGACGCTGCTCATTATTTTCCTGTGCCCAGCACTGGAACCCCTTCCTCTACTTGGAGAAGACCACTCCCTAAGCCAGGCGTACCCAGCAGGGTTCACTGTCCTCTTTCTCCTGCTGAGGCCAAAAGTGCCAGACTGGTTGGCTGGCTTCCCTTGCCCTTAAGGCGCCACATGTGACTAAACCTCTACTGGTCACATGATGAGGAGCCTTCAGTCTCCAATCAGAAGCTGATGAGCAAAGAAGTCGGTCCCCCCCCCCCCCCCCCCCCGCAGGGACTAGGGCAGGGGTGGGCAAACTTTTTGACTTGAGGGCCACAATGGGTTCTTAAACTGGACCGGAAGGGCCGGAACAAAAGCATGGATGGAGTGTTTGTGTGAACTAATATAAATTCAAAGTAAACATCATTACATAAAAGGGTACGGTCTTTTTTTTTTTTAGTTTTATTCATTTCAAATGGGCCGGATCCGGCCCGCGGGCCATAGTTTGCCCACGGCTGGACTAGGGTGTGGCAGCACCAGCCACAGTTGCGTCTCATCTCCAGAGGTGGCTGTGGCAGCGGTTCAAGGGCAGCAGTGACCATCCAATGCTGGGGGGGGGGGGGGGGCGGGGGAGGAGCCCTGTGTTGCAAACCTTGGCATGTGTGCCCGTGACCGCCACAGTGGTACCCACCAGGCTGCTTCTGCAACATCACCTGGTTCGTGCTCTTGGCTGCCTGCCCCCAGCCATGTTTTCTGAGCCTCCTAGAGATACTGTGATTTGCCCAACACCCGTTGCTGCTTAAATTACCCAGGGCCAGCTTCTGTGCCTTACACTTGAAACCCCGACAGATGCCATGATTCCCTGTGACCGGCACAGAGCAGAATGGTGATGCTGACACATGCATTTGGACTCCCCTGGGTGTACTTAGCGACTCCATGGAAATGGTGATGCTTCTAGTAACTAACACCCACGGCGTATCCACAAGAAGAAAGACCGAAGCTTCCTTATAATGTGGCTTGTTCATTTTCCGATGGTTATGTTGCTCGGTGCTCCCTTTCCTGAACATTTGGTCTCTAGGTTTTTATATTTGTAAATTATCCGCTTGTGATCTTTCCACTGTCATTGCAAACTTGACTAGACAGCTCAGTTGGCACGCATTTAGTGAGCGCTTAACGCGATTCACGCGACCGGGGCAGTGTGGTTACGTGAAGTGTAAGACAGGGTCAGGGTTTGCTCTGAGGCCGCTTCAGAGTCGGTTGTGAAGAAAAGACATGTACACGGTTCAAGATAAAAAACCTAGTTCCCTGAATACCTAGTCTGTGAGCAATACAACAAAGCAACTCACTTTATTACGTAACCAGAAGGATGGAATTTATAGATTCTAAACATTCTAAAATATCTCCATTATTGGAATCCAGCAGAAGACTTAACAGATACACTTAACATGACCCGCTTTGACGATCTGCTTTGATAATTGGGTGATAGGTCACTGTCAACCCATTGTCTTTCACAAATAAATAGTCACACAGTCGTGTCTCGCCCCTTACTCACAGTCAATAAAATCACTTCAGTAAAATCATCATTGATGATATCCACAACGTGACGGGAGATAGAACAATTCTGGGTTTCCCTTTTGATGAAAGTGCCCCCGAGGCCTCATGTTAGCATAAACACTACTATACTAACTATCTGACCAAAGAGCCGGTCCCCCTGAAATCTCGCCTTCATCGGTTCCCAGGAACAGTGAAGAGCAGGAGCAGCACCACAGGCTGAATTAGAAGACATCAACCGAGGTCTTAAAGAGAAGCTCCTGTGCGTTCGCCCCGGGATGATGGCATGAACACACTTTTCCTGTTGTTCTTAGCACGAAATTTAAAATAAAAGTTTACAAAAGACACGAGTAGAAATAGATTGCATGAGCCTTGCATTCGGAGGTGCCATCTGTTCAATTCCTCACCCTCACGGAGTGTTACTATCTCCCATGCAAAGACCCCATGCGTCAGCATTTCCCGCCCTTTGGAATTACCAAACAGTTCATTTTTTATTCTTCAGCCTAAGTCAGCTGAAATCCTCTGAGTGCGGAATGTCTTGAGTATTGTGTGTGTATTTTCAATCACCTCCTTGTTAGAGGGAATTTCTTTTCAAAAGTCTGTTAGGAGAAGGGACAGAATTTGGAACTGACCTGCTTATTTTTTATCCAAGAAATTTAGAGGGAAGAGGGGGAGGTGCGGAGGATTAGATTCCCCTGTAGAGTAATTGGAATCTATCTTGAAGATTAACTCCGGCAAGACTTAAATGAGTTTTAAAGGCCTTCATAAAAGAACGAGGGAGAGTCATTGGGGAAAGGAAGAATACAATATTTCTATTGCAACTGCCAGGGATCTTTATAAACCCTAATTAAGCCCTGATGGGGTATAAAATATCCCAACTTTTATAAATGACTCTGTCAACTAGACAATATGCAACGCTCAAATTCCCACAAGATTCATATTCATTTTCAATAGCATTTTCGTGAAGGGAAGCATATTCAGTTTGAATGGTATTTCACTGGAGGAAGAAGATATCTATGGTTTATGTCCGTACCCAGGCAAATAGCTCTGGTTTCTTGGAGTTTGGTTCTATCTCTTGGATTTGCAAAGAAAAAGGAAAAAAAACACACACACAATGCTACCAGCAGTTGATGGTGTCCTTGTCATTATTGCTTTTAAACTAGCTGCTCTTTTCTCTGTTTTGTCTACCATCAAGCAAGTGTGTAGGTCTAAAATCTTAATGAAATTTTATTTTTCTTTGCCAGTGCACTGGTTATTTAAATTTTTCTTGAAGTTTTTTTTACAAATACTGTTGACTGGGGTTTAAAAAATGATAACATTCTACCTATTTTTAAAGGCAAAAAGAAAGAATATGAACCAAGCTACAGTAAATGAAAAGAAACACACACACACACACACACACACACACACACACACACACACACACAAAGCACAGATTCCTGCGTGGACAGCATGCAAGGCTAAGGTGGTCATAAGACCTGGACAAAATGTTTATCCATTAATATAAAATGGATACAATCAACACACCATTATAAATGATCTCCCTTGCAAAGCTGACATGCATACTTGAGGGACTGTGACAACAATCTTGCCTGTGAACATGACCAGAGAAACCTTATAGTGTTCACATGCCTGACCTCTTTCCCAAGCAAGAGGAAATTTGCACAGGAAAGGGAACAATGGTAGAGAAACAGGTGACCAGTCCATTGGGGATTGTGTTGTCTATGTTTGGGCTAAACTTCCAGCCAAAAAGAGATGCAGATGGGCATGGCTGGCGTTGGCTCAGTGGTTGAGCATTGACCTATAAACCAGGAGATCATGGTTTGATTCCTGATCAGGGCACATGCCCGGGTTTTGGGCTCCATCCCCAGTAGGGGGCATGCAGGAGGCAGCCACTCAATGCTTCTCTCTCATCATTGATGTTTTTATTTCTTCCCCTCTCCCTTCCTCTCTGAAATATATATATAATTTTTAAAAGAGAGATGCAGATGGAACCAGGAACCAAAGCAGAATGAATTTGTGTCCTCAGGGCACTCCATGGGCCTCGTGCCCTGACCTGAAGATTTAGGTTCAGGAATGGGATCATTGGTCAAACCAGGTAAGCTGAGGGACACTTTGTTAAGATACTTTGCCTCCCTTGGTTCCAACTCCATACTCACTTCTGGGTTGTCTTTATAATTACAACTTGGCCTCCCTGTTGAGTTCTTATCACTTCCTCCACACCCACTCATCATCAAGACTTCCATTCACTGAGCACTTCCTCTCTGCTCTTTCCTCTATTCCTTGTGCTGAGTACCTACAAGCATCATCTTCCCCACAGTTCACAGAGGTAGGTACTCTACAGATCTCTGTTTTACAGATGAGGAAGCAGGCGCAGAAAAGTGAATTTGCCCAAAGTCACACACTAAATAAGAGGTGGAGCTCAGTCTTGGAAGCCAGACTCAAGTCTAAATATGATATTCTCAACCGGTATTCAACACCGATTATCTTGGCTGCTTGTAGAAATATCTCACAAAGTGAGCAACTGTTATGATTATTAGCAACGTTGGCCTCTTGTGAATGTGGTTAACTTTGGACAGCCTTCAAGAGACCAATGAACTCCTCTATTGTTCTAGAAAATATCCATTTGGTTGCTTGCAATGATATTTGACCAAATAGGCATTCGGTTAATGTTAGCAGTTATGATCGTGTTTATTAGCATTATACTTAATTGGTGTCTTAAAGAGTTTGGTTAGCTTGAGATAGTCTTTAAGGGAATAATCCTCTTTTGTTTATTTCTAGAAAGCATTCGGTTTCTTGAACAACCGGGCTGAGGACCAGCCTTGGTCTAAGTTTTGATCATAGAGCCATGCCAGGAAGTCTCTGCCTGAGCATGTCTGTGACACTTCTTCAACTCAGTGTTTTCCAGTTACAACAATCTGTAACCAGGATAGCTAAAAGAAAGCTGAGTAAGATCACATATTACATAAAAATGACATATTTTTATACCAGAAAGAGTAAGAAGATACATATCTTAGTTGGACACTTTCTCTAGCTCTGAGCTTCCTGATGCTCAAGATGAAAAAGAAAATCCAGCAACATACATACTTTTCCTCAGGAGGGGCAAACTTCCTAATACTGCATCTTAGAGTTTATTATACTCGTCCTCATTCAATGACACTTAACATGGTAATGAATATCATCAAAAAGTAGTTTTATGCAAGATCCAGACATGTTATTGATGTTGATGCTTCACATTCCAACCTGTGATTGGCAGAGAATGTTGAATTGGAGGATGGTTAGAGGAGGTTGTGTCTACATGGTGTGTCTGATATTCCGACTTGCCATCACGTTATAGAGCATAAGGGACTGAAAAAAACAAAAAGTGTCATTGGTCTCAGTCAGGCCTTTGATGGGTAATTCAGAGCAGTCCATTCAAAAACGAGGTGTCTGGTGAGAGTTGATTGAAACGAGCTCTATGCTGATTGAAAAGAGATCTATGTCTTGTGGCTGCCAAGTTGGGATTAGTAGCGAGATTGATTTTTGTTATGTTCATTAAGAAACCCAGCATTCATTTTTGTCCCAGCAGAGGACAACTGTAATTACACTTGTAATGAATACCTGTGGGGCAAGGACACAAGGAGAGACCCTCAATATCTCATATGGCTACCAACACATTGGTAGGATTTCACCCACAGATTGTCTCTCTGACTCTAAATAATTTTTCCTGCTTATCAAAGTAACAAAATATATATTTAATAATAAATATGTCTATTTGTATCTATAGCTCTCTATCCAACTTCATATATGCATGTGTACATAGGTGAGTGTATGTGTGTGTGCAAGCACATGTGTGTATATATTTTTCTTCCATGAAGGTTTTTTTGTTTCATTGCTAAAAAAGCTTGAAAACTATTGTTTCGTAACTTATTTTTATTTCTGCCTTGAGTTTTATTGTCTAAGTTTGAGAAATTCAACTTAATCCTATTTTACTTGTTGTCAAAACAATTTATTTATTATGCTAAATTAAAAGTATTTGTGTTAACGTGAACGTCCTCATCCACAATTTTCTGTGTACACCTCGACTGTTCCTTCCAGGTAAATGCAGGGAAGGGAAATGGCTGATCCAAAGGATGGAAGCAGTTTTTGAACGCTGGCTATAGATTTTCCAGGAACACTAGGTCCCAATCCCTCCCCCCAGCAGTGGGTTTGCATGACTTTGTGACATGAATAGTGACCGTTATGCTGATCTCCATCTTCTGGGCAGCTGCACCGTGCCCCACCGCTTGTAGACATCTCTCCTAGAGTCCTCCCCACGACCTTGCAAGGCTGGTCATCTGTTCCCACACAAACGAGGGGCCTGAAGCTCAAAGAGACCCAGCTGTCCAGGATCACAAAGCAAGGGCCAGGGCGTGCTGAGCTGGAGTCCTCCTCTGGAGGACAAGTCTCTCTTGTCTACCTGCCAGGCTGCTTCCCGCACTCAAACTGCCTGCTCCTTCCGGAGAGGAAATCACCTGCTCTCTCGCTCTGTTCCTTGGACGCCTGCTTGGGTTCCATTCCCGGAGTGCTTCCTGAGCCTCACACAGGCTTCCTTATATTTAAAGTGAGATGTGAACCTGCCATGACAAGGCCCTCTTGGCTTTGATTGACAGCTGATATTTTAAGGTGGGAAATACTGCCTTGGGCCTTCCCTTAAATTGTGAATATGAGCTCAGCGCCACAAGGTGGTTGGGCCACAAGCCAGCCCAGGTCCTCTGAGTTATCTTTGCGTCTGGTGTTGGAGTTTCCAGCCACAGAGGGGACAGAAGAGATGGGTAAAGCGGCAGCAATTTCGTTAATGAAATAAAATGCTAACTTCCTTCTGATCTCGTATTCAGCAATAATTCACTTCGCAGAATTAGTTCCTTTTTACTTAGAGCAATACCCCTGACTCATGGATGCCTCTGCGAGCCAGATTTCATGGTCTGTGTCAGAAATCTCCCTAAATCCTTGTAAGTTGTGTTTCGTTCTGTACGATGCATTTTTGAATGCTCATGGGGCTTATCCATAAAACTCCCTCACATGGCTGACGCTCCTCTCTCTCCCCGCCCCCGAGGTTAGAGAACACAGATTGCTTTCCAGGCTGGGTCCCATCCAACCCGTTAGACACAGAGCACAGAACTCCGACTAACAAGAGCTGTCTTGGCAGAGGTGCACCATGACCGCCGGCTCCACCTCTTCCTGGTTGGCCCCAGGACACTCATCTTCTGCCTGACTCTGATCTTTACCGTCATGGCTCTTTGAGGAACCAGCCCTACTGCCACGGATGCCACCCGCTTTCAGCCTCCCCAGCTCAGCTCGGGGTACATCTCCTTCCGCTGAAACTCATCATGCATCAACCCAGATTTTCCACCATCCCTGCCTTCTCTCTCAGCACCTTGGTACCCTCCTGCCAGATGGAAGCTTACCTGTCCCCTGGCAGTTTGACCTGACCCGGCTCACACCTTTCCTGCTGATGCTAATCAAGACTGAGGCTTCTGAACAGTGATGCTCTAAGACCCACCAGCAACTCAGAGAGAGTGTGTGTGTCTCGTGCATAAGTGCTGCCACTTCAATGTTTGCTGATCTCAGAGCACTTGAATTTTATGAGTTGAAAATTCTAGCAAGTTCTAAAAGAATTCACAAACCAGGAAAATGACAACTTAAAATTAATTTTAAAATTAATTTTTGTCCCTCACACTACATATACAAACATTAGCATAAACCAGAAATGAATCAAATAGGCTATTTACAAAAGGTGGGTGGGGACATAATTGAAGGGATAGAGAGGAGAAGGTTTCTAGGAATATATAGTTTTGACTTTGGAATCATGTTTATGTTTAATATGTTCAAACAAAGAATTAAATCAGAAAGGAGAGCGATCTTAAATCTGAACACAAATGGAAATAAATTATAATCTAAGTATATATGAAACTAATAATATAACCACACAGAATTAAAAAAATAATCAATCTCAATAAGTTTTGAGTATACTCCTCTGATTGTATACCCTCAATGGGATACACGCTAAGGACACAAAAACATTCCAAGGAATTCAATTTGACTCAATAGATTTGTTGTTTGGTAGTGG